>NW_022103906.1:81096014-81107161 GCF_000313985.2 Echinops telfairi | reverse complement strand
TTGATACCCTGCACCCTGACTGGCTAATCTCCTCCCTGTGACCCTACTATAAGGGGATGTCCCATTACCTACAGATAGGTTTTGGGTCCCCAATCTGCACTCCCCCTCATTTACAATGATATGATTTTTTTGTTCTTTGATGCATGATACCTGATCCCTTTGACAGCTTGTGGTCACACAGGCTGGTGTGCTTCTTCCATGTGGGCTTTGTTGCTTCTGGGCTAGATGGCTGCTTGTTTACCTTTAAGCCTTTAATACCTCAGACACTTTTTCTTTTGATAGCCGGGTACCATCAGCTTACTTCACCACATTTGCTTGTGCACACATTTGTCTTCAGCGATCATGTCGGGAAGGTGTGCATCATGGAATGCCAATTTAATAGAACAAAGTGTTCTTGCAATGAGGAAGTGCTTGAATGGAGGCCCAATGTCCACTTGCTGCCTTAATACTAAACCGATAAATATAATCTAGTATAAATAGACCTATACATAGGTCTATTTCCCCATCATCCTATATAATATATTTACATATGTACCTGCCTGTATTTAGACCTCTATAAATGCCCTTTGCTTCCCAGATCTTTCCTCTATCTCCTTTTACTTTCCTCTTGTCCCACTATCATGCTCAGCCTTCATTTGGATTTCAGTAATTTCTCTTGGTTACATTGCCCTTGATCAAGCCCTACCAGGCCTCTCACACCCTCCTTGCCACTACTTTTGGATCGCTTGTTGTTCCCTTGTCCCTCCTTTCCCCCACCTCCCCTTCTCCCATGTCTCCCCGGAACCATCGGTCCCGTTGTTTTCTCCTCCAGACTGTAGTTCATCCAGCCTATTTTGTCTAGATAGATCTGCAGAGATCATAATGTGCACACAAAAACAAGACAAAGTGACAAAAGAAAACACAATGACAACAACAACAAAAAACTCATGACCAATAAATAAATAAACAAAATATTAAAAGTAAAAAGAAGAAAAACCTGTAAATAATTCAAGGTCTGTTTGTTGACCTCTAGAACAGTCCTCCAGTTGAGTCCGATGGGGTGCCACGGCCTGGCCCCAAAGTCTATCCTTTGCACTCCCTCTCGACCCCCCTGCTCTGCTCCCCGCGATGATCTGCTGCACGCCCTTAGTGTTTTGCCTTGGTGTAATGGGGTCACACTGGGCCAATCCTGACACTGAGTCTCCAGTGTTGTCCCCCGTAGGGCCATGGGTCAGTGAGGGATGTCGTGTCTCATAGTGGGGTTGGCCATATGGTCCACGCTGTGCATTGGCTGTTCTGAGCAGGGATATCATCCTCCAGGCTTGGTGAGCCAGGATGTGCTCCACTCTCACTTCCTCCCCCTTCACTTGCTCCCATGTGCTCTGCTCAGAGCTGCAGCTTCAGTGCTGTCCTCTAACGTGAATTCTTCTGGAGGGAAAGTAGGACCCTCAGACCCCTCCACTGGCTCCCCACTCCATGCATGCTGCGTTCACATCCTGGAACACTGGGTTTAAGTTTGGTCCCTCTTTCCCTCTTTCCCTGTGGAGATATAAACAATACCCTCCCCCACTTAGGTGGTTTGTGCCCTATTACCCTGCTACACATTTCTATCTCCCCCCTCCTTTTTAGTTGACTACCATATGTACCCCTGGATTTGGTCTGGTCCCTGCCATACTACCTGGACCTCACCCCAGGAATGTTTGTATACAGTAGCTTTTTCCCTATGCCCCTTTTGCATTTTTTTTAAGCTTACCTCAGCAGACTCATGTAGGACTTGTCGTTTTGCGCATGGCTTACTTCGCTTAGCATAATTTCTTCCAGTTCTTCCCATGCAGCGATGTACTTCATGCGTTCATCACTTCTTTTTAGCAATGCATAATACTCCATTGTATGTATATACCACAGTTTTTTAATCCATTTGGATTAAATTTGGATTGCAATTTGGATTGTTTCCAACTCCTTGCGATTGTGAACTGTGCCGCGATGAACATGGAGCACAGATGTCTGGCCACAGTTTGTCGAGAGAGTCTTTGAGACGATTGTAAGAGCCATGTCCGTGAAGAAGCAACTCTCTCTCTCTCATCGGTTTTGCTCCTCTAGACACCAGCATTTACTCAATGCTTACCATATGCCAGACCCTGGCATCAGCGTCTATGTGCGTTATTATCTCATCTGGTCCTTACAAGACCCTATGAAGGAAAGATAATTTAGCCCCTTGGGCAGTAAGACCATGGAGGCACAGAAAAGTAACATACTCTCAAAGCAAGTACTGCTGGGCCCGGGATTCCAGCCCACACCAAACTCACACATAAGCCCTGCGTGAGAGTCTCGCCCCCCCAAGGGCTGTCCCACCAGCTTGGCCTCCTGGCATACTGAACGCAGGGCCACACTTCCTCATCACATTCTCACAGGCGGCCTGGGAGGACCCAAAGCCCCTAAGGAGGCAAGCTTAGGCCTTGGGCTCTCTATCTCCCAATAAACAAAAGGATTCACTACTCCTTTCTTCAACATTTAAGGGCAAGATCTTCTCGTTAAAGCTCTACTACAGCCTCACTGGGTTTAAGCTAAGGTATCCCCAGAAGAGGTCATCTGGGAGGTCCTTAAATCACCACCATCAAGTCCATGCTCACTCGAGCCACCCTCTAGGACAGGGTAGAACTGCCCATGTGAGTTTCCAAGATTATAACTCTGTATGGGAGCAGAAAGCCTCGTCTTTCTCCCAAGGTGCAGCTGTTGGCTTCGAACTGCTGTTGTTGCTGTTAGCAGCCCAACACATAGCCACTTTACCACCAGGGCTCTTGAATAGAGTTGGTGCATAGCCCTCCCCCCTCTTCCCTACCCCACCCCCTCTGCTAGAACTTTGAGGGCCACATGTGTTGGACCATTGGTTTTCCATATGCAGTATGGCGCAGGAGGTCTGCGAATGTGGATGAACACCTGGTCTTCGTTTGCCGAGTGAAAGTTAGCTTTCCCTTCAATGTATGGATGCAAGCAGCCAGCGGCAACAGGAGTCGCAGTACCTGGGACTTTGTCACCAGACGGGATCGCAGAGATTTCTCCCACTTGTTGCACACGCCTCAAAATATCAATTACACTCATCGCTGCTTTGAAATCACAGTAGATTTAGACATGCCACTAGGTTTTATTATTCAGTGCATTAATAAGGAAGCACATTTATCACTGTGGTAACATTTTAATCTTTTAAATATTTTGATAAGTCTGCTGAAACATAATTGGTGCCTCTGTAAGGCTGGGTACTGTGTGTTCAAAAGCATCCCTTCTGCCCAGGAGGCCACGGATGTCCCCAAGGTCCCAGTGTTGTCCACGGCCCTGACAGACACCTCTTAGCACTTCCACCCCACCCCTGCACAGATGGGAACTGTAAGGGTGGAAGGCTTGCCACCCCCCCCCCATCTTTGCCAGCTCCTAGCTGGGCTGACCTACCCCCTGGAGCCAGGGCCCCACTGTGCCCCGGCCATCCAGTGATGTCTAGCTGGTCTCCGCTCTCGGGGCCCCGGCTCAGGACGCAGACGCTGCTCCAATGAAGCCCGAGCAGCACGATTTATTACCAGTCTGTTTTCAGTTCCGGGAGATGCTTTGAAAAGGTCAGCTTATATGAATATTTAGAAACAGCAAGATCATAAAATACGAGGGACTCGGCATTCTGTGTTTTGTTTGGTTGTTTTCCTTTGACGAAGAAGATGCCGGTTCGCTGGTAATGTGAAATTGGCCCACTCCAGGCCGTTCGACTTGACCTGCATGTCCTCTTGACAAAGGGGGAGTTGTTGGAGAGCTAGCTGCCTTGGAGGAGAAGCCGTGCCTCCGTGAAGAGGGGGCCAAAGGTGCGCCCGACCCCGAAAGCCCAAACGCATTTCTGTCAAATCGCCCTGCAGGCAGAGGAGGGGCTCTCCAGGCTGTCCTCTGTGCTCTGTAGCGGAGCAGACAGCGCATCCTCTCCCACGCGGTGACTGGCAGGGGCAGAGCACCAACCTTTTCCGTTGGCAGCCAAGCACTTCACCCCTGCGCCACCAAGTCTCCTCCAAGCCCATAAGAGAGGGTCAGATGAGGAGGACGCATCTTGGAGGTGCCTGTGCTGGGTCTGCTTGTCTCCTGTCTGTTGTTGTTGAGGGGTACTGCTTTCATGAGGGGCTCTTAACCCCCTTAGCCATCTTCTGAAATACAAGTCTGATTGAATCAGTTCCTCCTTTCATACCCCATCCAACGCCCCCTTACCAGAGGAGATCGTCCAGCACCCTCAGCCTCCAGCCGCAGGGCCTGGCTGCAGCCTTCCAGATGGTCTCCTGGGGCAAGCAGGCTCTCCCTGCCCCTCCTACCCCATTCCCATCTTCCTGGGGCTGATGGGATTAGGCTGGAGTCTGAGCTTGCTTAGAGTATCCTCGAACGAAGTTAATTTTTCTGTTTGAGACCAGCTGGTTAAGTTGGTTCTGAATCGGGCACCCTTCATTCTGGGTGTCTCAGTAGGATTGTGGTCCATACAGTGTTATGGACTGTTTTTTAAGGAATCAGATTGCCAGCCCTTTCTTGCAAGTCACTCCAGCCAAATCCATTAGCTGTCTGGAGCACCCAGCGACTCCGTTTAAATCACTACTGGGGGGAAAAAATCACTACCGTTGAGTAGATTTCAATTCCCGGCCACCCTACAGGACAGAGTAGAACTGCCCCGTGGCTTTTAGAGATGTCAATCTCTCCAGGAGTAGAAAGCTTCATCTTTCTCCTGCAGAGCAACAGGGGTTTCAAACTGCTGACTTTGTGGTTAGCAGTTCAATGCATAACCCATCTGCTACCAGGGCTTCTTATTTTAAGCCCCTAGGCAGACTCCATATAAATTTTGTTTATAAGATGTGCAGCCTTGACGTTCTATGTGGCCTTGATATATAGTCTTTTCAAAGCCCCAGCTTTATTTTTTAAAAAGATGCAGATCGTACATTTTAAAGCCATTGTGTATTCCGTTTTCACCCTCTTTCCTTTTATAATCATGTCAAGAAAGTGAATAATGATGTAGTCATTTCACTTGCACCCTTTCTCCCGACTCACGGAATGCTCCGCTTACAAAGTTCCTCCGCGATTTTTGCCATCCTTGTACTCCTTCCCCGATCTCTGCCAAGGGGAGCCTTCTTAAAAATCACAACAGCAAAACAAAGCACTCAGATACTGTTTGTTCTTCTTTTGCCTATTCGTATCCAAACAACGGGTATTTGTTGGTGCTACCGGCCACCACAAACATTGTGCCAGGTGCCCGGTGGACAGGGAGGATCCATGGCACTGCCTTCCCGTCTGTGGGGGCTTTCCTACCCTTATCAAGAGCTACGGCTTCGTGCCTCCGAGACAGCTGGCCAAGGCGCGAGAGGGGCCGTGTTTGTTTTTCTCACGGCCGCACTCTGTGCTCAATCAGCTGGTCGTCTCTGGAGACAAACTTACTGGGGATAAAATAAGACAATCTTTTCATGCCTCCGGGATGAGCTCCCGGACAAGGGTTGCTTTCTTTCGTCCGTCTCTCACAGCAGCAGTATTTTGGTCCACTCGTAAAGGCAGACCTCTCGTGACGGAAAGAGCTTCTGTTTTGTTTGTTTTTTAAAAAGGTTAACTAAATATGCATTGCCCAAAGTATGTTCTGTAGCTCAAAATTAAATCCTCTGAAACAATGTTTTCCAACCATGACACGCTTTTAAGCTAGAATTGTTTTGCCTCTCTGCTTGGTGAGGTTGCTTGTTGGATGCCTTGTTGTTCCTGGCTCATATTACTATTTTAATTATCCGCATTGATTTGTCTCTGTGGTTAGTGAACGCCTTGGAAGACCAGGGGCTGCGTGGGCATCTAGTTAGTGTGAGATCCGGCTGGTGGCTCCCGTCCGCCTTGCTGGGTGAGGAGAAGGGACAGCACAGGGAAGGTCCCCTGATCCCCTCAGTTCTGCCAGGATGTGCTGGAGCATACCTACTCTTTGGCCCATTTGCTGGTCAGTCACCGAGCCAGTTCCACAGGATGCCCGTGTGCCCACAGGAGCCAGCCTTTCCTTAGATGGAGAGGCCAAGGCAGCGAAGGCACTTGGAGCAGTGGGCCTGAGAGCCCCAGGCAGGTCCTGTCACTGGAAGGTGCAGGTGGAAGAATCCTTGGGACCATGACTCAGGGGTGCCAACACTGGAACAAAGCATCCAAGCCCTGAATCTGAGACGCTTCCTCTAGTAAAGCCACGTGAGGCCTACGTCTAGCACCCGCCAGTGAAGAGTCGCAAACACCCCCCCCCAACACGCCAGCTCGGCGGGTTTCTGGTTCTTTGTGTCTCGGTGTAAATGCTCACGTTGTGTTTTCTGTTCCTGCCACATTTAACGCTTCCGCTGGAAGGCGACTTCATGGCTGCTGTGGAATTTTCTACAACTTACATGTGGCGCCTCCCTTCACCAAGAACAAAACGGGGTGCTATGTCTCAACTCCAAGATTACCGAAGAGTGACAGCCCTGGAAGAAGCCCATGTGGAGCCCAGTCACACACCCCCACCCCTGCCCGGTGGGACAGAGAATGCTGACTTCCTCGTTCGCCCCGGTGGGTGCTAAACACGCTGAGTGGGCAGCTGAGGCAGGGCTGGGCAGGGCACGGACAGGAGGAGGGAGGTGAGCTCACTCCAGTCAGGTCCAGAAGCAGCAGCCCAGTGTCGCTGTCAGAAGGAGCTGGGCCGCTGCCACAGCATCTCCAGTGGGCAGGGCAGCAGGGATCTGGAGGGTCCTGAAACCCACCCACCTCCCCACGGCCTTTCCTGAGAGCCTCCTGTGTGCCTAGGTCTGTGCCTTCCTGACACAGGGGGTGGTGGCAGAGCCCGAGGAGGGCAAAGCAGGCCTCGTCTGAGACAGCTTGGTGACTGACCAGGGTCTAGGCAGGCGTCCTCAAACATTTATCTGGCCTGCCTGGTGTTTTTGCCCCATTTGTTTTTTTAATTCAAAATAAGATATGTGCAGTGTGCATAGGAATTTGTTCATCGTTTTTTTTTAAACTATAGTCCGGCCCTCCAATGGGTCTGAGGGACAGTGAACCGATCCCCTGTTTAAAAAGTTTGAGGACCCCTGGTCGAGAGTGTGTGAAAGGGATCCAGGCAGAAAGGAAGAACCCTCTGGCAAAGCCCCCAGTGACCAGCATAGGCTGATATCCCACCATGGCTGAATTCAACCAGACCCTGCCCAGGAACTGGAAGGTCCCAGGGCGCTGGCGTGACTCGGGACATTCTTGTCCTGTGGGACTTGATGACATTGAGCTGTCGGGACCTGAAGGCTTCGGGTAGAAGGAGAGACAGCCAGGGGCCGCTCGTTCTTTCCCGACTCTCCCTGCTCCTTCCTTGAGTCTGTCCCTGCAGGGGCAGGGCCGTGGTCTCCACTCCTTCCCTACTCAAAGCACCGACTGTGTGGGCGAAACTTCTGGGGACCCACCGCCACCCAATGTTCCCAGTGGGCAGTGTAGTTCTAGAACTCCCCATTCTTCCTGTGGGACCTCATGCAAAGCTAATGAGAACGGCCGAGGCTCTGAAGCCCCACCGGCAAGGTTCCCAATAGTCAGAGGAAAGGATCCCTCCATGCCAGGAGTGACCTGGCAGCAAATCCAAAAAAATGCCAGGATTCCACTTCTCGGGAAGAGAACTGCCTCACGGCTCCAGCGCAGGTGGCCAGCGCTGCCCTAGAGCAGGCCCATTGGAGGCACGTGCTAGAAGCGTGTTTGTTCAGCTGGCCCGTTTATTCATCCAGCACATGCGTCCTGTTTGCCGGCTTTCTTCCCGGCTCTAGTACCATGGACTAGAGCAGGGATTGGCCAACGTCTCCTCTAAAGGACGCCGAGAGTAAATAGCTGAGGTGCTAAGGAGCCCTGGGAGCAGAGCCGCTTACTCGTTGGGTTGCTAACCCATGGGAAAGGTCAACCATGTGAACCCACCACCCACTGTCAGGAGAAAAACGAGGTTTTCTGCTTTTGTAAAGATGTACAACCTTGAAAATCCTGGGGAGCACGTGGACGCTGGCCGGCAGGGACCCTGTGAGTGTTGGAATCAACTCCAGGGCCATCGCGTTTGGGTCTGGGGGTCGTTTGAAGAGCTACGTCATCTCTGCCACAGTCACTCACTCTACTCTCTACGGACAGAAGCCACCCTGGACCGTGCAAAAACAAAGGGGCATGGCTCGGTGCCCCAAACGCCCCAAACGTTAATTTGCTACACAGGCATTGGGTTGGGTCTAGCCCTTGAGCAGTCGTTTGCCGACCCCTGGATTAAAGCTGGAGGGGAAGCACAGAGGATAACTATACAGCCCCTCTGCCTGCCTGTGTGGATCTTCTGGTCTCCGGGAGGAAGGAGAAACTGGTCACACAGTCTCCCGCATGAATTGTAATGGCGAGGAAAAGGATCATCTCACAGCCGTGATCCGCGGCTGGCCTCCAAAGAGGCCTCGAGGCTTGAGCTGAGATCAGGGTCAGAGGTAACCAGGGGAAGCAGCAGGAATCAGCCCCTGGAAAGCCCCCGTGGTGAAACTTCCGGACGGGAGATGGCAGGGGGATGCGATTTAGCAGGAGAGGACAGTGGGCCTCTACTCCCAGTTCTCCGCTGGTCCACGGGAGGCCTCTGGGCTGTGTCAGGGCTCCAGTCTCTACCTGGGACTCAAGGGCAGAACTTAACCCAGGGGAGAAGCAGGATCAGATTTGCATTCTGAAAAAACAAACCTTTCTGGCTGCAACCTAAGAGCAGCCCGAGGAAGGGCAAAGGAGCATTGGGCGGCACCCAGTGAGAGGCGGCTTGGCAGAAAGGCAGGCAGAGGGGGAGAGAGGAGGCAGAGCCGGAAGGGTACTACAGAGGTAGAAGTGACGGCTTTAGACCCCCGGGGGGTGCACATGGCTTGCACTAGACTACTGACCTGAAAGACTGTGGTTCTGAGCCCACTCAGGGGCACTTTGGGAGAAAGGCCCCACGATTTGTTTATGTAAAGATTCTAGCCAATCAAACCCTATGGGACTGTTCTATACCCTAACACACGGGGTCCCCATGCCCGGATTTGACAACCACAGGTTGGGGGTTAGTTGTGGAGGAAAGAGCTTTCAGAATGTCTCCCGGTGTTGGACAGTGTTACAGATTGTCTCTGCCTCCACCAAAAACATATGCTTATAGATCTTTACCTCTATGCCTGTGGCTATAATTCCACACGGGGATGGGTTGTCTTTGTTATCTTAATGACCAGAATTAGTGTCATTAGTGTGTATCTTAAGTCAGTCTCTTCTGAGATCCACAAGAATTAAATAACAAGGGAAAGATGCAGGGGAACTGGGGTAAGATAGATGCCCAGCCCCATGGGGCTCTCCTAGGGACCAGGAAGCAGACGCTGAAGAGACGGACGGAGCCCACAGACAGAGTAAGGCTTCCCCTAAGCCGGCACCTTGAGTGCAGACTTCCAGGTCCCTAACCTGTGAGAGAAGAGTAAATTCCTGTTTGTTAAAGGCTTCCACGTGTGGCGTGTCCGCTGCAGCAGCACGCAGTAACTGAGACCGCGAGCGCGCGGGTAGCACTTAGGGATGCTCTCCAGGGGGATAGGATACACTGGGGAAAGTTCTTGTTTTGTTCAGGTCGGAGGGGGAGGCCTGAGTTGCCTGTGAGACATCGAATTAAAGGCGTCAGATAAGCCGCCGAGATTTCCAACTCTGTCGCTCAGAGGAAAGGCAAGGGCTAGACATAGAATTCATTTTGGGAGAAGCCCGGTGGCCCAGCTTCGTGGGTTAATCATTGGGCTGCCGGTGGAAAGGCCGAGGCTTTGAACCCGCCCCTGTGGTGGCAGAGACGGTAAGTGGCATGGAGTGGCATAGAGAGAGGAGGGAGGGAGCTGGAGGGGGACTGGGAAGGAGGAAATGTCTCTCAGCTATTGAAATGATGAGGTGCTCACTTATTCAGCACCCATCCATACTGAGTCCTCATTCGTTCATTCAGAACACTCTTTCTGTAGCTCATGCACTTAGTCATTTATTTGATCGAGCATGTGTATCTCACCCTTAATTGAGATATTTACTGTTATGAGCCATAAATTAATTTTGTTTCATTTCATTTTTTTTTTACTTTTTTACCAAGCATTTATTGACTATTTTCCAAAATCTGTATAAGATCCTAGTACTATAGAAATAAGTACTCTTCTATGGGGCTTATAGTTTAGTGCCATGGTTTTCCAGCGGGGATGATGTTCACACACACACACACACACAAACCACACACACACACACACCCTCCCCCCCCTCCCCCACCCCTCCCCCCTCACCACCACCCCCCCACCCATGCCAGGGGCATTTGAAGACCTTGTGGTGGATGTGTTAGGGGTTGAGCTGCTACCCACAAGGTCATCAGTTCAATCCCAGCAGTCCCTCCTTGGAGAAAGATGAGGCTGCTACTCCCTTAAAGAGCTACAACCCTCAGAAACTGTAGATGGGTCGCTTTGAGTCAGCATTAACTTGATGCCAGTGGCTTTGTGTGTGTTTGTTAGTTAGGACATTTGGCCATGGCCGTTTTGATTGACCATGGTGGGGCATGCATCTGTTCTCTAGTGAATTGAGGCCAGCAATGCTAGTAAACAACCCCCCCACCCCCGCCCCCTGTGCCTGGACAGACCCCACAGCCAAGCATTAGCCAGTCCAAAAGCCACTAGGGCCAAGGGTGAGAAATGTGGCTCATCCACACCCCAGTGTGAAAACTGCTGCGATAACTGTACAGAAGTCCGTGGCCTGAGGCCGGGCACGTCGTGTGACATAGCGTGGCTGGCCGAGCAGACGGGGAGGGCTGGACATGACAGGCAGTGGAGCATGTGTGGACTGGGGTGGAAGAGCGCAGCTCGGCGTGGACAGCATGGTGCTCCCCCTCATCTCACTCACCCCCTCCAGTGTAGGGACTCTGGCTGGTCAGCAGCATGGGGGGTATTGGTGTAGGCTGGGGTCATGTATGCCGGGCCAAGGATTTTGTCTTTTGGCATCTGTTCACATGAAAAGCCACTAATGGGTTCCAAATGAAAGAAAATCTGATTGGTCTCTTAAGAAGCCCCTTCTGGCGGCAGACACGATCAAACAGTCATCATTAACATCGACGGAGAACTTACATCTCTTGATCGTATGAATCTCGTTGCATTTTTATACCCAACCTTTGGCAAAAGAAATCT
>NW_022103906.1:81020882-81095549 GCF_000313985.2 Echinops telfairi | reverse complement strand
GGGGGTTTAAGTGGAGAGGAAATGTTTTGAGAATGATGAGGGCAATGAATATACAAATGCGCTTTACACAATTGATGTGTGTATGGATTGTGATAAGAGTTGTATGAGCCCCTAATACAATGATTAAAAATAAATAAATAAATAAAATCCAAGACAAAAAAAAAAGAGAGAGAGACTGAGGCAGAGGGGTTCTGGAGCTGCTGCCAGGTCACTGGCCCCTGAGTTCAAGAGTTAGGCTCCCCGCCAAGCTGGAGACAGCCTGTGTGCTAATGTCTCCCTCTTTGGGCATGCCGTGCAGTCTAGAGCCCGCTGCAGCCTCGGCAGATTGGGACCCACGCCTAATCCGTCTGTTCAGCGCTCCATGCACCTGCTCCTAAAAAGACAGTGCACCCAGGCTTGGGGACAGCCACCCTGCAGGACAGGACAGGTCGAACTGCCCTCATCAAGATTCCCAGGCTGTAAATCTTTACGGCAAGTCTTTCTCCGAGGGAGTGGTTGGCGGGCTGAAAGCTCCGGGCTTTGGGTTGGCAGCGGAGCGCTTCACCATTTCATCACCAGGGCTCTGGTGTCCTTGGAACACAGCTTCATTCTTCCCCGTGAGGAGTTGTTCGGGCACTTGTAATTTGGTAGGCACTTGGTGTCAGAAATTGCTCTGAAAAAAGACTTTTCACTGGGTGGGGGTGAGGGGTGCTTATAGAAAAGCAAATTCACAGTTAGAGGCCTAGGAGTTTCCACTGATTGTACTGACCCCGTGCAGCTCCGTGTCCTGGGTAATGCGCCGGCTTCTCCAGAGGGACACCTCACCCAACCCTGTACTCTTTTCCGTTCACCTTCCCTGGAAAAAGGAAAAAAAAGGTGGACTTGCATGACTAATAAAATGTAAAGGAGGCCCCAGGGCCCAGTGCGGCATCATTAGCTAGCTCAGAGCCTGCTGTCAGGAGCTTTAATTACAACAATGATTCCTCCTGCTAGGAGACCCTGGTCGGGTGTGCTAGCCCCTTGCCCAGGCCCAGGGTGGGCGTGCAGGGTTGATAGGCCCTAATGAGCAGGCGTAGCGGACACAGAAGTAGTGGGGAAGGGATGGGATGCTGGCCCGAGAGGGGAGGAGAAATCATGTCTGTGAGTGAGCCGGCCCTGGGAGGTAGGGTGATTGACAGACAGAACCAGAAAGCTGATTCTCTGCTGGCAGATGCCAGCGAGCCCCGCCTACTTGGTGCAGAGTGTGGTGATGCATTTTCCTATGTATGTAGACTTTTAAATAAGTGTTACATTTTCTTTCTTTTTCTTCGAGTAGTGGCAACTTTCTCGCCAGGGCATAGGAAATGCTAGCTGGTCCTTGAGCTGGAGGGAGAACACCGCTGAAGAGCAGCCAGGCATTGTAGCACATGGGTCATAGGCTAACCATTGCACCTAGAGCCTTTGAGGCTGGCTTCTTGTCTGGGATTCCCCAGCTCCGGGTTATCCCCATCTGACAAATGAAGGGGGTCCCTGGGTGACATCCGTGGTTGACCTCGCTCAGCTAATCTCAAATGTTGGAGATTTGCGTCCATCCAGATGTACCTCAGAAGGAAGGCCTGGTGACCCACTTCTGAGAAATCAGCCTCCGGCAGGCAGCCCAGTAGAGCACCGTTCTACCTGGCGCATGTCAGGGGTGGGTGGGTGCAGGAATAGCGTTCAGCCCCAGGGTAGCTGGTGTGGGGCTAATGAAGTTGCCTGGTCCCAGGTGGCTGCCCTCCCTGGGGGGACACAGGAGGGGCCACAGTTTGAATGCCAGGCTGTCTTCCAGGTGTCAGTGTCCTGCCATGATCCCCTGTTTGGACAGAGTCCTCTGTGCCTGAATTTCCCACCTGCAAAATGAAGGGATTGTGGAACTAAAGAACATCTAGCCTAATGTCCCAATGGACGTTGACTTGAGGATTCATTTCCGCATTTTTCCCAGGATGGCACCTGCCCACTTACAGTGCAAACAAACAAACAAACGTATTATGTCCAAAAATAAGGCCAGTTCACCACGTTTCCAAAGAATAATCTCTTTCCAAAAAATTTTTCTAGTCAACCTGAATATTGGTATAAAGGTGAAAAACAAAACCTTGTGGTATTAAAATACTTTACTTAACACATGTTTATCATTACAAAAATATATAAAACATTCATTTTTAAAAGCTGCCTTTCCACTTCCATGCCTGCTGTTATTTTCCATACTTCCTGTGGAACTGCAAACCCCAGGGCACCTGTTCAGCCCCGAGTGCTCAGGTCGCTCTGATGATTTGCACCACCGTCTGAGTGTTTGCAAGACGGCACTTTCTGAACCCATGACTGAGCATTGCATTTCAAACCACACGTCCCCATTCTCAGAGCATTAGGCTGCTGGTGGTGATGGTGGTGGTGTTGTTGTTGGTGGTGGTGGTGGTGGTGGTGGTGTGCTTGTGTGTTTCATTTGCCATCAAGGTGAATATTCACAATCTCTTTCATCAGTGAGCCATTTGTTGGATTGCTTTATAAAATGGCCGTTAGATGCCTTGTTTATAACAACAGCCAGGCCCAAGAATTATGACATCATGATCCCAAGATAATGACGTCGTCTGTGTTCAATAACTAAATGAAGTGGCAGAGTATGCTGTCATGCGTCTTTTAAAGGGCTTAGCTAAAAAGAGAGGATCCCTGGGGGACGTACTGCCAGTGGCTCTGAAAGGGAACAATGAGGTGTTCTATTCCCGGAAAGCGTTACAGTCTTGGAAACCCACGGGGCAGTTCTACTGAGTCCTATGGGGTCGCTGGGAGTCTGCTTTTTGAGTTTAGCTGTAAAGAACCCCAAAGCAAAGTCATTGCCGCCATCAGTTCGTTCCAACTCATGGCAACCCCGCGTGTTTCAGGGTAGAATTGTGGTCATAGGGTTTTCTTACCTCTGAGAGCACAGGGGCTTGGTGCCGCAGTACTGCAGAATGAGTTCAAAGAGCCAACCGTTCAGTTCATCAAAAAACCAAACTCGCTGCCATCAAGTCACTGCTGACTCAAAGCGATCCCGGTGGGTTTCCAAGACTGTAACTGTTTATGGGAGTAGAAAGCCCACTCTTTCTTCCCCGGAGCTGCTGGTGGTTTCGAAGTGACCGCTGTGTGGATCGCAGCCCCATGTGTCCATGGGGCTGCACCTCCAGGTCTTTCTGTTAACCCAGGGACCTGTTGGGATACAAGACAACACCCTTATGTTTGAAGGATAATTGGGGAGGGGGAGATATCCATATATTTAGAGATATTTATATATTAGAAAATATATATATGAGCAAATTCTCCTTTGAAACCCGCCAGCGTGTCCTGGCTGTGTGAGTGATTGCTTTCCCTTGGGAGGCTAATGTCTGTGTGCCAAGCCAGAGATCTCTGACAGGCCCAGCAGCTTGAGGACATTGCTGGCTGTACCGGACCCCTGTGAACTCCGGCCGCCTTCTTTCCCCAACTCCCAAACACAAGGAGCCGTGGGGCTCTTCTTGCCCCCTTCCCTCAGACCCGCTCTTGGGCTTCTGTGTCCCTTAATGAGCATTGAGTCTTTGGAAATATGCACTGTGCTTCACAAAAAGAAATAGGAATATAATCAGAAATTATCCCGTCCCAGCACTTCAGCACTATTGCTACTATTAATGTCCATTATCATTGTATTACCTGAAAGGTGTTTAACAATCACAGTCACTAATCAAGGTCCTGTCCTGGAAAATGTGTATTCTCTCCATCTCGAGCATACTACGTATTGTGCGTTTCGTGATTTTCTTTTTGCCCCTTTGGGTAATTGGAACTTGCTCCTTCATCCTTTGAAACGTAATGTGGCGGGTGAAGTCCTAAGAGTTTCGAAGCCTGTGCTTCCATCAGAGAACTCATGCACTATCCAGGGGAAATGATTATATTATTCAGTGATTGCACGGGGCAGGGGGTGGGGGAGTCTGTTTTTGTTAGACTTTTCAAAGTGGCAAATTGAATTCCATCCAAGTAATCAGGTTATGAGTCTTCTGTTTGTACTTGTTCCAGGCTCACTTCCTGAGAACCCTCCCAAGCCCAGCACCCCCAGAGCCGTTGCCGACCAACTGGGGCAGGCCTAACATGTGAGGGGTTCCGTCCCAGGCAGCCACCCTCAGCCTAGGACAGATGGGTGTGGTAGAGAAAGAGGAGGACAATTCAAAGAGCATTGTTGCCAGGTCCCAGAGCACACACGCATGGGGCTATGCCAAACCAATGCTGTGTGAACATGTCCGCGGTGGCCAGTGTGAGCGCAGCGGGTGCTCTCTGGGATGTGTTTTCCTTACTCTCCCTGGGGCACCTTCAAAACAGAGGTCCAGTAGAAACAGTGCCTTTTGAGGGGCCTCTTTGGGACCGGTTAAATTCAAGGCAGCTAGGTCAGCTCCGAAGGTTATGGTGACTGTATGCCCAAAGAGTGATCTTGACGGGTGTTCTCGAAGGACACAGGAAGGTCACGGGACTTCATGTGAAGAAGCTTTAAGAAAGCCGAGGGCTAAATTAGTGAGGAAAAGGCCAGGAAAGTGCACAGAGGAACTTTTGTCCCATCGTGACCACACATCAACTCAGTCTCCCGAAGGATCGAGGGCTCTCCTAGGAGGACTTTATTGGGAAACCTGTCTGAGTCCAGGTTGACTAGAGAAACAAATCCAGAGACACTCGTATGTATGTAAGAGAGAGCTTTATATCCAAGAGTAATTGTGTACTAAGAAAATATCCCGACACAGTCCAGATCAAGTCCATAAATTCAATATCATCCCCGAAGTCTGATATTATCCCACATGTCCAATACTAGTCCATAAATTCTTCTATAAGCTCATGCAGCACATGCAATGATGCCAAAAGCAGGAAGATCACGTGCCAGTGGGTGAAAAGTCTTGTGGATCCAGTGATGGTGGAAGCATCTCAGCATGGCTCCATGTGGCTCGTCAACAGGAAGCTGGAGCAGAGAAGAGTATGTGTCCCACTTCCAGGGAGGAAGACAGGGGATCCCAGAATCCTCATGAGAAGGCCATGCCCAACAGGAGGGATCTATCCGCTGTGACCTGATTGACAGGCTAGACTCCACCCCTTCGCGCAAGCTAACAGATTATGTAACCACCACAAACCTTACCCCATCCACCCTACAGTCTGGATCTTGCTCTTTCATTAAGGCGTCTCTTTGTTCTCAAAGTCCAAAGAACATTGAAAAGAAACACAATCTGAGTCCCGGGAGGATGCCACACAGCTGCCACTGTGACCAGGTACAAAGCGAGGAGCGCAGACTCACTTCGAAGAAAAGTTAGAGAGGTGGAAACGCCTGAGCCTTCAGAAATATTTCCACTTAGAAGGCGGCCCTGGTGAGAACGGCGTCTTGCATTTGGATGTTTTTGCTTCAGTGTCGGTTTCTGAGATTTTGTACCAGTCCTGGTTGCCCTCCCCTCACACGTTGGCTTCCGTGCGCCTAAAGAACCACTTTGCGTTGTGCTGCACCTTGTCTTCAAGATGACCCCAGGAGACCACGCCCCAGTGCCCACAGTGGTCATCTCATTCAGAGCCATCTGTGTTCGCTTCCGTCACGTCCTGTCTGACTTCCCCAGTCCTGGGGAAGCTCACCCGCAAATTGCTCGCCTGGAATCCTCCCCCAGGTTGTGCCTGAGGAGAGCACACCTGGTCTTGCAGCCCCCTCTGCCCTTCTCCGTGTGCTCTCAGGTCATTTAGGTGCGATTTTCATAGATCTGTCAACAGCAGCCCCTCCTGGCCTAAGCAAGCCACTCGCAGACACGTCACTTAATTTCTCTTCTGGTTGCTGCGTGGTCGACAGATTGCAGAAGATCCCCTTTCAGACACATCGGACACGGTGTCGACTGTGCCATGGGCAAGTGCCAGGCCTCCTCCTGCTCCAACGGCTGGGGCCCCAGAGAGCAAAACCACCGAGCAGGTGCTCCTCTGCCGTCCGCAGCACTTCCTAGGTGCTGCTGAGAGCCCTCGCCCACCTGCTGCCCTAGAAGCTGTTTCTCCACATGGAGGGAAGGGCTGTACTGCTGGCCGCCCCATCTGCTTCCTGCCTCTCTCGGTGGGAGGGTACCCAGCTGACCCACAAGGTGGGGGAACTCCTATATTAGGAAGGCACCCCACCACCAGAGTGAGGTGGAAGTTGGCGAACCAGCCCCCCAGCTCCTCTGTGGTCCGTTGGCAGGACAACTCTAAGGTGTGCTCTGCACAGACACTTGGACAGTCCTCAGGGAGCCTGAGCCCCAGGTAATCCCTGCAGCCAAACAAGACCAAAGCCCTTCCAATCCCAACTCTCAGCCAGCTCCTGAGGGCCGCCACTATTGCTTTTCCTCCCTCCCTCCTTGCCTGTCTCACATCCTTACTGCCTGAGGAGCTTCCTGGGGTCAACTCTCAGAGAAAACATTGGCATTCAAATGCTGACTTCAGGGTCTGCTTTGAGGGTTGGGACCCCCGCCCCCCCATGCTCCCCTGGAGAGTTCTGTAATGATTTACAGCCTCTGAAACCCTTTGGGGGACAGCTCCACTCTGTCCTTCAGGCTTGCTGTGAATCCGAACCGACTGGAGAGCGATGGCTTTGGTTTTGAGAGGGACCCGGGGCTGAGACCACCTGCTCTTTTGAATACCTCCATGTTCATCTTTCATGGGATTTCAACCCCAGGACCGAGCATTAGACCGACCCAAGCCTTGCTAGGTGTATGTAGACATGGGCTTCCATCTGAGAGGTGATGGTGCTCCCACATGGGGCTCCGTTTGGAAGGCAGACCAGACGTTGAGCAAGAGGCCAGATACGGCTTGGCCATGTCAAGAGGACACTCTGTAGGGGTAGCAGGGGCTGGGGTGGGGGAGTAGGGCAGTCCTCCTTCCAAAGAGCACTGTGGGTGCCCACGGGTCATCTGCTCCCTCTCCCTCCACTGGGTGGTGAGGCATGGGCGTGCGTTGTGCTCCCAAGGAGAGAAGGCTCTCCATCGCAGTCACCATCACCAGGAGCGTGTGTGACGGGAGAGCGGCATCACATCGCCGCCTGCATTTTCTCAATGGAGTGAGATGTGTGCAATGTGCAATAAACGATAAACAAGCCTTCAAGAAGCGTCTCAGTGTTTCTTTTTTATCAACCTTTAGACGCCTTGGAGCCAACTGCCATTTCGTGTGAATCCTAGATGGTGTGTCGTATTTCTATTTGCTGCTTCATTGGGAAACATTTCATATAAACCTGGAGAGGAAAGAGACACACAGCCCCACAGATTTGAAACAGTAGCAGCTTGCGGATAAGGGGATGGGGTGTTGGATGGCAAGCAGGGCCTAGGAGGTCAGGATGGAGGTCCACCCCTCCGGGGTCCAGCCAGAAAGTGGTGTGCTGGGAAGTTCTCACACGGTCACTCACTCGGGTTGGCTAGCCATTTGCTTCCACTGTGATTTAAGTAGGCCATTAGTATTCATAAGAATCTACAGGTAACTTTGTTATGGTCTCTTTTTTTATCTTTTAAATGTACATATAAATGAGTATGTATTATTTATAGATGTCTTTTGAATGTAGAAACATCAAGCTTGTAAACGAATGCAGCAAGGAATCTTCGATTTAATGCTAATTGTAGAGGAGAGGGGAAGAGACGGGGCTTTCCACCAGCAGGAAGATGGTGTGTGATGATGTTATCGAAGGGGACTCTCCTGGAATCTCTTTGGTGACAGTTAAACTATAGAAAGAAAATGGGTGGGGAGCAAAAAGGGCAGCAGCAGGGAAGTTGGGAGACCAACTCCTGGAATCTCTTTGGTGACAGTTAAACTATAGAAAGAAAATGGGTGGGGAGCAAAAAGGGCAGCAGCAGGGAAGTTGGGAGACCAAGGCCCTCAACCTACCTAGTGCCCCTGCCGACTTGCTGTGTGACCTTGAGCACGTTACGCACCCTCTCTGGTCTGAGGCCTCCTTGCCTGCAGGTGGACACCAAGCCATGCCGGTTGGTGGCTCTGTGGCCTGGCCATTGCGGAGGGAGGTGCGGTGGGTGGTGAGCAGTCCCCCGGGCCTTTTCCAGATGGACCGCGAAGCCTTGGTGAGAGCCAGCAACTTGCCCGCACGCGTTGGTAGAGACCAGGAAGACAGAATTAGCTTCTAATTCTATTTTCGGTTCATAGGCTGTTTCGACATTGGCCAAGAAAAGCAGAGTACTTACAGAAATTCCTGGTAATGACGGCTTTCTGCCTGGGTATGGAGAAATGCCTGTCTGTGGTTTATTTTTAAATGGATAACTCATCAGATCTTGGTAAAAAGTACTGTAATCTCCAAAGTCTTTTCACACACACACACATACACGAATTCCCTGTGAGAGTGTAGAAACCACTTCAGATTGTTCAAACAGCTCCTCCCTGAGTGAAGAAGCAGGGTCTCTCCTGACCACTTGGGGTTGGGAGGGGCTCAGGGAAGAGGAGGGCTAGGAGACCAGAAGCCACAACAGCAGTGACCCTCTAGCCCTGGAATCTGGCTTACCATATGCTCGCTCGGTGGTAACACGTAGGCCTGCTAACTGCAAGGACCGCAGTTTGAACCCACCAGTCACTCTGTGAGAGAAAGATGAGGCTTTCTACTCCTGTGAGAGCTACCGTCACAAGAATCCACAGGGGCAGTTCTACCCTGTTCTATAGGGTCACGGTGAGTCGGAATCTCCTTAGTGACAGTGAGCGAGGGGGAGGGGGATTGGGGACAGGGACCTGGAGGAAGCTGGAATTGCCCCCCAGGAGGAAACTCGGAGAGCAGCTGCCTGGTATTTAAATAGATCCTGGACTCATGAGCCCTTACTCAGTTCACTGATTCAACTGCCTCCTTAGAAGGGCCTTCCTCGTGAGTGAGCTCAACCCTGAGCTCTCGCGTTTCTAGAATCTCTGGGCAGAGAGACAAGGTGCCTTCTGGTGTGTGTCCCATATCTCTCGGGGCACCTAGTCAAGGCTCAGGGGCGCTGGTTAAGTGCTGGCTGCTAACCCAAAGGCCAGTGGATCAAACCCACCAGCCACTCCACTCCACTTTCATACAGATTACATCCAGCCTTGCAAACCCCGTGGGGCAGTCCTACTTGGCCCTAGGGGGCCACTAGGCATTGAAAACAGACTCTGTGACCAGTTAGGGCTTCATTCTGTGGCTCAGTTAGCAAACGTGGCTGTGGAAGAATGGAATGATCAACCACCGAGTTGATGCCCGCTCACAGTGACCCCACAGGACAGGGGAGAACTGCTCCCTGGGATTTCTTTCATGATAGATAGACTCAGATTTACTGCCATTGAGTCCAGTCCGAGCCATAGCGACCCCATCGGACAGGGTAGATCTGCTCCTGGGGGCTTCTGAGGCTGTAAAACTTTACATAAAGAGAAAGCCACATCTTTTTCCAGCCGGTAGCTTGTGAGTTCCAACTATGGACCCTGGCCTAGGAGCCCAGCTCGTCAGGGTATGAGTCTATGCTGAATGCATTTCTGACAGGAAAGCACCGAGCTCTCCGTGTGTGTCATCACCATGTTACAGACGAGGAAGGCAGAAGGCGCATCAGACTGGCCATTCTACCAGCCAACGGCAGAGCTGAGAGTTTGTCCAGGTCTCCCCACTTATACACCGCCTGTGCTCTTGCCTGCTCCACCCCTGGAGACGGCTCCTGGCAGGATGTGTCAGAGACCAGGGTGACTCCAGCTGAGGCTCTGGGTGTGCCACGCTGCCCCAGGATTTGGACTGGGATGAGGGGGTTTCTAGACTTTTCTGCACCTCCGTGAGGAGACCAGAAGCTCACCAGGTATAAAATCCCATCTTGTTCCACCCCCTTGAAGTTGCCTTTTCCCAAACATTCTCTTTAAAACAGTCATGAGGCCAAGGCCCAAAGGGGGAAGTGGCGGGACCCTGGGGAGTAGCGGCCACAGCTGGCAACCAGTAGGAGCACTGAACTGGACCCAGCTCTTCACAGCCTCTGCCCGGTGCCCCTGAGAGTGAGCAGACACCAGACAGTGAATTTGTGTGTTGCCTGTTCCTCCTGACCCGGGGCTAGTCTTTAAACCCCTGCCTGACACACAGCTGTGGGCCAGTGGTGGGCTCAGTGATTGGTTGGCTATGGTTAGGGTATGGGGTAAGGTATCAGGGCAAGCCTCCCAGGCTTGATCTCCTGGAAAGAAAGAGGTCCTGGAAGGTAGAAGGTCCTGGGGGTGGGGGTGGGGGGTTGTGCTTCCCTCTGGTCTCTCTGGCCTCCAAAGTTGAGGTGCGTTGCTGCTTAGATAAAGATTCCTCATGGCTGATGGTGTCCACCCCATGCAAGTGGGCCAGGCCTCGCCAAGGCTATGGATCTCTGAGAGAAGAAGCTGGAGGCCATGTGGCTTGGCTAAGTGTGGCTTTCTGTGTCCCCTGTTGTGTTCTCCAGGCCTCCCGTCAAGTCTTGTTTGCTACTCTGGCCCCAGAGCATCAAGGGAAAAGACGTGTTCACCCTTGAATCGAGTTTTAAAGGGGCAGTGCCTTGAGGCCATCCCGGTGGCAGGGATACAACTCCACATACGAGAAGTGTGCCTCTCTGGTGCCCCTCCCCACTTGGAGACCTGGATGGGGTTGGAGAACAGTGATCTGCGTGTCCCTGAACTCAAGAAGGAGACAGCGACCCCCACACCCCCGGTTCAGCTTGGTTAAGGGTACGCAGCCATCCGATGAGGGAGAGGGGATACAGAGGTACTCCAAGCGGCCCACAATACCCAGCAAATGTGGCCCGTCATCAAGAAAAGCTTCAATTTATGAGTCTGGAGGAAAAACACATCTCAGAGAGAATTATTGTAATTTAAGGGGAGGATACTAGCCTGTTTGTAAGAGGGAAATCTGAAAGCAATGTCTGATTTTCTTTTTTTTATTTAACTGGTTTGTATTCAAATCATGACACACTGGGGTAAACTTCCAGATGTTCACACAAAACCGTAGGATATTAGTGGAGTCTTCTAGACACGTTCGTTCCTCTTCGGCTGACTTTTCCTGGACATCTATTACATGCTGGGGGCTGTGCTCCCCGGTGACATCTGAGATGCCACTGAGGGTGGGTCAGCCTGGCTGTTGTAGCTCCGGTTGGTGCCACCTCCCCATCTTGTCACCCTAAGAAAACGCCCGGGCCATCCTAGTCCTGGCTGCACCGTGAGATGCTCTGATTGATCCTGGAAGCCAGGGTGCACATGGACGGGTGGTGAGTGGTGGGCCGAGTTGGTTGAGTCCCACCAGTGCTGGTTGCTGTCGAGCGGATCCTGGCTTACGGCAAGCCTAGAGCCTCTTCCAGGGCATGCACAAGCCTCCAACTTTGGGGTCTAGACTTCGGGGACCCCTGAGTATGTCTTCCAGAAAAACCAAACATGCTCCCGTGAAGTCGCTTGTCATGCATCGCAACTGTAGGACGGGGTAGAAAGGCCCCCGTGGGTTTCCAAGACTGGAACTCTATAGAGCCTCCTCTTTCGCCACCAGAGAGCAGCTGGCGGTTTCGAACCGCTGATCTTGTGGTGAGCAGCCCCGTGCACAACCTGCCACACATCTGAGGCTCCTGAGTCCATTTAATTCTGAAGAGGTCTTGAATAACAGGACATTTGGGGATGGGGGTTGACTTGCAACTGCCCGAAACCCTGGCACATCCGTCTGGGTTTCTGTAGAATCCTGTTGTGGCGTAACTTAGCATCCAATGAAACTACATGTCCCCCATTTTTCTAATCTCCCCGTTCTCCTTACCCAAACCCGCTGAGAGGGATAAGGTGATGGATCCCACTTGGTGCTATGCGAGGGCATCAGAAAGCCTCCTTCCGTGCTGCTTGTTGTTGATAGCCACCACAGTGATAGACAACACCGTGGACAACTGAAAAGGCGCTGCCCTGTCCTCTGTCCTTCTCGTGGTCAGTTGTGGGCTGGAACTTTGGGACCCATACCGTTTTCACTGGCGGGTTTTCAGAAGTAGACGGTCAGGCCTTTACTCCTAGTCCATCTTAGTCTGGAAACTGTACGGAGCCCTATCCGGCATCATAGCAACACACAGTGCACTTCCCCCACCCAACTGACCCCCAGTAAGTTGTGCCTGTACATGAGGTGCATTGACCAGGAACTGAGCCCGGGGCTTCTGTATGAAAGATCAGAATGCTACCACCGAACCATAGTGGGCCTTTAGTTGATGTTCTCTGGTTTGATTTGATGTCCTCCAAATAATGTTCTCTGGTTTGATTTGATGTCCTTAAACTTTGCTGAAGAGCTTTGACCACTGAAGAATGTAGTGACACATACGAAGAGTTTTAGGAGAAAGAGGGATGAAGGATGATGAAAGGTGGCCAGGGAGGGGCATCAGGACATGCTGTGGTAGGGCAACAGAAGAACGTGGGAGCTGGAAGCCCAAGCAGCCAAGATGTGGGGTCGGGGTGGAATGAAGGCCCCCATGGAAGAATCTGGACTTGCCTGGGCACCCAAGCTCCTCACTGGGAGTGGTTTGGGGACATGTAGAGCCAGGACCTGTTCTGGGATGTTCACATCTCTGACATCAGTGAGGCCATTTGGGAAGCTGGAGCCTGAGAGCCAGAGGGAGGAATTGAGTATTCAATGGCTGGACAGGTGGCAGTGCGTCTCCTCGAGATAAGGGTCTCCAAGCAGCACATTGGGCAGAATGCAGATCAGCTTATGATTGGCATAAGGTCCATTGGCATGTATTTCCATTAGAGCCACGGACCTGGCAACAGGGTGAAAATTGAATCCTGAAGAGGGAAGGAATCTAAGGCATTCCAATGGATTGTGCTCCTGACAGTTGAGGACAAATCATCGGTGTCATCACTGGCCAATCCTGGCTTCCTACTGTGTGTAGGAAACGTCTGTGTTGTGTGGACGCTTATGACTGACTGCAACTTTGCCTCTTCCTTCCCCCCTTTTCTAAGCAGGACCGTCCCTCGGCCCATCACTTGTCAGGGACAGCTTCTGGGAGCGCTTGCTTTTGTGTGACAGATGCCTGCAGGCTTTGGTGAGCCCACCTTGATATGATGAATGGCCAGTGTTTCGCTTGCTCGCTCTTTCAAAAAGCAGAAGGCTAGGTGTGAGAGAGCCCTGGCTCTGAACAGACCGACATGGCCCCAGCAAGGAGCGCCTTGCGGTGCCTGCATCTGTGCTGACAGGGCTCAAGGCAGGCACTTGGTTTCCTCGGGACAGTTTACGGCCCCAGTGCCTTTGCTTTGCTTTTCCCAGGAGAAAAGGACCCCCTGTCCCAGTTCGAGATGGGCTGTGAGTTGCCAGATGCAGAGCCATGATTAGGTACCACGGTCAGGACCCGCGTGATGCTCTGGGAGCTCCCTAGTTGGTTTTCTTTCATAAGGTAGTTTCTCTTCCCCACTCCCCAAAACCTGATGTTTTTTTTAAAAAGAAGTAAAAAACCCTGGAACCCCAATATGTATAATGTACGTGCCTATCAATTCGGGCCATGCTGGGAACCATCTTCATTTACTATATTTAGAGGCTTAGAGTTAGAAGCCATCTCAACAATCTCTTCGAGATTAATTTTCAAGATCTTCCAGCATTTTAGCAGTGAATTAACCCGAACAGCCCATTCAGATCTCTTAGTTTCACATGGAAGACTGAAGAGAAATTGATGCATGTGAATTGTGGGGCTGGAGAAGAATGTTGAAAGTACCATGGACTGCTCAAAGCATCTGTCTCGGAAGAAGCACAGCCAGACTGCAAGGATGGCAAGACTTCATCTTGCATACGGTGGACATGTTGTCAGGAGAGGAGCGGAAGGGCGGGGGTGGGGGGGGGCGCGGAACGGTGACCAAGAAGAAGGCTCTCGAGGAGATGGGTTGACACCATGGCTGCAACATTGGGCTCAAACATAAGAAGAATTGGGAGGGTGCCACCGAACTGGGCAGTGCTTCAGTAGGTTGTACATGGGGTCACTCTGGATTGGAACCAACCCCATGGCACTTAATAGCAGCAGCAGCTTTGTACTGCCTTTCATACCTCGTCAGACTCGCCGAACCCAAGCCATATAGCCTTCCAATCAATTCCAGCTATAGGACAGGGTAGAACTGCTCTATAGGGTTTCTGAGGCAATCAGTCTCTACAGAAGCAAACCACCTTATCTTTCAACTGCAGAGTTGCTGGTAGGCTCAAAAGCTCAACTTTTCGATTAACAGCCCAACACTTTGCACACAATACATCCAGAACTCCTTCCACACTCACTTAGCACCCCTTAAATACCCTGAGATGGAAGGAGTGGCAGTTCAGGGGTAGAATTCTCACTTTCTATGCAAAAGATCCAAGTTCAGTTCCCAGCCAGTGCACCTCAACCTTACCCACCACCTGTTAGTCAAGGGGGCTTGTATGTTGAGCAGGTTTCAGCACAGTGTTCAGACTAAGATCGGTGAGGAAGAAAGCCCAGGATCTACTTCCCCAAACCTCAGCCAATGAAAGCCCTGTGAATCGACAAGGTCTTATCTGCAGCAGATCACGGGGATCGTGCAGAACTGGGAAACATATGAAGACTCGGCATGGGTGACCATGAGTCGGGGACAGAATCGACAGCCGCCAGTCACAGTGGGCTCAGACATAAGGACAAGTGTGAGGCTGGTTCAGCAGAAGACAATGGTTCTTTCGGTGGAACACACGGTCACTCGGAATCAAAACTGACTTGACGACACCTTACAGCATCAAATACCCTGAGAAGGTGAGTCACAGACCCCTGCACATAGTCACTGAATGCTATTCTGGTGGCCCTGTGGACTAAGCATTGGTGGCTCAAATTTACCAGTCACTCCTTGAGAGAAAGATATGGTTATCTACGTCCAGAGAGATTTACAGCATATCTGATCCCCTGTATAGGGTTTCACCATGAGTCAGTTATTGACTCAGTAGCAGTCTGTTTGGTTTGGGTTTTGTTTTGTTAATAGTTTTGAAACTAAGGCGTTCCCCATTTGGGGCTTTTTCATTTCATTAAAAATACACTAACAACTTGAAGCTAATGGTGGCTTGTGGTTGGGGAAGGACCAATTTGATCCGAGACATAAACATCAAGTCCCAAAGTA
Organism: Echinops telfairi; assembly: GCF_000313985.2. NCBI lineage: Eukaryota > Metazoa > Chordata > Mammalia > Afrosoricida > Tenrecidae > Echinops > Echinops telfairi. The sequence goes on along the minus strand of NW_022103906.1, from coordinate 81,080,531 downwards.
GAGAACACTTACCTCTCCTGACGATGGAAAATCAAACCCAGCTCCCTGTGGTTTCCTGGGTTCGAGCGTAAGAGTCGTTCTTCCAGGTCATGACCGACTTGTGGAAACTCGAGAGTTCAACAGAGCTCACTTGATGAAGCTCTCTCTAGTACCTCCTTTGCAAATCACTTGAAATGTCATGTAGGACATATTGAGGTACATGCATGTAACTAATAGGTCTTTTAAAGATAAGAGATAACAAATCGAGGATCGGTTGTACCATGTGGTGCAGAGTGTGAGCTAGAGGGTCACATAATAAAATATACCCGGTTTCAGAGTGCCCAGGATATGCCTGCAAGGCGAGGCAGTAGGGGTTGGGGAAGGAACACAAGAAAACCAAGATCCAGAAACAGAAATCAAACCACTGGGACAGAAATGAATGCCAAATGGGAGCTGAGAACTGAAAGAAACCCTCCCCGGGAGGCATTTTCTGCTGGCGGTGGCCAAAGCGGCAGTGAGGGAGGTGCTTCTTGCCCTGAGGCCTGGAGTGGGTAATTGATTGGCTGAGGTGGTGATGCCAAGCCAACCTCTCGAGATTTTAAGACAGGAGGTGGGGGTTCACAGGATCTAAGTAACTCGCCTACAATCTTTTAAATTCTGAAAAGCAGAAATGCCGCTTTGATGACTAAGGTGAGCCTGACCCAAGCCATTGGGCCGTTGTCTTTTCTGATCACCCCATCTGCACACGAGAGCTGGCCAATGACATGAACGACGGAAGGCTGTGTGGTGGTGGGGTTGGCAGGGGATATTGAATATACCATGGATAAGAAAGAACAAATCGGGTAGGAAAGAGAGAACCGATTACATGGAAGTGTGTGTGACCTCCTCCCTGGAGGACAGACAACCGAAAAGTGGGTGAAGGGAGACGTCGGACAGGGCAAGATATGACAAAATACCCATTTATAAACTATCAAGGGCTCAAGAGGGAGAGGGGAGCGGGGAGGGAGGGGAAAAATGAGGACCTAATGTCCGAGGTTTAAGTGGAGAGAAAATGTTTTGAGAAACGATGTACATGCGCTTTACACAATTGATGTGTGTATGGATTGGGATAACAGTTGGATGAGCCCCTAATAAAATGTTAAAAAAAAAAAAAAAAAAAAGAAAGAAAGAACAAATCGGCCTTTGGAAAGACAGAGTCACCATAGTCATTAGACGTGTGACTGACAAGGGTTTGTCTTGCTTCACTTCGGACATGTCGCCAGGAAAGACCGGTCCCTGAGAGGGGACATCATATCTGATAAAGTAGACTGTCAGCAGGAATGATGGAAGCCCTCCATACGAGGGATTGACCCCGTAACCTGTCCACAGTGGGTTCAGGCGTGGTGCAGACAAGGTCACGGAAGACGAGCAGGGCCAGACAGCCTTTTGTTCGGTTAATACTTAAGTCACCGTGCTACCGAGCCCGCTCAGAGTCGGCTGCCAACACCGCCAAGCTAACAAGCGGCAGTGCTGGGGGGTTCCCTGAGATTTGTCTCCCTCCAGGGCCCTCCCTTTCACCTGCGGTGTAAACGTGTCAGGGCGGGCCTGAACAGAGACTAGATACTTGCAGAGGTGTCCTTTGAAGAGTGTTTACTGAAGAGATGGTTGACCAGAACGTGCGAAGAAACCTCATACAGCGCCCTACTCCAGAGCTACAAATAAGGTCGTTACCCCCTCTGTGCCTTTGGGGACAAGGGGCAGGAATGTGCCTCTGAGATCAGAGAGAGCTGTGTGCCCACCCACCCTACCCCTTCGCTCCGGCCCCCAGCTGCGGGCACAGGCGTCAGTAGAGGAACACTGGAGTCGGCCTGGGGAGGCACTGACACCACCCCCTGCCCCACTCCCCTGCAGAGCCACAGTGACTGAAGCTCCGCAGGAGTCTGAGAGGCTCCGTGATGGAGGGGCGCCCTGCTACAGGTCAGGTGACTCTCGGGGTACAGAGCATAGAACACCACGTGTACACGTCGTCGTCGAAGGGAATGGGAGAGTGGCCAGGGTCTTTGGCCGCTTCCTTAGGGAAGCTCGGTGCCTTAGGCAAGGAAATGCCTGGGCTGCATCCTCAGGGCCTCTCTGGCCTCACCTCCTCCTGCAGTGACCTTCATCCGGTCACGCTGGCCTCTTTGCTGGCCCTGAATGCCTGACTGTCCTCCCGGCCTGGAGTGCTCTTGCCCCAGTCACTGCGTGGCTCACTCCTCTGCCAATGGCATCTTCTCAGCGACGTCTACCTTGACGTCCCCATTTAAACTGTAGACACTCACTCATCCTCCGTACACCGCTCCGTTTCTTGTCTACGAAATTGCACTTTTTTTACCTAGGAACATATAATATTTTTGTGACGGATTTGTTCATCGTATTGCCACTGTCCATTTCCACCTGTGATAGGAGCTCCACGGGGAAAGAAAGGCTCTCTGTGGTTTTCACTGGCGGGTCCTCGTCCCCTGGAATGGTGCCGGACCCATGGCCAGCCCTCAGTTAACATTGAGTGAGAAAATGAATGTGATTAGGGTGTAGGAGCCCACGGTGCTGTGACCACTATCCCCTGAACCTTTCTCCTCACCAGCACCTATCTGCCAAGGATCTGTCCCAAACACAGCACCACTCTTCTGGTTTTTGCCTGTATTGTCAGTACCTTGTAGCAAAAGGGGGTCAGCGTAAGCCCGTGCCCCACAAAGGCTGGGTAAAAGGAAATGGATCTGGGGCTTTGACTCTTGGGTAAGGTGACCAGACGTCCCGCTTTTGGCGGTACAGTTCCAATTTTTAACAATTTTCCCCGCGTCCCGTGGCATTTTTAAAAAGTCCCGATTTTTGGAAAGAATGCACGACAAGCTAGGGTATACGGTTTTCAGCTGCCAGGTGGCTGTTTCGCCAGGATGTGAATTTTATCAATGGTTACAATGTTACCATTGAGCTTTACAATGTTAAAATCTGGTCACCTTACTCTTGGGTCAGAGTTAAAAGGTGACCTCGGCTTACCGTGCTTCTTATAAAAATGGTCACAAGGAAGAGACAAGCCAGTCAGGGTGCAATATAGCACCAATGAAACACACAACTTTTCTCTAGTTCTTTAATGCTTACCCTCCCCACCCATCCCCACTATCATGATCCCAATTCAACCTTACAAATCCGGCTAGCCCAGAGCATGTACACTGGTCCAGGTCAGAGCTGGAAACACAGGGAATCCAGAACAGATGAACCCCTCAGGACCAATAGTGAGAGTAGCCATACCAGGAGGGGAAGGGGAAGATGGGGGTAGAAAGAGGGAACCGATCACAATGATCTATATAGAACCCCCTCCCAGGGGGACAGACAGCAGAAAAGTGGATGAAGGGAGACAGTGGTTAGTGTAAGACATGAAAAATAATAATCATTTATAAATTACCAAGGGTTCATAAGGGAGGGAGGAAGGGGACAATGAGCTGATACCAAGAGCTCAAGTAGAAAGAAAATGTTTCGCAAATGATGATGGAACATAGGTGTACAAAGGTGCTTGACACAAGGGATGGATGGATTGTGATAAGAGCTGTAAGAGCTCCCAATCAAATGATTTTTTTTTTAAATGGTGTGGCAGGAATGCCCGCCTTCCTCTAACTGCAGGAAAGGGAAGGAGAAGCAAGATCAACAGCCCCCGGCTGATGCCTGTCAAACAGGAAGCTGACTTGTACCTCCTCTTTCCAACCGCTTGCCAATCTGACAGCAGTCAGCCCTCCCACGGCACTGCCGGATTCTCTAGTTCATTACAGCGGCCACACGGAACTCACAACAATGCTCACCGCTGGGGAGTTTATTGGGGAGGTAATAGGTCACAATTCAGAACCAGGAACAGCTCAGGATACAGTTTTTTCATCAGGACAACTTCTCATCTGTGCCTCCAGGCAGCTTTCTGGCTCTTGACCTCTCCGCCCCTCAGTCCAGCTTCTGCCCTACTTAGACAAAAGCCAGTACGTGCCTAGGGACACGTCACTCCACCCACAAGCCGCCTGCCAAAGGCGCTCAATTCTTTCATTCTGCGGGTTGGGATACCTGTTGTAGCTGCCTTGCTCTGTAGGCTGGGAAGCCCACTGCACTGTCTCTCACTCGTCTCCTCATTCTGCTGCTGCTGTTTCTCTGCCACTGCCTCTCACCACCATGCCCAGTCTCCATATTCCTGCTCTCTGTGTCCCTGTCACTTGAGTCTAGCGGGGTCTCAATACAAGCAACCTAGACCCACTGCCATTTCTTCTTCTTAGTGATACTGAGGCCGGATGGCTCAATGTAACCCTACTGGTATGGCGAAACCGGCCAATCCCCTTGTTGGTGGTGCAATCGAGTTGCTTCGGATGCCCAGGGACCCTGAATAAGAGAAGGCAACCCTGTCGGGTCCTGCGCCATCCTCGCCATATAGCTTGAGCTCACGGTTGCCGACACTGTGTCTAAGCATCTTGTCAAGGGCCTGCCTCTTGTCCACTGCCCTCACCTTCACCAAGCACGCTGCCTGCCTCTGCCTCTCTGATAACGTCCAAAGCACACAAGACCGAGTCGTGCCATCCGTGCTTCTACAGAACATTCTAGCTGTACTTCTTCCAAGACGGATTTGTTTGTTCTCTTGGCAGTCCGTGGTACTTTCCATATTCTTTGCCAGCACTGGAATTCAGATGCCTTGATTCTTCTTCAGTCTTCCTTATTTAGCGAAGTCCACTATGCCTTATTTGCATGGCTCCACCCCCACGAGGGTGCCATGCACCTTATTTGCAATATTAGCAAGCTGTCCAATCCCCTTGATGGGCCACAAATGCCTTATTTGCATAGACTCATCTAGTCATTTGGTGGCAAGAAAAGCCAGACCACAATGTCCCACTTCCCCGCAGAGGTTACGTCTTAACGGTGAAGGAACATTCTATCCTATTTTTGCCACCTTCAGCAATAAAACGGCCATTTGATCTGGCGTACGTGCACCTCTCTCAGAATGTGCTGAAAAAGCGGAGGTTGAGAGGATCTGAGAAAAGACCTGTCACGTTGTCCGAGAGAAGCTCCACCAGAAGGTGGAATTAGTTTACAGTAACTTATTTACCCGTCCAAATCCTCTGTATCGCATTAAAGCTTTCCCCCACTACCCAGGATTCTGGAGTGCTAAGAGGAAAAGGGAAAATCAATTGATAATGATATATTCAGTTCAAAAAATATATTGATTCCCAGGTAATGACAGCCGTGCGTTTGGGGCAGCAGAGGATGCCATTTCCTGTCGGGAGGCTTGCTTTCCCATCTGTTACATCTTGAAAGAGGGTACTGGCTACAGCCCTGCCTCCCAGAATGGATAGCCTCTTTCTCTGACGTATTAAATCTGCCCCCTCTCCCCTTTTTAAAAAATTCTCCCCAAGGAACTCATCCTTCACCTCCTGAAGGTCTCCTTAGCCATTGTCTAAAAGAAGCAATGATTTGTTTGCATAATTCAGGAGTATATCTTGCTCTCTTTACAGCATCACATTAAAGACTTGAATGTCTTTCTCCATGTCCTCACCTCTGCAGTTTCTTGAGCTGGATTAGATCGGGGGGCATGCCACGTTTCTCCCTCTGACTCAGTGCAGATGGCTCCAGCAGGAGGGTGTGTATTGAGCGGGGTGGTCTGGTGTCACATGGGGTAAGTGTGGGACTGCTCCCTGGAAGGTCGGCAAGTCAAACCTGCCAGCTGCTGAGCTTGTCAGCCCCTGTTCAGATGGAGTCTGGGAAACCCTGTGGGGCAGGTCTGCTCTGTTCCCTAGGGTGGATCCAAGTCCGAATGCGCTCTGTGGCTAATTGGCTCTGTAGCTGTGGGGTTGTTGGGGTTTGCTTGTATTTGGTGGGGAGACCCTTGGTGGCACAAATGGTTCAGCATAAAGCTACCTGAAAAATTGGGGGTTCGAACCCACCCAGAGGCACCTTAGAAGAAAGGCCTGTTGATCTGATTCCAAAAGATCCCAGCCTTGAAAACCCGCTGGAGCAGTTCTATTCTGCACATGGAGGCCGCCAGGGTTCAGACCAGCTAGACAGCAGCAGGTCTGGGGACTTGGGCATTGGTGCCCGGGCTGTGGCACAGGGAAGGAATTAGTGTCTACCATTCTGGGTCTTCTGCTACCCACCTCTCCCCCATGACCTCAGTTTGCCAGAGAAGGGCTTGGGTACCTCCTAGGTGAGACTCTCCACACTCAACAGCAACTAAATCGCCACAACCACACTCACGGGCCTTTCGGTGAAAGCCAACTCCTCGCTAGTGACCCCAGAGGACACAGTAGAACTGCCCCTGTGAGTTCCTGAGACTGTAAGTCTTTACGGCAGCAGAAATCCCCATCTTTCTCCCGAGGAGCAGCTGGGTGGTTTCAAACTGCTGACCTTGTGGCTAGCAGCCCAAAGCTTAAACTCGTAAGCACTACACCAGCAGGCCTCCTTCAGCAGCATCGGGGCCTGGGAAATCAAATGCGCAGCCAACCACCCACGAGGAGTGGGAGCCAGCTAAGATTGCACAATTCAAACTGGATCTTCCCTCATACCCACTTCTCCCCCATTTCCTTTTTCCAGACTGCCTGGCCTCCTGGTGCTTCTTATGCTGCTCTGAGTGTCGGCGTCCATCGAGGGCTTCCCATCCTGGGGACGAACCCCGAGCTTGCCCGAGACGGACGGCGCAAGGTAGGTCCCCACACAGCCCACTTGCTCTGCAAACAGAAAAGGCCTCAGGCCTTGCCACCGCCAGCATCAAGTTCCCAGGACAAGTGAGGAAAATGTGCCTGGTCCTCCCACCCATTTGTTCTGTGAGATTTCTCTGAAGCCGTGCGGTCCACTGGTGCCCAAAGCGTGGCTGAGACATCGTGGCCCAGCCTCCGGGAGTCCACCTCAGACAGTCCTGTTGGCCTTCTTCTCCACCTGGGCCTTGGGTGTCCCCAGGGCAGTGGGCTCTGGAGGTGACCAGCAGTGGGGTGACTTTCAAGTTCTTCAAAAACTATATTTCTTTTTCCCCCTCTCATGATTTAACGTTCCCTCATTCAAATGATATTATTCCACAAATAAAATTCACTGTCATGGAGTCGATGCCAACAATTAGCGACCCTGTAGGATGGAGTAGAACTGCCCCTTGGAGTGTCTGAGACGGACTCTTTACGGGAGTAGAAAGCCCACCTTTCTCCCATGGGCGGCCAGTGGTTTCAAACTGGTTTCAGACTTTTTAAATATAGAAGATATTCCTAAGTATCAATAAAATGTTGTATGCTCATTGAAAAAGGATGTTTTTTTAAGATGGTACTTAATGATCAGTATCACTTAGAATCATATTCTCTAGAGAGAACCGTTTTAACACTTGTTATCTGGTGCAGATGCATTTGTATGCACAGGCAGCAAGCACACGGGTCCCTCAGTGTGCAGTGCTTGGTAGTGGGCGGTTTTTAACCTAACAGTGCATCACAGGTCCCTTCCTGTGCCGGTATCTATAAATCTATCTCACCCTCTTAAAGATTTCCGTGTTATATGAGCAGGATATAATTCAGCTAATCAATGCCCTAATGATGGCCACATCGCATATAGCAAACATTTCATTACTACAAATAACAGCACAACAAACGGGTTTGTTTAAGCATCGTGGCACCATCCTTGGACTCAGTCCTTGGGATAGCTTTGTAGAGGTCTGGCTTAGAATACTGATTCGGGATTCTCAGACCGAGAGGCCGGGGTGGGGTGGGTGGGTGGTAAGCAGAGCCTGCTTTATGAAGAGAATGGGCGCAGAGGCTGCCCCATTGAACCCAAGCATGGCCTGGCCTGTGCAGGTGGTACGGGGCTGGGCAGTGTTTCATGCTGTTGTACATAAGGTTACTATGAGCCAGGACCGACATGACGGCACCGAACTACAGCCACAACACAAAGAATATGAAAGACCCCTTGACAGGCTCCAAGCGGCTGGGGATGTGCTTGCAGAAGCGGGAGCCCAGGATGCTCACGTTGTCAGCCCTCAGCCTCCTTCCTGCTGCTCAAAGGACTGGGGGAAGCAGGTTGGAGGGTGGTGTGCAGGTGCCGGGATTCAGGACGGCTGAGGCCCTCGCCTTGTGACCCTTGAGCCTCCAGAAGGGCACTCGGGCCTGGTGCCGGCTGAGCACACAGCCTTGATGGCCCCATACCGCCTCCCGTGGCCCATGGCAACATCGTACCCTGGGGCCCTCTGACCCAGAGCCTCCTGGTCTCTTCCAGGGGCCAGCTTGTAGCTCGAACTCCAGCCTCCCTCTGCAGCAGAGGCCAGACCAACAGGTAGACTGCTTAGTCAAAGGGTTCCCTGTAGCACTCAGGGTCAAGGTGACCTTATGCTGGGCCATTCCATTCCCTGCGGGCACCTGCCTCTTGTCCCTGCCAGCCTTCAAGAGCTGGGCATTTTAGGAAGAAGAGTGCCCTTGAGGGTGTCTCACCAGGGGCTCCTGCTGGGGGCACCCTTGTGGACTTCAGATCTCTGCTCCGCCTAACAGGTGTGTCCACTGTGAACGTGTATGGCTCTCCTGCCTTGCGGTCAGGTCTGTTCCTGCAGGGTGGGTTTCATGTCTGACTCGTCTCTGGGTCCTTCCCCTCCACCACTTTCACCCAGCACCTCCCGGAGCTCTCAGGAGAGCATCCTGAGCACACAGCCACTGTCCCTGGCAGCAGCAGTTGTACATGACCCTAGTGTTGGTTGCTCTTCCCTCTCTCATGGAAACCCAGGAATGTGGGAGGGTTGTTGGGCCTCGCTGTGGCCTGTGGTGACCAGTGGAACAAGCTATCGGTTCCCTGTGGAAACTGGGCCAGCTCACTGGGCTTTGCAGGCCCTGTTACAAAACGATAGGGAAACTCATGGGAAGACTCCTGATAAGGTTTTCTAGCCTGTAATCGTCATAGAGCCAGATTCCAGGCTGCCCTCCCCCCACACACACCCCCTTTTTTTTTAACCCCTGAACCACTAGGTGGATTTGAACTGCCAACCTTTAGTTTAGTAGTTGAGCACAAACCCAGACCCAGCTGGCTTCTGTGGCCCCTTGGCCAGGATGGAAATGGCAGGGTGAAAGTTGACACTGTTGGAGATCATGAAGGGGATGCTGGTCTCTCATGCCGAGAGCTAACCTGCAGCTCACTGGGGCTCTCGGTACCACCCACCCAGGCCATCTGTGCCCCTTCCCCCAGCAAACAAAATGCCCTGGATTGCCTTTGCCTCTTCTGAGGACACTGGGAATGTCTCCAAGGCAGTTTGGCAAAGATCACGGTGCCGTGACTTGGATTTCCACACGCACTGCCCTGCCACCTCCTGCAAATCAATCCTGACCTCTCTGACCACACTCTGACCTTGCCCTCCTCTCACAGCCTGGGTTCCCTGGGGCACCCCACCCCACCCCCGCACCCTCCTGGCCTCCTTTTCTTCCTTTATGACCCCCCAGCACCTCCATGACTTGCACCCTAAGAAAGGGCTTGGTGGGAAGCCTTCTCACTGATGTGCTCACCAACAGATAAACAACTGTGTGGGCTCTGCTGTCTTTGGGCCACACCTGCATGTGGAGGCCCCACCCTGAGAACCTCTACCACTGGTCTCCCACCAGGGTGTTTAGACCCCCAAGAAGCTGCATCACTGCCAACCTGAACAGTGCAGATTTCCTCAGCAGACCCTCCATCCTGCTCAGGCTGTCAATCTTCAGAGCATCTCTGGTCCTACCCAGGCTTAGCCACACCTGCCCCTTGTCCTCCAGACCCCCAGCCTTCCTACCTCCCCCCCCCCACCCCACCCCCACCCCGGTTTCTCGGGGAAAGTGGCTCTTTCTTCTCTTGCCTGCAGTGGGCTGTGTGCTTCTGCCCTCTTTCTGGCCTCTGCAGCTCCTCTATCGTCCACATGTGCAGTTGCTTGTTTACAGGGTTTCTCTCTGCTTTTCCATCAGTCTCCAAGGACCCCTCACGTTCCCCTCTTTCAGCAGTGCCCGCACTTCGCTCCAGGAGGGAAGCTTAGTACTGAGGTCCAGGCTACTTGCCAGCGGATTCCTGAGGGCCAGTGCACAGCACGGTTGCCACCCTCTCTAGAGCCCTTGTGGCTTCAGTGTCTCTGCCTTTGCTCCCTGCTGGGTGGTGAATCTCCGTCCCCTTCCCTTGGGCTTCTCATCTTCCTTCCCAGACTCGGGGCTACTGGAGCTGCCCCTGCTCTCCCCGGGCTGAGTGTAGGATGTGTGCAGACATCACGAAATAGGATGGTTCTGTTCATTGAAGAACTCCCTGAGCTCCAAAACAGAGCGTCCTCAGAGGAAGCCCCAATTCTCAACTTGGAGGTCTCTGCCACCCCCACCCTCCCATCCCTGGATTCCAAACTTTGAGGTGGAAGTTAGGATGATTTTGTGAAGCGGTATTCCTGGATGAGATGTAATTCACCTCTTCTTTCAGGAGTTCTACGTGTTGGGCTGCTAACCGCAAGGTCAAGGTTCAAAATCTCAGCCCATCCATGGGAGAAAGGTGCAGTATAGCGCTGATAAAACACACAATATTCCTCTGGTTCTTTGGGGCTTCCTCACTGCCCACTATCATGACCCCAATCCTGCCTTTCAGTTCTGGCTAGACTGGAGCATGTACACTGGTACAGATAAGAGCCCTCATCATAAGGATTCCCGGTCAGATAAACCCCTCAGGTACAAATTTGGGAGTAGCGATACCAGGAGGGTAGGGAGAAAGTTGGGGGAGGAGGGAAGGAAAGGAAAGAAAGAGGGGGGGGGGAAGAGTTATAGTCCTGGAAACTCACTTGGTCATTCTACCCTGTCCTACAGGACCTCAGTGAGCTGGGATTGACTCATTGACATGTCAACCAGTAAGTGTCTGTCACGTGACCAGTGCCCCTTTGCCAGCATCTTTGGGGGAAATGTTTCTGATTTCAGCTCAGACACGCCCTTCTCCCAAGCCACAGGCAGAGTGCCTCAAAGATGCCTGAGCCATGCAGGGAATGGTCAGCTTCCCACTTGTGTCTCCCAAGCTCTCTAAGACTTAGAGTCTAAGTGGTGGTTCTCAACCTTGGCTGCCTTCCTTACAATCCCCGTAGCCAGGCCACATTACCAGATCTATGAAACCCCAGTATCAGGTTGGGAGGTGGTGGGGGGCACACATCAGGACTTTTGTAAAGCTCTCAGGATGGTTGAGTGGCCAGTCGAGGCCAGGGACACATCCCGGCAGACAGCAACTGTGGAATCGACTCTGGCACAGCAGCTTGGGTTTGGGTTTGGGTGGTGGGCTTCATGCCGGCACCTCACCCTGCCTGCTTCCGGGCCCCACACTTGTTTATCTTTTTCTTCTCTTCTCTTCCTACTTCTGATTAGCCTTGGCTCCTCCTGGAAACCAGAGAGGTGGAAACAAACCGAATAGAAAGGCTCATGCTTTGCTCTGCCTTTTCCCTGGGCACAGGCCTCCTTCCCAAGAGCTCCGTGAGAGACCTTCCCCGGCCATCGAAGCCGGGGCCCTCTCCGGGTTCTGATGATCCCAGGCTGGGGCTCCCTGAGGAGCTCTGCACGGCCCCATGATGGAGGTTTAGTTAGTTCATCTCTGAGAAAGATGAGACTTTCTACTCCTGCAAAGAGTCGCGGCCTTAGAAACCCACAGAGGCAGTTCCAGTCTGCCCCTCAGGGCCACCGTGAGTCAGAATCCACTCGGTGGCAATAAGGGAGTTAGTTCACAGCATCTGCTCTCGGCCAGGACTGGGGCAAAGTTGGAGCTGACAGAGGGGGATTTGCCAGAGTTTAGCTCTGCCCAGGACAGGGCTGTGCACACCCTCCTCTGTCCCCCAACCCAACTCCAAGCTGAGATCATGGGCAGAAAGCGCTTTGAATAGAATCTGCCCCATTCCTGGAAGCAGGGGAGTTCAGGAAGGGGACAGAGGAGTCCCAGCCAATCGGACAGAGCCGGGCACTCCTCTGAGGCAGTGCTGGTATAAGGAAATGGGAGCATGCTGGCTGTTTCAAGCTGTTGCCTAGAACAGCAAGGTGGCCCGCCTGCCTGCCCTTGGGCCTGCCAGGGCTGCCGCCCTGCCCGCCACAGTGGGAGAGGCTGTTACCCCAAGTTATTGGAAAATGAGCTTCTGAGAAACCATTGTGGTTCTCATGCACCACACAGCCTGGCCACGGAGGCTGTTTGCCGTGTCCTAGATGTGTGACGATGACAGGGTCCACGTCCAGCAGCTCTCCGCCACTCCTTGGCACTTGGACTCAGGGCAGTTTGGGTGGCCTGAGAATGGTCAGGACTCCAGGCTTCAGGCAGGCGGGCTGTGTGTACAGTGCTGTCTGCTGCGCCTCCCTCCAGGAGAAGCCAAGAGTGGCGCATCTTAGCTGGGTGGGGGTGGGGGTGGAGCTTTGAAACGGGCCAGGTTGCTGGCACAGGAGAAGACGGAGCCTGGCCACCAGGCTGCAAGGTTATCCTTGAGAAAGAGAAGTCCCTCAAAGTCCAGGTACAGCGTCTGGACCACATCCTTTCTCCGGCCACTCTCCAGGGCCCTTGCTTTGGCCTCCACATGCTGCCAGCAAGCCAGGCAGCTAGATCAACTGGTCTACAGCCTCCATAAAATCCCATTTCGGACCCGCCCTCTGAGAGGGTGACTGGCAGGGAAATAGACAGCAGCACACCTTATCCCCACCCCGGCTGGCAGTCTATCTAAGAAGACACAGATACCGAGGCCAGACAAGTGACGGAAGGCTAAGGCTTACAGCAAAAGGTGGCTAGGAGTGTAATCTCTCATGTCACCCAGAGCTGGGTGGCAGGGTTTAAATGAGAAAACCCAACTGCCGTCGAGGGAATTCTGATGCAGAGTGACCCTGCAGAGCAGAGCAGAGGGCTGGGGAGGCTGTAAATCTTTATGGGAGCAGAAAGAGAAAGCCTCGTCTTTCTCCCATTAAGAGAATGGTGGTGTCAAACTGCTGACCTTGCAGTTAGCTGCCGGACAGGAAACCCTCTACACCACCAGGCTCCAGTTCAGTGCGAAAGGGCATGTGAATCACCTAATGTAGTTCTTAGTAACATACTTCATAACTTCCTTACTACTATGTACTTAGTAAGCACTTTAATGCATGTCGTGATCCAAATTTGAGAAAATAGACTCGCTGCCACCTAGCCATCCCAACTCATCACGACTGTAGGAGGGAATGGGGCTGCCCCTGCCGGTTGCCAGCACTGTCGATCTGTATGAGAGCAAGAAGGCAGTCTTGTCTTTCTCCTGAGGGGCGCCTGCTGGTTCAACATGCTGCCCTGTGATGACAGAGCAGGAGTCCTCCCTGAGGCCTCTGAAGAAGGAGCCCAGTAAGCTTTGGGCTTCTAATTGCAAAGTTGGTGGTTCAAACCCACCAGCTGCTTTAAGAGAGAAGAGATTCCATATAGGTCTGGGGAGGTTGAGGAGCCCTGTAGGGTGCATTGGTTAGGCGATGGGGGCTGCTAAGCTCAAGGTTGGCCATTTGACACTACCAGCCATTCCTCCCGGAGCAAGATGGTGCTTTCTACTCCCATAAAAAGTTGGCTTTGGAAACCGGCGGGAACAGTTCTACCCTCCCCTATAGAGTCCCTATGAGTCCGTATGGACTCGGTGCCAGGGGATTTAGTTTGGGGGCTTCGTGCTTGGATGAGGGAGGTGCCCTTTGGCCCGGGGTGGTGAGGGAGGCCCCAGAGAGGAGGCCCGGCCTGAGTGGGCTGCCAAGGGCATCAGAGGCGAGGAGGGCGCTGCCCTACAGGAGGATTATTGCTTATTGGCGGCTTATCCCATCTCGTGGGTTATGCATTATTGACCAGATCTTGACTTCATCGTGGCTAATGACGGCTGCCCCAAGGATGGGCCGGGGTACCTTCTGAAGCCACGGTGCCGAGGGTGGGGTCTCAGCAGCCCCCGTGCATGCAGCCCCATCCACTGGGCCACCCCAGGGGCAGATCTTGTCAGGCCTTTGGGGATCACCCATGGGTCCTGCTCTCCCTCGCCACACATATGAAACTGGGACCGAGACGTGTCCAAATCCAGTCCATGCAGCCCCAGGTGGGACAGGCCATGTGGCCTCTGATGACTGTTTGGCCACAGTCCAAGTTCAGGATGCTGGACCATACTGGATACTGAGGCAGGGGTCAGGTCCTCTTCAGAGGACCAGGGTCTGGTGCTAGGGGGAAGTCAGTGATGCCGTCTATGGTGGGCACTCATGCAGGAAGTGAGCAAGAAGAGCCCCCGACATCCCCTGTGTCCAGGTCCAACTGGTCCCTGGGGCCAAGGAGGGACACCCACCCAGAGCAGTTGTGCCTGCTGATAGAGGGCAGTCCAGTCCCTGAAGGCATGATTGCTCCTGAGGAGAGTTTGCATGAACTCCCCAACTCCCTGGAGTTTGCCCTAGCCCCTCCTATGAACAATTACAGCAGACCCTTGTGTAGTAATGTGTTTCGTGGGCTGCTCCGTTTTCTTCAGTGCACTCCTGTAATCCTCACAGAACCTTGTCAGGTAGGTTTTATTAGAAGCCCACAATAGCAGGTGGGGAAAACAGGGCAGAGGGAGGTGAAATGAGGAGCCCTAAGTCACACAGCTAGGAGGTGCGGTCTGGAAAGGGGACCCCGCCAGCCTGCTCTGCCGCACTCCGCGTGCTTCCAGATGAACGCTCCAGCAAGCGGGTGAGAAGCGGTCCTTTGGATGGTGGAACAGTGCTTCTAAACTTGGCGCGAATGTGAGCTGGAGCCCGTCCTGACCTTGGGTCCTTCCTCCTGGAGCAGGACCAAGAGGTGGCAGGGCTCGGGCCTGGGCTGAGTGGGTGCCCAGGGGCAGTGCCCTTACTACTCTGAGAAGGGTGCCTTCTGGGCTGGCCCCCAGCCCGGGCACAGGCGGGGAGACGGGCTCTGGGCATGCTTCTGCGACACCCACCTTCTTTGCTCCTTCATCCCAGAAACCTTGGAGCCGGTCACTGGGCTGCTGTCTGCCCTTGGGGGCTCACTGTGAGTGGGGAGGGGCCATGGGCACTCTGCACAGCTAAAGAACTGCCCAGGGACCAAGTAGAGAGCCCAGTAGCCGCCCAGGGCAAGGACTCAGGCATCCCCAGTGTCCGAGGGAAGCTGGGCAGCATTGAGTCTCCCGTTTCTGCCTAAGTCAGTCACCAGGCCCCTCTGCGTGGGCTCCAACCTCCAACCTTTCAGTTAGCAGCCACAGTGGACACCACCCAGGACATCGGGGCAGAGAAAGCTCCACAGGCCGGTGGTGTGGGAGTTCTTTGTCAAGAGACGGGGAGGATGGGGAGAGAGCCTGTGGGAGGCTCCAGGCTTAGCAGGACAAGGGCTGGAGGCAGGGGCTGGGGGCATGCTGGGCAAACTGGGAGTGCAGAAGTCTGTGTGGATGGGCCATGCGATCCTGGTGTGGGGGTGTGGAGGGAGGCATGGGTGTGGTCGCAGCAAACTCCTGACTGGTAAGTCAGAGGCACCCCATCTGCTGCCCAAACACAGGCGCTGCAGTACCTGCGCACCGCAGCACAGTCCTCTGGATGCATGGAAGCCGTAAACTGGTGCTAAATAAATAATCGAGCTGTTTATTCTGGAAGGGAGAGGCCAGACGCCTCCCCTGCGAGCTAATGGGAGGGCAGGGCTCCAACTGGCGGGTGGGGCTGCCTCCGCTCATCTGAGAAGGGACCCCACCAAGAACCTCAACTCTCTGTGTCCTGACTTTCATCCCCCCAACGCAAAACACCTGCCTGTGGACCCGCAGAAGGGTGGCAGGTTAATTGTTACCTCCTGCGCCGTTACCAGGGTGCTTTGTAAAGGCAGAAATATGCTTTTAACCATTTTTTTTGTTGTTGCTACCTTACGAACCAGATGCTTTTATCTAAATGAGTTGCTACAAATCAAAAGCAGGGCCCGTGAGGGTGGCTAAGCTGTGCCTGTCTTACACGGGCAAACTCGCGCTCTGCGAATGAGGCTTCAATCTCCCCCATTCTCTTAGCACCCAGCTCGCTCACAAGTAAGCGGCAAGATTGGCACTGGCAGCCACAATTACTGAGCCTCCGCGTGGCCTGGGATGAGAGGGCTCTCTGAGCAAGCGGGGTGACGCTGGTTCTGTTCCGGGGCAGTGTGCTGCAGAGGGTGGAAGCCTGGCTCTGCCTGGGCCCCACAGCCTTGGGCCACTGCATGGGAGGAAGGGTACCTCAGACATGACTTTCTGTGTTCTTCTTGGATGGGGGCTGGGTCTGGTTAGGCTCTACCATCGGCCACTCGCCTGACATGTACAACGCGCTCACCTAGCATTTGGGGGTCGGCAGGCATGTGTTCGGAGCTTTCTGGACCACAAGACGAGGGCGGCAGTTTTTGTTTCATGTCAGGGTGGAAGGAGCTTCTAGGATGGAAACCAGGAGACTCCTACTCTGCCTTAACTCACTGCATGTCGTTGGGCACAACAGGGGCCCTCTCCCGGCCACTGCTTGCTCCTACGTATCGTCATTGGTAACAAGAGTCCCTGTCTGATGCCCCACAAGGGGTCCACTGATGCCCAGGAAGACTGAACGGCGTGAATATATTTTACAAAAGAAGTCATGGGACCAGTGACAACAGGGGGGTCGGGGGTGGGATGCAGACTTCACCCGGTGACATGACCGGAGGAAGTGACCCCAGAATGACTGTCGGCAATATCTTTGTGCTGTGTTTCAGCAGAAATGTGTGATTGAAAGCAACAGACAAGATTCCTGTAGTTAGTTAGAACAGCAAAAGCATTGTTTTTGGCAAGCCCAGCTTACATGTATCAAACAAGGCTAAAACTCTATGCTAATTGACTTTCCGACCTTCAAGGAGTCTGCAGTCTGAGCTGCCATTGTTAACGGTGACAACGATGCCCCCATCGGGTGCGTGGTTTTTGCTGCACGCACTACAAACGTGCGCCTGCGCCCGTGTTTGTGTCATGGCTCGTGTCTTTAAAGTTGCTGTTTTGTCGATTGTGCTTCTGGGTGGCTTGGTTCTCTCTCCCCCGTGTATTTCCTGGTGTCTTAGCAAGAAGATTGTGGTAAGTGATATTTATGAATCTGTATCACTTTTTTTGGAGAACAAAGTCCCAATTAAAGGGAAAGAAGAAGAAAAAAAATGTGTAACGCTGCCTCTCAGCTACTAAACATGGAACAAAGAATGCTGCAATTCAGCACAGAAAGATTTTACAAGGGATTTTGCAAAACAGTTGGGTGATTGTTGTGAGTTGCAATCAAGATGATTCCGACCCTGTCTGCAACGGAAAGAAGCACTTCCGGGTCTTGGGCCGTCCTCACAGCGGTTCTGGTGCCGGAGCCCATGGTTGCAGCCACGGTGCCGACCCATCTGGTCCAGGGCCTTCCGCTTGTTCACTGCCCCTTCTGCTTACCAAGCCTGCGGTCCCTTGCCAGGGGTGGTCTCTCCTGACGTTATCTCCAAAATACGTAAGACGGAGCCCTGCCATCCTTGCCTCTAAGGAACGTTCCGGCTACGCGTCTGCTGAGATTTGTTTGTTTGTTCCCTTGGCAGTCTGGGGGACTTCCAGCATTCTCCGCCGGCACCATAAGTCAAAGGTATCCATTCTTCTTCGATGCTCCTTATTCAATGTCCTGATGGAAAACATCACGACTCAGGTTAGGCGCACGTCGTCCGCAAAGCAACGCCCTTGCTTTTCAACACTCGAGAGAGGTCTTGTGCAGCAGATTCGCCCAAAGCAGTGAGTCATTCGATCTCTTGGCTGCTGTTTCGTGCGCACTGGTTGGTGACACCAGCTTGGGTGGCACCCCAGCATAAGACTCTATTTAGCCTTGGACATTCTAAGAGCAAGTGGCGTTGGGGCAGAGTCTTTCGAGAGTGTGGAGTTGCAGGGAGTCTGTCTGGTGTCAGGGAGTGCAGAGGGAGCTTGGCTGGGAGCCTTCCGCTCTGCCCCCACTGTCCTTAAGAGGGCAGCCCCTCGGGAGAACACCCAGCATGGAGTCCAAGACCTTTCGCGCCCAGACCCACTGCCTTTACAGCAGCATCTCCAGCACGTGTACCCTGACACCCCCTGTCCTCAGGCCTCAATGCCCCCTGCGCCCACATGCACAAAAGGAGAACTCAGTTTCCAGCTTCCAGTGACCCCTCCCTGCGACTTGGACCGAGCTAAGTTAGTGGCTAAGTCCTCTCATCCCCGTTAAGTGTCAGCCGTGGCCTGAGGATGTTCATCTCACGTGGTCTCTGCTGTGTCCTAATTCCTGGCATCCAGGAGGTGCTCAAGAAACAGTTGTTGAGTCAAGAGGTGCTCTTTCATGCGGCTGTTGTGAGGGGCCGTCCAGTCGGTCCCTGTGTGCAGCACAAAGAAACACCACCCGGTCCTGCCCCATCCTCTCGAGGGTCCTTCTGCTCGGGCCCGTGGTTGCAGCCACTGTCGATGCAGCTCGTCAGGGGCCTTCCGTGTTCACTGCTCCTCGACTTTACCAAGCGAGTCCACGGTACACGAGACGAGGTCTCCCCGTCCTCGCCGCTAAGGAGCACTCTGGCTGTGCTTCTTCCAAGACAGATTGGGTTGTTCTTTCAGCAGACCCCGGCACTGTCATCGTCTTCGTGAGCACCGTGATTTAAATGCATCGATTCTGCTTTGGTCTTTTCACTCGGGGTCCATAGCCAATCCGAAAACAACAGACGGACTGAGTCAATTCCAACTCCTTCCATGCGCCCCTTCCACCCACTGGCATACATTCCATCGGATCAGAGGGATGCAGTCACATGCTCGTCTCCTGCCCATGGGCAAGCGAGCTCCTGAGGTTCTCCTGCCCATTCATTCTCGGTGCATCCCGGACCCCGAGCTGGGTACATGGTGGGTGCCAACAAGTGCTGAAATGGATGAGATTGGAAAAAGCCCTCTCGTTGCTTCCTGTGTTGGGAATTCACCCTGCCGCTTTCACAGGCACTGACTGCCTTGCTCTTTTGAGAGAGATCTGGTTAGGATGAGAAACCCCAAACCCGAGCGCTCTCTGGAGTATGAATAAATAAGCTCATCGACAAGGTGGGGAGAGGGAAGGATGTGGAATTCTGCAAATTTAGGGGGCATCCTCACACCCTCAGTCAGTCAACACACACACTCTCTGCTGCTTCTCCCTGCACAGGGTCCTGGCAGGGCCCCACTGGCCTAGGCAATGCTTTTGTGCAGAGCAGGAAAGGGCCCTGTCCCAAGCACCTGGCCTACCCAGGGGCACGTGGTAAGGCTTTGCAGGCAGGGCGTCAGCCTCCTCCACCTTGGCCAGGTGCCCTTGTGTAGGACACAGCCTCACCACTGTCCCTGGCAGCCCTGGCCACCGGGGCAGGTGCAAGGTAAGGAAGGAGACAGGCCGCTTGGAAAATCAAATTTTGCCACAAAAATAAACTCTGAGGTTTGCAGATAAGCTATTTGTAGCCCAGGTGCCAAACGAGGCTCCACAGTTAGAATGAACTGCTGGGTGGCCCTCTACCCCACCCGGCATTGTTCAGTGGAACTATCCGCATGCCATTCCTGAACTCACGCATCCATCCAGCCTGGGGAACATCACCGCCCCCCACTGTCCTGGGAATCTGGGCTGGGAGTTTGGCTTGGGGCTGAAGTCACCGGCCCAGCAGGAGGGCAGTGTGGATAGCCACTGTCCTGGGCAGAGGTAAGCTCTGGAGGAGCCATCCCTGTCATCCCAGGTCACCCCAGCTCTGCCCTTGTAGGCAGATGCTGTTCAGCAACTCCAACGAGGCCTTTGATTGCTCCTGGATGAAAGGCCTGGTGGGTAATTATGTCTAAAAAATCCACCAAACAAATATGAAAACTCCACTGCTGGAGAGTTGATTCTGACTCATCAAGACCCCGTGTAGGGTTTCTGAGATTGTCAATCTTTATAGGAGCTGAAAACTGCATCTTTCTCCTATGGAGTGGCTGGTGGGTTTGAACCACCGACCTTGCGGTTAGCAACTCAGGACTTCAGTCAGCCAGTGGAAACCCTGTGGGTCTGAGCCATTTGTACCTGGGCTCTCTGTGAGTTGGGCCCACTCCCCAGCAACCAACAGCAGCAGAGAGCCCTCGACTGCTAACCAAAGGTCGTGGTTCAGGGCCCCCAAAGGCACCTCGGAAGCAGAGTTTCAAGTTCTGCTTCTGAAAAGTCAGTCACTGAAAGCCCAACAGCTCACACACATGACCCAGTTGAGACAGAAAAGACTCCCCCAGCACCTGGTTTTTAGGGAGCCCTTGACAGCCCTGGCCAGGACACCCCGTATGGATACCAGAGCCCCAGTGGCTGGAGACGGAGACCTGGCTGGGTAGGTGCGGAGAGAGCAGCAGCCTCTCTATTTGGTTTGTGTTCACATCGCTGCATTCCAAGGAAGCCTTGAAGGTGACTTCAAAAGGCCCGTGTCAGACCATGTAAATCAGAAGTGAGCGAGCCAGGAGAAGGGGACACCAGTGTGGGGACAGGAAGGGTTGCCGGGAGCGCTGCTTTGGAAACGGGAACCACACCACATACGTGGAACGCTAGATGTCTGCAGCCAGTGGCCAGAGAGCAAGCTCTCGGCGCCTGGCCTGGGCTGCCCTCAGAGACTTCCTGGGTTTCCATTGGCTCCGTGCTTGCCCCAAAGAAGAGGAGGCACATCCTGAAGTCTGAGTTAGGGTCTTCTTCTATGACACCCCCAACCTTTCCCACTTCCCCTCCCTCCACCCTCTAGCATCGCCGGCCTCAGACAAGGCTTTGCCCACCTCACTCCTCTCTATGCCTGGCTGTGGATAGAAGGACAGAAAACAATGCTAGTATTGTGGGGGAGCTGTGCTTCAGCCCGGCCATCAAAGGAGGCCAAGAAGTTGGCTCTGGTCACAAGACTGCACATGGCATTTCCGTGGGCAGTAACAGATGGATGGTATAAACTGACAGCCCCCCAAGAAACGTTGCTCCCTGCAGAAGGTGTTCACGTGCAATTTTCCCTGCTCCCAGGGACGGGGCGCTGGGCGCACGTCTCAGTCCTGTCCCGCTGGGCCTACTCCGTCCTTCCCCTCCTCCAGCAGCGAGCCCTTGGGATGGGTCGCCCCGACACGAGAGCCTGTTCCCAGAGATCTCCAGGGAAGGAAATTCCATCAGCTCCTGGGTCCCCGTCCCCATGGCTCCTGCCGGCTCTTCTTCTATCTGACCTAAATCTCTCTTGCTGCAATTTAAGCCCTTTTCCCCCGTTTTGTTTTGAATGGCAACAGAGAACAGCTTGTCTCCCACAGCTCCCTGAAGTAGGGTGTGTCCTCCGTGCCTCCTGCCACACTCGTGTGTGCTCTGGGAATGGGCGTCCATACTGTCCCCTTCCGAGAAAGCAGCTTTCATGGCCGCAATGAACCAAGGCCCCATTCCGGGGTGTGTGGTGGGGGGAGCCCTCCTGTGAACATTAGACTAGCTGGTCACTGCAGAGGGAGGCCAGCGTGGATGAGGCTGCACCCAGCAGATGTGCACCCAGCAGATGTGCAAGGGCAGTGGTAAAGGTTTGGCTAGACCACAGGGGGCTCGCTGCCGGAGGTGATAATCTGGGCGAGGTCTTATAGGAGTGAGGGTGTCCGCCAAGGAAAAAGAGGGGGCTTTCAGGCAGGCTCCAGGGCAATTCCCCCCCACCCCACTCTCACATTGGGCTTTGTCCAGAAGCCCTGTTGACACACTTGTTAAGCCTGTGGCCGTTAGCTGAAGGGTCTGCGGTTGGGACCCACCAACAGCTGAAGGAGAAGAGATGTGGCATCCACCCTGGGACAGCCTCTGGGACAGCGGGCTCTGTCAAATGGGGTCGCTACGCATCCGCCCCGACTTGCCGGCACACAACCCGATGGTGCTCCCTTGTAGACAGAAACCGGCCTTTCAAGAGGGTTTGTCTTTCGGCACGGTTTTCAGTGACGCGTCCTTCAGAGGCAGACTGCCCATTCCTTCTTTGTAGTCCGTTCTTAGTCCGGAAGCGCCCCTGAAACCTGTTCTCCATGGGTGACCTTGCCGGTATGTGAGATCGGTGACAAAGCTCCCGGCATCGCAGCAACCCACGAGCCACCACAGCAGGACAAACTGACAGAGGAGTACCAGGTCAGCGACAAAGAGGAAGGCACTCGAGGAGATGGATTGACACAACCAACAACAAGCCGCCCCTCTTCTTTGGCAGTCCTGTGCATTAGTGAGCAGGACTCTAAGGTTGCCAAGGCCACAGTCTGTCCATGAGGAGCCCTGGTGGCGTCATGGTTATGCTCACAGCCTACTCACTTCGAGGTCAGCAGTTCAGAACCTCCAGCCCACTCCAAGGGACACAGGCTCAGAAACTCACACGGGCAGCCCGGCCGGGTCCTGTAGCGTCTCTGTGAGTGCTGGCAGTGGGTTTGGTGTTTGGCTTTTGACCCCCTCCATGAGCAGCTCCACAAGGCCTTTCCTTGGTGGGTAGATTGGAACCACCAACCCCCCGGCTAGTTAAGAAGCTTAAAGCTACTCGCTCCACCCAGCGACTTGATGCGAGAGCTCCATTAGGCCAGGGCTTCCGTGGGCTTTCCCCCCAAGCTGCTGCAGCTAAGGGTGAGTCAGGAGTGCCGTGACCTCTGCACTCCCTTCGCTTCTTCCCGTGGCTTTGCTGGGCTCGGCTGAGCAGCACGCTCTCGGGAAGATTCCATAGGCCGCATTGATCTCCTTGGCCAGTAGGTTTCGGTCGCATGTATGTGCCTTTTTTATTTCTGGGCACCAATCAGCCCCCACTTGTTTCTGCTTAATATTAGCTATTCTGTAGGTTGCTGGGGCCGGTTAAAAGACTTGGGTTTGTGGTTGGAAAAAAAAAAAACCTCGGCTCACTGATACGCGAGTTCCAAACGCAGTGACGCTGAGCGTCCCTGACAGCTCTCAGACAAGGCCCAGTGGATGCAGGAGAAGAATTTTTATTTTCCTTAGGCCAGCGGAATGCAAACCTCTCCACTCCGAAGGACCAACGGAGGGAAACCGGATCCCTTTTCCTAAGCAGTTATCTAACGGCAGCACTGAGATGGAAACGAGGTCATTTGATTGTTTTTCCATCCCTTGGTCAAAAATCCCTCCAAAGTACTTGGCTTGCATACAGAGAGACACACGCGTGCGCATGCACAGAGAGAGAGAGAGAGAAAGGAAAAAAACGCACAAAGCCCTGCATTGATTGGATTTAAATAATAGAATTGCCATTAATATCTCCCATAAAAGATGATTGATTCTGACTTGAATTTATGGGAAGTTGGAGCTTGTAAAAGTAAACAGAGTGGCATCCGTTCAATATTAATACTGGTGTGTGTACGCCCCCTCCCCAAGCCTGTTTAAATAGACAAGCTTGCAGCCTGCAAGCTTGATCATCCAGTGATCCAGCCAGGGCCACACTGAGCCCTGCCCTGTCCCTCCTCATGGGCCAGTTCTGAAGGCCTCACACTGCCCTTTGGTGGAAGGGCTGAGGCAAGCCAGCAGCCTTCCCCCACCCTCCACCCCCACCTCTGTGGAGCCCTTTGCCCCTGATGGGACAGAAGGCCCCTGATGGGCCAAACAGTCTCCCCTCTGCCTGTATCTCTTGTGAGCTCCCCTTCGATCAGGCATGCTCCAAGCAAGCTCCTCTCCTGGTGGGTGGACATACAAGCCCAGTGCTGGTCTGTGAGCCTTGCTGTCCTATGACTGGGAGCGCAGGCGGACTGACCTGTCCTCCAAGGACTGGGGTCTGGGGACTCCTCGTGTGTCTGTTTTCAGGAGGGGGTTTTCCAGTGTCTGTTCGCTGTTGCTTGCTCGCTCCTCTAGGACCATGGTGGCAGGGCTCCTTCGTTGGGTGGGGGAGAGGTGGTGATTGAGGATGTTGGGGAGAGATGTCAGCCACATCTCCCACTCCCACCAGGCGCCCCACAGAACGGGCACCCCTCTGCTCCTGCCCAGGGGTGCTTTCATCCCTGGACCAAGCGCCTTGAAGCCCTTATCGCTCTCTCCCAGCCCTCTAGGTGTATTGATCACCTGTCCCTCCAGTCTAAACAGGTGACTCTCTGATGTACGCCTAGGGTCTGTTCAACATGCCGTGCCCACCTGCTGCCTGCCCCTTATGAACCTGGTCCAATCCCTTGCCTCAAGTTCATGCTTCTCCGTGTGTCCCCACCCCCAACTCTGAAACTTGAGACTCCTCCAGCCTATTCCTCCCTCATCCCCCACCCCCAAAAGCCAGGCTCCCAGCACTACCTCCTCTCCATCTCTCTAATCCATCTCTGTCCCTCCTTCCACACTACTCTTTC
Source organism: Echinops telfairi (assembly GCF_000313985.2). NCBI lineage: Eukaryota > Metazoa > Chordata > Mammalia > Afrosoricida > Tenrecidae > Echinops > Echinops telfairi. The sequence goes on along the minus strand of NW_022103906.1, from coordinate 81,056,350 downwards.
CTGAGCCCATCAGTTGCTCGCCGACTCCGGCCTGAATGGCTGCATGGACCCCTACCCTTTGATTTCCCGATATCCCTTCACTTTGAGCACCCTGAGAGGCAACTACACTCCGTCTAGGCTGGGGTCCGAGCGTCTGCCATTGGAAGCGCATGCCCTGTACTCAAAGTACCCACCCCAATCACAACCTGGACTTGTATACCTTGTGCCATTTTCCTGCCATCGGCTTTGTCTGGAAGGCCATTCTCATTTCCCTCACTGGACTGGCCCAGCCCGGCCTCCACCACCCCTCTGTGGTGCTTCACGGCATGCTTTCATGACGGAGAGGAAAGCCACCTGCCAATGCCTTTGGTATTAGGCATGTTCAGGGCTGCTTGCCTGGCCCACACCACCTTCAGTTAACGTCTGCACCCATTCATAACCCCTGCCGGTGCATCGTGCATCACATGACCCCATCTCTCCAGCCTCAGCTGATTGACTGGAATCAGGTGGGCCCCAGACTTTGAAAGGAACATCTAGTGAGCCGCATGTAGCTTATGGGTCTGGACTATCCAAATGGAGCCAGACCAATTGGATTTCTCTTCTTTGGAATGCAAACGAAGCCAAGAAATGGGAGTCCCGTTTGGGGCAGGGAGCTTGGCTGGATGACCGTGCAGGTGCAAGTCGAGGGCAGTGACGACGGGGCACAGTGTATAACAAAAGTGAGTCTCAAAAATCACTGACGAGGAGAGAGGTGAATAGGGAGATGATTCCCCAAGAGAAGAAGAAGAACCTTGAGCAAGAGAGACAGCGGCTCGTGGATGGTCTCGGAAGCCCTTCTGGCTTCTTAATGCTTCGCCGGGTTCCTCAGAGCCCTTGCCGTGGACTTCACAGTCTCCACCCCAAAGAAATCAGGTGGTGCCCAGCAATCAGAAAGCATCGCATCTGGGGTCTTAAAGACTGGTTTCAATATAAGCAGCCATCGAAGTAAGGCTTCAACCAAGTTTCACATGGAAGAAGCATACCAGGTGGTGTGATCCAAGGACTGTTAAAAAGAATAATGCAAATTTGGAGGAGGGAGCAGGATGAGGGCTTAAATCGTGAACACCCCGATTGCAGAAGGCCGTGGACGATATCAAAACCTCACCGCCATTGAGTCAGTGCTGATCATGCCCCCCACCCTTGTGGGTTTGTGAGACTGTAACTGTTGAAGGGAATAGTAACCCAGTCTCTCTCCTGCAGAGCTGATGGTGGTTTTGAACTGCTGACCATGCAGACCGCAGCCCAACATGTAACCACTGTGCCACCAGGGCTCCTATGTAAATGATCCAAGATCCATTTGCATGTCCCCACATGAATGGAGCCTCCAGGACTCCCCTCTGACCATGGAACAGGGAGGGGAATAGTTGGCTCCCTTTTGACCCATTTTAAAGTTGTTTCCATTTGCAATATTTTCTGCTTTTTTTTTTTTGCAATTGACATTTCCTCTGTTTTAGTTTGACATTGATGTTGGGTTGATTTGTTTGTGTGATTTTCTGCCTATAAAACCCATGATAGGTCAGTCTATAGAGACAGTGAGTGGCTTAACCATTACCTAGGGGCGTGGCAGGGGAGGTTAGTGGCAGATGGGGGTCTAAAGACAGTACCAGAAAGAAGGAAATTTCCTGGAACTGATTGTGCGTTGATTGCACAACTCTCTCACAGGGATTGAACTATTAAATTGTATGGCATGGGCATGGTATGCCAATAAAACTTTTTTTTTAACTAAATGAAGAAATAGAATATCTATCCCCTTTTAACATGAGCTGGTCTGCGCTGGGTTCTTTTAGGGAAGCAGACAAACACACACTAGAATAACTGCTTTTTCTCGCAATAGTCCAGCCACGTAGGCGTTATCATCCCCATTTTCGGGGCTGAGTAAACTGAGGTCCAGCAATATCGAGTAGGCTGTCCAAGGCCACAGGGGCAGGAAGCGGCAGAGCCGAATTAGAACCTAGTCCTTCTCACGGAGACGCTGATGCTCCTGACTCAGCACACACCGCCTCCTGTGTTGTATCCCAGCCGGCTGTTGTCGGAGCCTGGAGCCTCCGGGGCTGTCACACGAGACACCACGGAGTGGGTGCTTTACGATAGAAAGCTGCTCTCTCAGGTGTCAGAGCCTGCGTGTGCTCATTGGGGCATCGGTCATGTTGGTTCCTTCTGAAGGCTCTTCACCAAGGAGCTCACTCTGCTCACAGGTGGCTCTGGCTCCCCGGTCGCAAAACGTCTGCATCTTCCTCTGTGTGTTTCCCCTTTTATAAGACGCCGCTCGGTATGACGTGGTTACCGGATACCATCTGCAAAGAAACACCCTATATCCCCACACAAGGCCACAGCCACAGGTACATCCACATATCTTTTGGGAAGAGGCCACTCAGTCTCTAACAGCTGTGCTAACTGCTTCCCCGTGCCCTAAACTCTAATGAAGAGACCATATCCTATTTGTCTCTGGGTCCCCACTGCCCAGCACAGGCGGGCGCTAAAGCCTGTGAAATGTCAGTACCAGTTGCCGCCAAGTCAGCCCAGCTCGGAGGGGCCCCGCTTGTGTCAAAGGAGAACTGTGCACCCCAGGGCTGTCAGTGGCTGTTGTTTCGGGGGCAGAGTACCAGGCATTTCTTCAAGGCACCTCTGGGGAGACTCAAACTCCCCACCTCTCTGTTACCAGCTGCGCGCATCATCTTTTTTGCACCATGTAAATATCTCAAGACACGTGGCTGTTAACCGCAAGGGCAGCAGTTTGAAAACACCCGCTGCTCCGTGGGGAAAAGAGGAGGCTTTCTACTCGGTAAAGATGTACAGTCTGGGAAACCCTCGGGGGGCGGTGTCTACCCTGCCCTCTAGGGGCGCTATGAGTCAGAATCGACCCGATGGCGGGGAGTTGGGTTGAGTATGAAGTGCTTTAGGAAACAGCCTTCTGTAAAAGCGCTGGATCCGGAGTCCGGAACCGGAGTTCAAGCCCTATGTTCTGCCCACTGCTGGTGGACTCCCTTTCGCCTCTCTCTAACCCACGCCGGTGGAAACAGTCTGAGGTGTGATGAGATGAGATGATGCCTGAGGTCCTGCCTGCTCTCCAAGCCCCATCAGTCAGCTCTGCTCTGCCTCCCGCAGGGAGGACGGGGTGAGAGCATCCTCCCACTCGGCTGACCATGTGTAGGCCCCGACCTGCCTTGGGAAGTACAGCTGCCTTTCCACACCCGCTGGATGGTCTGCCTGGAACTGTGGAGTTCCAGGCGGCCGGGGGCGGTTGTGTGTGTGTGTGTGTGTGTGTGTGTGTGTGTGTGTATGTGTGTGTGTGATATGGGGGTGGGGGGCCTTGCCAGGGGCTTGCATCTTGTTGTTGGTTGTGTGAGGGTACCCTGAGCTGAGGCTGGGTAGGCCGAAACATCCAAGCACACACACCCTGCCCCCCCACGGCAGCGTTGTCTAATGAGGATGAAATGCTTACATATATTTTCATTGTTTAAAAAAAATCAACTATTAATTTGTCAGAATTATTCATATTTTCCTGATGATATTTCCCATGTATCTAATCAGGGAGCTCATGAATAGAAATGAAACTATTTAAATACAGAGATGGTGTACATTGTAAAATCTTGTTTTCTCAAGCTGTCTCATAATGCACTGAATACATTTGCTTCTTCTAAAAACAGGTTTCGCAACCATCAGAATTTTTTTTCTAAAAATCTTTGATTAAATATGACTCCATTCAAATATGCTAAGTTGTTGTTAGTGCTTGTGTGGCAGTGGAGGGGAGGGTTGTGGGGGGGTGCGGTGCCTTCAAACACTGGTACATTGTTTCACCGTCTCCACCAGGAGGACAGGAGACTGTTTTTTTTTCTAGTGAGAAAACTGGAAAACACATTGTGGGTCCGTTCTTCTTAGGCCGGATGGATGGCAGAGTGAAAGTACACATTGAAATCGGGCTGAATAATATCCGAGATAATTGTTTGTACAATGTAGACTTTCTAAACGGCTCAAAATTCCAGCAGCACTTACCTACATTGAAAGAGGCTTAGAATCATTAAACAAAGCCAGATATTAAATATACTACTGCTATCTCTCGAAACATTAGCAAGTAATGTAAAACACATGGCATCTACTCAATGGAAAATCTGAGAATACAAATTATAATAGTTGTCTTATAAGACCTCTGGGAAGCTTGAGCTAAATTGCTTAATTCCATTAATAACAAACTATTACTCTAGCTATTAAAGTAACATAAGGTAATAGAGATCATGTCGAGAGATTGCACGGAGGCTCTTTCTTCACCTAGCACAAATTTATTCAGGGGCATTGATAGATTTTAATTGACTATGGCAACTGAATAGTGACAAAGGAAATTGAATGCCTTTTGAAAAGCTCCACATTCTGTGGAGGCAAATAGCAACATCAAATGAGAGCTTCAGGGAGCTGGGACAGGGAGGACGGAGGCTGGAGAAATCTCCACCAGCAGCTCCTCCTTGCAAACGCTTTTATGCCACCTTCCGAAACGCTCCTTGGGAGCCGGCCGCCGCAGCTCCGTGCCTGCCAAATGGAAGCCAGACCAAACCAGGCCGCTGTGGAGATGCCTGCTTTGTCTGCACTTTCGAAGAGATGCGACTGGAGGGCGCTGAGAGTCTGTCAGCTGCGAGTGCCGAGGCAAGGGGGGACCTGGGAGGCTGCACTGCCCTGAGCGACCTTCACTGTGGACTCCAGGGTTGAGGGCTGCTCAGGACCGCCCCCCTCCTCCCCCGGCTCTCATCCTGGCCCCGGTGACACATGTTTCTCTGTGACTCGTCCATCCTCTGTCTCTCTCCTGTCTCTCTCACTATCTTCTTCGAGGTGGTAGAAGGGCAGTGGGAGAACGCTCACCTTGTGTGTGAGGTTAGGCGCTTGTATGCGTGGTCTACAGGAAGAGATCGCTCTCAAGAAGTGGCTCACGCAGCGGTAGAAGTAGGTAAGTCCAGTCCGGCTGCAATCAGGACAGCCCTCTGACAGACGGCGCCTGGGATCAGCAGCGGATACAACAGGAGGTGGAGGAACCAGATGCAAGGCCCAGAGAGCTCCAGCAGAAAGGGAGGGACCAAAGAGGATCCCACTCTCCTCGCTCTCTCTCTCTCTCTCTGTCATGCAAAAAGGCGTATGGCATCAAAGTGATGTCACCAGGCTATGATGTAGCTGTTAGGTGGAGCTCCGACCCAACCCAGGAGTGTCCAGTTGACATAATCTCTAACCATCATCGCACCTTCCATGCAAGACACCACCTGTTTCCTGGGTGACACGCCTCACACTTGGCCGCACTCCTCTCTCCGTGAAGGCTTGTGTGCAGCGATGGTGCAGAACAGGCTTCCACTGACAAAAGCTCGGCAGAAAGGCTTGGTGGCATGCATCCCCAAACCAGCCACGGAAAACCCTCTGGAACCCCGTTCTGCCCTGACCCATAGGAGGTTGCCCTAATGTGGAGTCCACGCCACAGTAACCGGTTTGGTTTTTGGTTGCTGAGTATATTTTAGCAGAGCCTTCAGACTAAGATGGAGGAGCCAGGTAAAATCCGATGGGTCACAACCATCTGTTCCGAAACTGATCGTGCTGTGTTTTGTCCCCATGCATGCGAGGTGGCCATGAGTCGAGGGATCCACTCAACAGCAGCTAACGACAACAAGAACATCACTAGCTCTCTTCTTCCCGCATCCCATTGGGCTTGTTGTATCTTGGTTTTGATTAGCTTGGTCTTGAAGTTCTCATTCAAGAGAGGCACTGGGCCCCACTCCCCCACTCACCGTCATCCGCAATCCCCGGGCTTTACTGCAGCCTCAGCACCTCCTCTGGGAGGAAAGCTTCTTTGTAAAGACAACTGCACCAAGATAGAAGCAGTCCTGGGGGTGCTGCTGGGCGGGCATTGAACTGGAAACCCCAAGGTCTGGCCTTCAACCGCACCCATCACTCCTTGGGAGCCAGTCTGCTCCCATCCAGATAGACAGTCTCAGAAACCCATGTGAGTCGGGATCAACTCTGCTGGCAGTGGGTGTGGTTATTTTGGCTGGGTACTAGGATCTCAGCTCAAAGAATCTCAAACTCACTGCCATCGACTCGATTCCGACGCAGAGTGACCCTACAGGACAGGGTAGAACTGCCCCCGAGGGTTTCTGAGACTGTAACTCTTGGTGGGAAGAGAGAGCCACCTCTTCCTCCCAAGGAGCAGCTCGCTGGTGGTTTTGAACTGCTGAGCTTGTGGTGAGCAGCCCAACGCATAACCACTGTGCCACTGGAGCTCTAGCACTCTTTCGTCACCACACGGACCTTGAAACACACAGAGCTGTTTGAAGGCTGTGCCTTTTGATCCCTGTCTGTACTCTCCCCTTGTGTTTGTCTCTGTCCTTCACAGCATTTCATAGAAGCCTATAGAAGGCTTGTTGTATTCTGCTCTGCTGGCACGAAGCAGAAGGTAGAACTCCTCTGTAGGCACCGGGGTTGGGGACCTTCTCTCACTCCCCCCTGGACACCTCGGAGCAGCTTTTGCAACCTGCCTGCACCGCCCCCACCCTCTCTGAGCCAGCAGCTTCAGGGCGGGTGACAGCCCTTCTCCTGTGGTGCCAGAGCGAGGGTGCCCTGGGTTGTGACAACCTGGAAGGGCTCTGGCTCCTGGCAAGGGCCGCCTACCTGGTTCTCGCCCAGGAGAGACTAATCCCGCTGCGACTCCGGCATATGCATGTGTTTGAAAACGCCTTGGCAAGCAGGACCTCCTAATTTTTTCCACTTCTTGTGATTAGCGTTGCAGACTAATCCGAGCACCAGACTCAACACCAGCTGTTCTGCTCGCACTGCTTGTTTTTACTTATAAACCAAATCCTGGAGCCGCGCGGATGAGGCTGGCCCTCTCCTCCGTCAGCCCGACCGCAGCACAGGCACCGACTGGGTGGCACGAGTTACCTGTCTCCCTGGCGGCCAGCCCTGTAATTCATGGACCCTGGGCGGCAGCAGGAGGCTAGTGAGGGGCACACTCAATCCAAAAGAAGCCTTGAGCTCACCCAGCTTGCTAAAGATGGCTTGAATTCAGTCCTTCCCCGGGAGGATTCCCATTGATCTCAGAAATGTGATTGGGTGTCTCTACACATCAGATAGCCCTGGCTACTACATAAAAAGTCATATTAAACTCAGTCATTGAGTTAGTTTATTGTGCCAACCTGGCCGATAAATGCATGTGGGATGAATTGAAGGGCGGAGGGACAAATGGCTGGGTGAGCCTCGCCTTTCTAGTTCTCGGGTCTCTTGCTTTGTGTTGGTCGCACCAGGGTGCAGCTGCCTTAGCAATTCCCTGCTTCAGCTTGCAAGGCTGACTTCCCGCAAGACATCCCCAAGGAGAAGCCACATGGACCTACCCCACCCGATGCAGCCCTGGGTGCTGGGGCAGCCGTGTGGAGACCCCTGCCAGCGCTGAGATGCTTACACATTCACTGAACCGGTTTTCCTCCTAAGGTTGGCATCATTACATCTGTTTTGCGAGATGGAGGAGGACTTTGTGGATTGGTGTTGGACATATGGGTTCATGTTGGACTTGTGGGCTTGGGCAGCACTGGGTTGGGATGTTTTCTTGAACCACAGTTAACCTTTATATAAAACTCTCTCTTAGACATGCGTTTCTGTGGAGTTGTTTCTCTAAAGTCCCCAGACTCGCACAGTCATCGAGTCCATTCTGACTCGTAGCCACCCTATAGGACCGGGTAGAACTGCCCCTGTGGGTTCCCAAGGCTGTAACTCTGCACAGGAGTAGAAAGCCTTTTCTTTGTTCTGTGGAGCAGCTGATGGTTTCGAAATGTTGACCTTGAAGAGGTGAGCTGCCCAACTCAGAAAGTAACATATGCAACATTGTAATCAGCTGTATGTGGTCGGCTGTGGCCAGCGAGTCGGCTCCAATTTACAGGGACCTCCCGGGCCACAGGAACAAGCTGCCCAGTCTGGTGTCAGCTTCATGGACCTGGGGGTGTTGGAGCCTGTTGTTGTGGGCACTGTGTATTTTCAGTGCCTTTCTCCCGAAGGGGCTTGTCTTCTAGTAACTAGAATTAGAAAGTAAATCCCCAGGCCTTTCCTCCTAGTGTGTGTTAGTCTGGAAGCTCTGCTGAAACCTGTTCACCCTGGATGACCCTCCTGGGATGTGAAATATCGGTGGCATCGTTGCCAGCTTCACAGTGGCTTGCAAGCCACCACAGTACGACAAGCTGACAAGTGCGGTGGTGGAAGTTACTTTTTATAGCCTGAGAATGAATTGAGCACCTGCGATCCCACCACTGAACTTGGGAACTAGAATACTATGAGAGCAACCGGAACTACCTATTCCTCCTGCCCGATTCTTTCCAGCGCCTCTCCAGGTGAGAAGGAATCTTCACGGACAGTCCTGGACTTGGGACACCTCCCTCCCTGCCCCTCTCCTTGCCCCCATCACCAGCCCCTGCCCCCAGTATTCTCGGCGGGAGCTGGGCAGGAGGGGTGCAGTCCTAAGGGAGCCCAGGGCTGGTGTGAAAAGATTTGCTCTCTCTCTCTGCTGTGTGGATTTCTCTGGCATCTCCCCTTCCCGAGATGACTCCCATGGCAGTTCCCAGGAGAAGGTGATTTACAGAATGCCAACTCGGGGCTCCAGCTTCTCTACCTTAGATAGCATCAGTTTGCATTTCCATGCGACCTCCTCCTATACCTGGAAGATCCCCAAAACAACCAGTGAGTGTGGGAAGGGGGACATCAGCGCTCCCAAAGCTGCAGCTTCCAGAAGAGTTATGACCGTCAGGGATATCATATTCCCGTCAAAAGCCCATGGAATCAGCTCTGTAAATTGTGAAGCTAACTCATTTGTTCTGCAACCCTGTGTGAAGGATGAGCTTCTCGCCGGGCAGGAAACACGATGAGCCCTTTAGAATGACTTCAGTCCAGCCGCAGCCATCTCTACCGGGCCCTGCTGGTGCTCTTAGTAGGAAACGCCTCTCTCCCTCTGCAGTCCTTGGGCCTCTGGGCTGCTTAGGTTTCTCTCTTGGCAATTGCAATTACTTGAAAACAGGATCCGAATGAGCCTCTCTCTTCCTCCCTGGCAATCTCTCTGTGTTTTTCTCTCTGGTGAGCTGTCTCCCACCTGTTTCCCTTCTGCCACTTCTCCTCACGCTCATGCAGAGTCCCTGGGCCAGGGGCCTCTGGAACGGACAGATTCCTGGGGTAGAGTGGTACTCCGCCCCCCGGGCACGTTCCGTGAACGAACCCTCAACCACAGTTTAGTTACACAGGCCTATTGTGGCCAGAAGGAGCCCTGGTGGCTCTGTGGGTGGTGACGCATTGGGCTGCTAACCCATAAGGTCAGAGGTTCAAATCCACCAGCCACTTTGCAAAAGAAAAAGGAGGCTTTCCGGTCCTGTAAAGACGTATAATTTCAGAAACCCTGTGTAAGGGCTCTGGAATCAGAATCAACTCAATGGCGGTGGGTTAGGGGTTATTGTAGACAAAAGGGTCCCTAGAAGTGCAGTGGTTAAAGTGCTCGACTGTTCACCAAAAGGCTGTTGATCGGACTCACCAGCCCCTCCGCTGGAGACAGGTGTGACAGTGTGCTTCTGCCGAGATGACAGACGTGGAGCCCTACGGGGCAGCTCTGCTCCCTCTGAGAGGCTCCCTGTGAATCAGGACCAACGCGACAGCAGTGGATTAATTGTGGACAGAGTCCCGAGGTGGTGCAACCGGCTGACATACTTGGCTACGCAGCTTCCGACCTGAAGTTGAAGGTTCAAGTCCACTCAGAGGTGTTTAGGAAGAAAGGTCAGGTGATCTGTTCCTGAAAATAAAGCAATCAGCTGCCAAAAGCCCTGTGGGGCACGGTTCTGCTCTGAGGCGCATGGTGGTTATGGGCGGGAGCAGGACTGGCAAGAGGTGGCCCGTGGAAAGTTGTGCTGCTCCCCCAGTGGACGAGCCGAAGACTCCCCTGTGGTGAGCCTGGAAGATCAGGACTCCCCGCAGCCAGGAAGGCAGGCCAGGTCACGAGGTGCTGCAGGGCCCGCTGCTGGGAGAAGCGCATGGGGCCTGGGGGGTAGCAGGGTGATTTGTGAGCCCCAGAGCACCTTCAGCTGGATCCTGGAGGAATAGAGTATGTAGGTCCATGGTGAAGAGGCTGGGGTGAGGCCGTGTGCGCATATGACCCGAGGGGAACCCTGGCCTGTGTCGGCAGTGTGCACCTGTGAGGTCCTTAACACCAAAGTAAAGAGGAAAGGGCCATCCGGAGACCTCCCTGAAAATACACCTGTGTTATTTAAAGATGGTAAGTGCTGATGGAGTAGGAAGCCCAGTCTTTCTCCCACGGATCTGCTGGTGGTTTTTATCTGCATGCTGCCAACCACACTGACCATCTCAGAACCCACAGGGGGGTCTCTGTGAGTCAGCAGCAGTGAGTTTGGGGGGATTTGGTGTATGTAAAGACTGTGTAAGACTTATTCAGGAGGCCAGAGATGTGTTGGGGACTGCAGTAAGGGCTGGCTCAGGTGTCAGACCAGCATCCTAGCGTCTCCCAGGGCGCAGTGAGCCTGGCCCCCAGGCCCCCACCAACTCACATACCGAGACAGTGTTCTCTTCCTTTGTGTTTATTTTTTAATGTAAAAGCCATCATTAGTACAATACGTGAGGCTTTTCCTCAAAGTCGGCAAGTCTGAGATTTGGGCAGCAGTAAATCGCTCTTCTGGAATCCCTGTGTAGACCTCTCTGTCATGTCTAACTGGGCCTCACTGCCGAGGGGGTGTGGGGCTGGGGGGCTGTGAGGCACTCCCACATGGATGTGGACATGGCCAGCCAGAGCAGTGGCCCCCAGGAAAGGACACTGCTACCAGCGGCTTCCCCATGCCCCTGCCCCTGTCAATAGGGGACTCCCGGCTTCCAGAAGCAAAAGCAAGCCCTCTGTCCAGGGCTCAGGGAGGATGGGGAGAGGAGAGAGCAGCGTAGAAGGAGGGTTGGCCCTGCCCCGGGCAACATGCAGCCTCACCCCTGCTTCCTGCACCCTTCCATGAAGGCCTCCCGAGAACAGTACTCACTGCCCTCAGCCCAGCACCCCACTGCCCAGTGCTGCGGAGCCCTTTAGATGGGGTTAGTGTGAGTCTGGAGCGGGACTTGATTGGAATAGCCACCTTGGCTAGTGGCCGCTGCAGTGAGCGTTACAGGCCTAGCCGGCTCCGGCCGAGCCTGCAGAAGGCGCTGTCCCCTTCAATGCCTCGGTGACAGGTGAGGAAACAGAGCACGTGGGCACTCAGAGCGAAGTCGTCAGACACCGCAGGTCCCAAGGGCTGAGCCCAGACTGCCTCCCTCCAGCTGACCATCTTTCCTTTAACACAGTGGTTCTCAACCTTCCTAAGGCCACGACCCTTTCAGACAGGTCCTCATGCTGTGGTGACCCCTCTCCCCAACCATAACATTATTTGTGTTGCTACTTCTTCGCTACTGTTATGAATCGGGCGACTCCTGTGAAAGGGTTGTTTGGCCCCCAAAGGGGTTGCAACCCACAGGTTGAGAACCACTACTTTAGCAGTTCCCAAAAAACTGGTGCGTTTGAACCATGGGCAGACTTTGAACAGGTTGTCCGGAGAGGCCGATCCCTAGCGTAAGACATCAGGCCTGGTAGAGTGGAAAGGCAGCGAAAGGGCAGAAGTGTCAAGGCGAGGTGGACGGACATGGTGGCTGCAACACGGGCTCACACGTAAGAACAATGGTGAGGCCGGTGCAGGCCGGGCAGTGTTTCCTTCTGTTGCACATCGGCTCTCTGTGGGTTGAAGCCGATTTCGGGGCATCTAACCACAATGACAAGACAGGAATTGTATCAAGCTCGGAAGAGATCCAACCAGGCTTTCCTGAAAGAATCTTCCTTTCCCCACGCAACGTGAGGAAATGGTTTTGCAGGGTTTTATGATCCTGGAGAGTTGGGGCACAGCCACAGGAACTGGGTGCCCACTTTCCATCTGCCATTCTGGCTGCTCGGGGCTCCCTCCTGCCCAGGACAGGAGACGCTCACCCCTTCTGTAATGGACTTCCTCTAGGTCAGACGGATTCGAGTCACCCCCACCTCTACCCTCTGTAGGGAGGGAGGTGGGGGCTGGCAGAGTAGGACAAAGTAGAAGACTGACCCCTGGGAGCACGGGATGCAGACCCGGCAGACGTGTTTTCTTGCTGCCTGCTCGAACGATGTTTTGCAGTTCCAGAAAGCCCACGGAGCGCCGTTCTTCCACATCCTGTAGGGTTGTTGTGGGTCGGAATCGACTCGGCAGCAGTTGAGTTGGGTTGGGTTCCGTATAATCTGCCATGATTCTGGCGTGTGCTTGCTATGCGTGAGCCCAATGAATTTGCAATCCACCCGGTGTCATTTGATGAATTGTGGGTTTTGTGGATCTACCAGGAAAGGCTCGTGCTGGGGAAACTGTGCCCTCAATGCCTAGGGAGGCTTCCTGGCCAGCTGCACCCTCCTCCACCTTGGCCGCCCTGTGGGCCCAGAGGGTGGAGAGGCCGACCAGCTTCTGAGAAGAGGCAATGGGATATTCACATGGTGACCAACCCCCTGACTGGGACTGTGTAGCCACTTTGAAGTTAATGCCTCTGAGTCAAAAACCTGCTTGAGGCTCTGGAAGTTGACTTCTAGGTGTCCAACAAACCAGGCTGTTTTCTTGTGTGTGTTTGGAAGCAGCATTGACTATTTCTAAGAAAAGAGTTCTTCCATCCCGATTACTTTTCCCCAACGCCATAGCCCCTTGAGGCTATTTAAGAAAAATAAATAAATCAGGATTTCCAATTGTGTGCATTTTGAGTGAAAAGCTTTTGCAAGTTTTCGGTTCACGAGCTTGCACTTTGACGTGCTTTTCTGGATTTGAATCTTTTTATACATCATGATTATGCTACTGCTTAATGAGAACAAAAGTGGAACTAGCAGCTGCTTGTCTGCCACGGAGCGCCCCCCAGCCCGCGTGTGCTGTCTGCAGACGTGGTGGCCCTGTCGGGGGAGCGGACGAGTGTCTGGATCAGCTTAAATAGTTGGGGGGCGTCCGTCCTGTGATGAGCAGGGTCGTCTCCGGGATCTGGGACGCCAGGGCTGCTCAGAGACTCGGAGAGACTTAAAGACTCACATCGGAAATCATCTCAAAGCTCCGGCCCAGACGGGCGTCTCGGAGTCTGTCCCTCGTGGGATGCTGAGCTTCCCCAGGGCAGCAAAGAGTTCACCCAAGCTGGAAGCCATGGAGGCAATGGTGGCCACGTGGGTTTCAGAGGTGAACTGCACTTCGTGGGGCTTCTCGTGCCTGCCGCCTTCTGGAGGCAGCTCCCTCTCCAGGCCTTTCTTCCGCTGTGCCTCTGGGTAGGTTTGAACATGCCTCTGTAAACGACGTTCTCATGTGACGTAAAGACAGGGAGATGCTTAGCTCCCACAACTGCACTTCTATTGGTGTATGTATTAACAAGCGCATACCCCGTGCGAAGGACACCCTATCGAGGCTGGGAGTTCTGAGTTCGGCAGAAGCACCTTGGAAGAAAGACCTGGCTGAAAAGGGACACTGGAAACCCTCGGACCGACTGTGGCACCCAGGCTTGGGTCGTCAGCTGGCCGGTGGGGGGTGGTTTTGACCATCTCACCTGTGGTTTGAAGGTGAAAGGGATTCCTCCCTCCCAGAAAGGTCCAACTCTGGCCTCTGAGCACATATGTGCAATTGTAGCCAAGATACCAGGCGGACAGCCTTTGAAGCCCCTTGTAGTCTCTCCCTCTCTCTCTCTCTCTCTCTCCCTCCCACGCATCAGACTCTGAGATTGTGTGACGTCTAGTGGGCTGCCTGTCTCCACACCTGGAATTCCAGCCACCAGCCACACCTGGAAAATCATGGATGGCCAGGAAAGGCATTGTGTGCTTCCTGCGTGCTGACCGGGAGGCCTGCGTAATCAGCCTTGAGCATGTTTCTGCCCCAAGAAAGAGAACAGTGCGTTCCTGGAGGCTCATGGTGGGCGGCTCTCCTGAGAGGGGGTTCTCCGTAGCTCCTTGCCCCGACCCAGCACCCCTCCTTGTGGCACAGGCTTGCTGGCTTCTGAGGAAGGGGTCACTCATGGGCAGCCTGACAAAGGGTAGCAGTGGGGACGGGGAGGGACCCTCTGGCTTCCGTGCCCCTTCATCGCTCTGATCGACAAGACCAAACTCGCCATCCAACCCACCCACCTAGTCACTTGGTCCCAGCCTATTGGAGTGATGGACTAAAGGTCAGTAGCTTCACATGGTCAGGGGGCTTCCTGCCTTTCCGCCTCTTTGCTGGACTCTTCGGATGCAGCCTGCAGGTGACTCTCAAAATACTGACTGATGACCACCCCCACTGGGGCTGGGCCAGGTTCCCCACTGCCCCCTGAACCTCATATGGCCCTGGACTGGACACCTGTGGTGGCCGTGGTTAGGTTTTGTGAAGCGGGTTCGGACGCATAGCAACCAAATCCGAGAACAAAAACACTGCCCCGGCACCGTCCTCAGTCCTTGTTAGGGGGCTCACCGTTGTTGTAGCCACTGTGTCAGCCTATTTCATCAAAGGTCTCTCTTTCCCCTGAGCCTCTGCTTTCCAAGCATGATGCCCTTCTTTGGCAACCTGTCCTTCCTGCCGATGTGTCCCAAAGAAGCAAGACAGAGTCTCCCCATCCTCGCTTCTAGGGAGCATTCTGGCTGTACTCCTCCCAAGACGTGGGCCGGTTCATCCAGCAGCCCACGGTGTCTTCAGTATCCTTGGCCAACACCGCAATGCAAATGCTTCTTAGGTCTTCCATCCATCGGTACCTGTGTACCCTTCCAGCCTCCTGACTAACGAGGCACCTGTGAGCTCCGAGCCGGCCGGCGACCCATCTCGGGCCGCTGTCTCTCCTTGTGACTCACTGCACTTGACCCCCTTGGATTTGGCCCCTGGCAGTCCCACCGAGATTCAGCTCTGTTTGGGGTGACCAAGCTAAGAAAATGATTTCCTTTTTTTCCCCTCCCCTCCTTGTGATTCTTCTGAGCTACAATTGTATTGTCAGGAAACGTATCATTAGAATGTATGCATATTTTTTTTTGGATGCTCTGATTGTGTCCTTTGCAAAATGACCCAAGGCTTGAGAATCAAAGATGCAAAGAATTGAAATGTGTGAGACTGTGGCAGGAGAGCGTCCAACAGGGCTGTCCCATGGGGTGAGGGCCCAACCCGGGGCCAGATGCAGGAGGCCTGGAGCCTGGCCCCCGCTCAGCCTCTGTGGACACTGAGCTGGCCTGGAGCCTCCATCTCCCATCCGAAAAGTGAGGGGCTGGACTGAAAGGTCACGTCAAGCACTGGACCCTCCCCTCCGTGGTTCCATAATTCTATTTAATGTTGTTGGTGACCGACGGGCCTGCCGTCGCCCTGGCCAGTTAGACTGACCAGCGTGAAGGAGGCTTTAGAGATCTCTGACAGGGAAACATACCAAAGACAATAGCAGGTGGTGTTGTCAAGTTGTCTAGCCACGCGATAGAGCCCGCATGACAGAGAAGAGCCTCCTAGAATTTCCAACCCTGTGAGTTTTACAAGAGCAGCTGGTCGGGGCATCTACCTGCAGAGATTCCAAGTGGGCTCGAACTGCCCACCTTCTGGTTATACGCAGAGGGAGTAACCGCTGCGTCATCCCTTTCCTGTTGTGGCTTATAGGTTGTGCAAGCCCTTCGTGGGTCACCCCCGCTGGCCAGGAGCCCCGCTGCCCTGGCTCGGGCCATCAAAGCCCAGGTGAACCAGGATGGAGCAAACCGAGGCCCCTCCCCCTTGTCTGTAGAAGCTGCCCCTCCATGCCCAGAGCTGCTGAAGGAAAAGGCCACCAGGAGGCCCCCTGCCCGGAGAGGGGTGGGTGCAGTGGAGAAGGACAGCGCTGTGGATGCTGCTTTCTCAGACTGAGGAGAGCCTGCCCTTTGGGCTCAGTTGATCATAAAAGCCCTGTCCTCACCCTGCACTAGGAGTACCCCCCTCCCCCTAAAACAGAAAATGGCCCTGGGAGCCTTGCTGGGAGACAGCCAGCCTGGGAAGGGGTGTCCTTCTGAAATATCCCAGGTCATCCAGGAAGCCTAATGTTAGGCCCCTTGTGCTGACAAACTTATAATGCATTAGGGAAATGTTTTTCATTTTCAAAAAGTATTGTTAAACCTTGGTGTTTGGGGGCTTCAAGTGACCAAGGTCAAGGGCATCTGTCGAGAAACTGAATGTGCAACGGGGGATGACTTGTGACTGCTCCGGCTCAAGCTTTTCTGAGCAGGCTTTAGGGACACCCAGGGCGAGGACAGTGATCGTAGCCAGTCTCTGGGATGACTCCCCTCCCAGCCCCTTAGCCCCACCAGGCACCCCCCCACCCCACCCCAGGAAACAGGGACACACCTCTGTGTCTTCTCCTGAGCAACAAAGCCCAGCCTGGCCACCCACGCCTGTGGGGGGGCCCCAGGGGCCATCCCTATGTGTCTG
Organism: Echinops telfairi; assembly: GCF_000313985.2. NCBI lineage: Eukaryota > Metazoa > Chordata > Mammalia > Afrosoricida > Tenrecidae > Echinops > Echinops telfairi. The sequence goes on along the minus strand of NW_022103906.1, from coordinate 81,039,887 downwards.
GACTCAGAGGGACCCTGGTGGAGGATGGGGTAGAACTGCCCCACAGGGTTTCCAGGGCTGGGCCCCTCCCAGAAGCAGTCAATCACATCTCTCCCCAGCCGAGGGGCTGGTGAACTCAAACCACTCACTCTTTGGTTATCCCCCAGGTGCCTTAACCACTGCGCCACCAGGGAGCCTTGCTATCACAGTAGCAAATGTGTGTGTGACTGGAATATTTCTGTGGGGCTGGGGGCTGCAGGGGGCAGTGTTCAGGATAGCTCTCAGGTCAGGGGAGGCAAGATCTGAGCCAGAGACCCACCCCCTTCCCTGATCCTGGCTCCCATTTGCAGCTGGAACCAGATGAGGATTGTAAACAGCAGGGTGGACATATAGGCTGGAGTCAGCATTTCATCTGGGTCTAGAGGGACAGGCCAGAGTGGAGCTGCCCCCAGCTGGCATGGGCAGGCACAAGCCTGGGCTGTGGTGGGGCAGGTAGGCAGTGTGAACACAGCCCGAGGTCTGCAGTCCTGGGCAGTGGGCGTGTGGCCTCCCTGATGGCCACCGTGACCTCCTCTCCTCCCAAGTCGACCAGGGTAAGCCTCTGCCGCCGGGGGGATGTTGGGCGGCTGTGATCTGCTGACCTGCCACAAAGCCCAGTCATTTTCAAAAGACACTCCTGCTTTTCATCTTCCGGCAAGGAACCAAAGCAAAGCAACCCACCCCAGGGCCGTGGCGCTGGTCCCAACTCAGAGCCGCCCTGCAGGCTAGAGTAGCACCGCCCCATAGGGTTCTGAAAGCCATGGCCCAGACAGCCACCTTTCTCCCTCACAGCAGCTGGTGGGTCTGAACAGCCAGCCCTTTGGTTGGCAGCCAAGAGCTTTAACCACGATGCCACCAGGACTTCTCCACAAGCAGCAAAGCCTGGCCAGTCCTCTCCGCCTGCTGCCCAATGCCCCACCATCTTCCGTGGGTGTGGCCCTGGGTTTGAGAGTGCGCGTGCTTGGGAGGCTGGCTCTCTCCTTTGGGCATGGGTCTCTGAGACCCAGAGTGCATGCCTGCCTGTGAGACGGTGTCTCGGCGTTGAAGGGACCCCTCACAGCTCCCTCCTCCCTGTTCCCCACAGCAGTTCTCCCTGCCCATCTGTCCAGACTTGGGCATCCGGCTGCACCTCTCTGCCCTTGCAACAGGCGTCCGAGGTGGGCTGTCTCCTGGACTCTCAATGCCGGGGGCACTCTTGTTTGTGGGTTAGCGTCCTGCCTATCTCTGCACCCAGGCCTTCACACGCGTTAGGTCTAGCTAAGCCTCTTGCAAAGGCTCTGCATCCCTGTCAGGGTTGACCAGCCCCTAACATCATCACGGGTCCGGTAGGCACCTTTGTACAACAATAATAAGTAAAGCTTATAGTGAAATCATAGAGAGCATGAGAGATAGAAGAGAAATTGAAATAATGGAGTCAGACACATTTCATGGTAGCATGCTCACCTCAGCCTCACTTGGTGGTCCATGTGGAGAGAGAGAGAGAGAGAGATTTATTGCTAACCAAGGCTTTTATATTCTCTGGGGATGCACAAGCCCCCTAATTACAGGTGAAGACATACGTCACAGGAAGGGGTTGTGCTATAGGTAATACAGTAATGGGAGGGGGGTGATCTAGGGGTATCCCCGCAAATGGAAGGGGCGGGATTGGGGGTATACATGTGACAAGATGGGCGGATCCTAGGTTCAGGATGGCAGCCTAACTTTGGATGTCACTAAGCCAGTTTGACCTGTTCTCTGGCTCACTATAGAAACCATTATCAGTAGGGTATAAACCCACCTTACAGGGACCAGACTAATGGCCGCAAGCCTTTAGGGAGAAGTAGCCCATTGTCCTTAACAGCAGGGAGTGGGCCCTACCTGTGATGGGACCAGACAGTAGTCTCCAGCTGACTGCCTTCAGGGAGTAAGTTGACAATCATTTACCATTAGCTGCATGCAATGTCCTAAGTCTAACATGTATTTGGGAGAGACTTGGGAGAAATCTTTCTGTTTCCCACACATCCCCACACCAGCTACACAGAATGTACATTTTAACAAGATGTCCTACCTGCACCCAGAGCGCCAGCCTGGGTCTGTTAGCGGGACCACCATTGTCCAGGCCACCCACCCCCGACCCCAAGCCTGCCATAGACAGGTCCCAGCTCCGGACAGCAGACTGAAGTTCCCGCTGGGATGCTGAGCTGCAGGTCAGAAACCAGAACAAGCACACCCCCTGCTGTCCTGTTGACGGACACTGCTCCACCCTGTCTGGCAGGTAGACGTGCTCCCCAGGGGCTCTGAGGTGATACATTTTGTACTGAGCTGAAAAGCCTCGTCTTTCTCCGGAGGAGCCACTGCTGGCCTTGAACTTCCGACCTTGTGGTTAGCAACCCAACATAACCCCTCCCCCACCAGGGCCCCGTGGCTGCTCAGAAGGAGTGTTTGAAGTCCTCCGAGCTGCACACCTGAGTCAGCCACTGTCTGTTGCTTGGGAAAGAGGCCAGAGAGAGTGACCAGGGGCTTGGGGCCAAGTGGCCAGGGGGTTTGCATCCTAAACACCTTCCCGGCCATCCCCAGAGGCTGGGAATCAGAGGACCCCTGACCCCAGTCGGGAGCAGCATCCCTGCCTGGGAGGTCTCTGAAGAGGTAGCTCCGGGGCCTCGGTCACTGCAGACACCTGGCAGCTCCAGGCCCAGTTAATTAGTCTGGCTGCCCTCCGCATGCAGCCCGCTGCCCACGCAGGGGTGGGAAAACGACTGGTCGCTCAGCCACCCACCGGCCACCCTGCCCCCCACAGGCACACTCAGAGCTTCGGACCCCCAGAACCCTTTCATTGTCTCTTCTAAGATTATACCTAGAAACCAGCGAGTGGAGGGCAGTGTCCAGGCCTATCCCACATGGGAAGGGACTCTGAGCCCCGCCTTCCTTGGGGCTCCATACGGCCAGCCACAGGTGCCTTTGCACACAGGCCCAGCGACCTGGGTTCTGAAAACTCACAGCCTTGCAAGCCCCGGGAGCTTCAGAAAGAGACTCCAGGGAAACAGGGTTCAGCCCTTGGGGGCCGTCTCCGCGGACAGGTGGGGGCTAGAAAGTGGAGCTGCTTCTTTCTCTTCGTGCGTGAAGGAAGGCGGGGGCCTGAGTGCCTTGCCTGCAACCCCTGTGTCACAGAGGCCATCATACCGCTCCACCAAGTGCCTTCCTAAACCCTGCCCAGGGCTCCAGCTTGTCACTGGGCAGGAACCCGGGAGCGACGACGGGACCTTTTAACCCAGACCCTGGCCCCCGATGGTCACCTCCCCTGGAGGGCTCTCTTGTTCATTCTCGGCTCCACCTTGCAGTCCAGAGGGCAGGCGACGCCAGCTACTCCCTCGGTACCACCCTGGCCCGTTTCCTTCTCCGTGGCTACTGAGAGCTCTCGAGAGCCCCATAGTGGATTTCACCATCGGCTCTAGGAGTGAGGCAGGGGTTGGGGAAAGGGCTGCCCCTCACCTGCGGTGTGCCCACCGCAGCCCCCAGGGCCTCCAACCCGCACAGCATCTCTGAAGACCCACACAAGCAGGAGGGAGCGCATGCTCCAAGAAGCCTGCCCTTTGGGCGCCAGCCCTGCTGCAGGGTCATAACCCCAGGGCACCTGTCTCATAACCCCATCGTCTCCCTTCCCCAACTAGACTGTAGTTCCAGAGCAGCAGGAGGAGAAGGGAGGAGCTGACTCCGAAGGAGAATCTTCTACACCCAAAGCATTTAGATCCTCTCCACTGAGCAGGGAGGCTGGGATCAAGCCCTGATAGTACAGAGAGTGATAAGCAGAGTGCAGTAAGTTGGTACAACCACAGGCTGGCGGGCCCTGCCACGCACACTGCATGGCTGGCTGGGAGCCTGTGTGCTCCACACCTGCAGCCCCTGTGATCCCCACACTCACTCGCTCCCCTGCAGCATGTGCCTACACTCCCACATGTGCAAGCTGCGTACATCCATGTGCTCCCACACATGCAGCCGGTGTGAATCCCCTTGATCCCTGGTGAGCAGTCCCAGCGTCCTTCGTTCAGGGATTCACAGGGACACAAGGAATGTCAGTGTCCGTGGGAGAGCAATCACCCAGGAGGGAGACTGGCCCTGCTCAGAAGCCAGCTGCCTGGGTAAGAAATTACAGTCTTTGTTTCCGCCTCAGCCTGGCTCCGTGTCAGCCACCAACGGGGAGCCTTGTGACCCTGGCTCCTGACCTGTCCTGCCTCCCATCCTTAACCACAGTCCCATGGAGCAGCAGGACTTCACATGGCGGCCCTCCTATCACCAGCATGAACACTCCATGTGGAGAGGCTAAGTGTCCAACCGGCGGCCCTTGGTTACGGGCTTGGCTGCTAATGGGGAGGTTGGAAGCCAGTTGCTGCGCCGAGGCAGAAAGATGTGGCAATCTTGGAGACCCTGGGGAGCGCTTCTCCTCTTCCCTGTTCAGTCGCTATGAGCCCAAGCTGATCTGACAGGCAATCGGTGTGGGTTTTGTTGCTAAGGTTCTGGCTCATAGTCACCCTCTATGGGAACAAAACACCATCCGGTCCCATGCTGTCTTCACAGCTGTTCCTATGTGTGAGCTCCTAGGTGCACCCACTGTTCTCAGGAGGTTAAACCCAGCTCTCCGGGTAGCTACATCCATGGCTTCTTCCAAGAAGCCAGTCTGGGGCCTGAGGCTATACACCCCCTCTGGGGCAGGAGGGAAGCCAAGGGGTCCTCCTTGTGGGGTGCTGGCTCAGATATGTCCTCCACAGCAGCATTTGCTCCTAGGGTGCCCTGGGCCCCCGACTCAGCTTCTCAACGGGGTCCGGTGGCTCCAGGGTCTGAGTCACAGGTGGGTGCAAATGCCACTTGTAGGCACCATGGGAATGATCTGTGTGGCTGGGCGGCTCTGTAACTAACCGCCCCTGCACCTAGTCCTGTAAACAGCCACTCCTTGAGCTTACAGGTGCTGTGGGTCAGAGATGCAGGCAGGGCCCAGCGGGAAGGCTGTCTCCATGGTGGCTAGGCCTCAGAAGGCAGCGCTCTGAAGTTGTGGGTGATGCAACCGCGGGGGCTGGAATCGTCCAGGGGCATCTTCGCTCACAGATGGGCATTGGTAGTCGGCTCTCTGCCGGGCCAAGGCACGCCTGCCTACCTGTCTCTGCTCTCGGGACCTGGGCCTCTGCTCCGCATGGCAGCCAGGAAGCAGGGTTCCCCACAGGGAAGCTCAGGGCTTGGAAGGTGAGGGCCCCAGCCAACAGGCGGCAGCTGCCTTGGCTTTGCTGGTTCATTCCAGAATGCATACACCGCCCTTTTGCTGTGCTCCGTTGGTGACAGGAGAATCACAAGCCCACCCAGAATTAAGAGGCGGGGAATTAGACTCTGCTGCTTGTTGGGGGCGTGGTGAGGGTTTAGGGAAGCATGAAAATACAGTCTGCCATGGCTTGCAGATAAAAATACAAAAGCCTCTGCAAGGTGTCTCTGCAAGTTTGCTCGGTACATATCCTCAGGCCTGATCCCCTTTGAAATGTGGTTCCGGGTTCCCATGATCCCTTGGCTGAAGGCAAGCCATCTCAGGGATCCAGTCCCCAGGGATGCACACTTTTTTGCTGGGACCTTTCACGTAAAACTCAGCCTTGCCCGGTGGGAGGTAGCTTCTCAGGAGCAGAAAAAACACATGCTCCCGGGCGGGACTGCCGGTTCCATCCCAGCCCTGCCAGCTACTATGTGACTTTGGGCATGTAATTCACACGCTCTGTGCCCCAGCGCACTCATGATTGTGGTTCGTGTTGGTTGTCGTTGAGTTGGGTCCAACTCTTAACAACCCTGTGCACAACAGAGCAACCTACTGTCCCCTCCTGCGATGAGCCCACAGTGGTGACTGTGTCTGAGCCCTTTGTTGGCAGCCACTGCGCCACTGCATCTCGTTGAGGGTCTTCCTCTTCTCCGCCGCCCCTCTGCTTTACCAAGTGTGATGTCATCTCCAGGGACTAGCTCCTCCTGATAACATGTCCAAAGTGTGTGAGACAAAGGCTCCCCATCCTGAGCATGTGGCAGTTACATCATCTCTTATCAACTTGCAAATGGGTGAAGTGTAGCCTGTCAATCAAGTCACAGCTGGATGACCTCATCTGGAGGCCCCATGGAGAAAAATAGCTCCCTGGGGGCTAGATACATTCACTCCCTGCAAGACATTCCTGTTGACAAGCCACATGGAGCTATGCTGATAGAGCCAGAGCCCGGAGCTGGAGGAGCCACGTGGAGACCCATGCCAGTGCTGAGATGCTTCCACCGCCACTGGATCCACAAGACTTTCCACCCACTGTCCTGTGATCTTCCTGCATTCCGGTCATTGCATGGCTGTGTGAGTCTGAAGAGGAATTTATAGACTAGTATCAACATATGGGGTAATATCAGACTTATGGACTTGATCTGGACTGTGCGGGATGTTTATCTCTTTGATAGAAAGTTCTCTCTTACACACATGAGCATCTATGAATCGGTTTCTCTAGTCTACCCGGACTAACACAGAGTAGTTGGCAGTACTTCCTCCAACACAGGTCTGTCTGTCTTTCTCTTGGCATTCATTCCATGCCAGAAGAACTTACTCAGCACTGTGCCATCATTAAAATGCATCAGTTCTTCCCCAGCCCTCCCTGTCTTTTGTCCACTTTCCACATGCAAAAACTCTTAGCTCAAGCCCACTGCCGTCCAGTCAGGTCTGAATTCACAGCGACCCTAGTGGCAGGGCAGCGCTGCCCCCGTGGGTTTCTGAGGCTGAAACTCTTACCGGGGTAGAAACCATCTTTCTCCCGGGGAGCAGATGGTGGCTCCAGTCCTGCCCTTGTGGTTAGAGCCCAATATGTAACCCCTCTGCCAACAGGGCTCCATTCCGTATTCACCTTAGTCCTCAAAGTGACATTTGAGCTCCTACGCGCTTGAGAGGGGTCTTGCAACCCCAGATTTGCCCCGTGCGGTACACCTTTCGATGTCTTCATGGCCTGGTCCGTGAAGGTGGAGGGTGGACCCAAGTGGAAGGAGGAAGGCCTTGACAGCATTCATCGTTTCTCCATTGATCACGATAGTGTTTGTTAACCCAGTCGCGACTCCTCGTTCGTCGTCATGGGGATGCGGCACGCTAGTGTTCAGTGGACTAGAACAGTGTGTCCATCACCTGTCACAAAGCTCAACCTCGTTGCCCTGCCTTCCACTCTGGCTCCCAGAGTGTGTCATCGGACCTGCCGTGGCGGCTCGTTGCTGCGATGCTGGGAGCCATGCTACAAACTGCAGATGCAGGCGCGCCTTGTCTGTTGCACTTTGCTGCATTGTGCCCATTTCTACAGTCAATTTTACAGTTGGAAGGTTGGTGACAACCCCGCACGAAGCAAACCCATTGGTGCCGAGTGCTCACATCATGTCTTTGTGTCACATGCCGGCCAGGTTCACAGGACACTGAACTTTCTACTGCACACTTCATACATGACCGTGTCATGCACACACAGTTTTGAGCTGCACTGAGAAACAACAGGGAAAACTCACAGGAGTCACATGGTTCCAATAGCTGCTCTATTGCGGTGGCCTTCAACCAGACCCCTAAGAGCTCCGATACGTAAGCCCGTGGACAGGTTTCAGCTAGGCTTCTGGACTCAGACAGATGAGGGAGAAAGGCCTGGTCATCTACTTCTGAAGTTTAGCTCATGAAAGACGCATGGCTCACAACAGAATATTGCCCGGTACAGCCATAGGGGGTGATGAGTCCCCTTAGTAGAGGAGGCATTCAGAATACACAGGGGCCACTACCGTGTCCTGGAGAGTGCCCGAGGTTGTGTAGGGTCTTCGGGGGGTGGGGGTGGGGGCAGCATTTCCTTCTGTTGTATAGAGGTCACCAGGAGCCCCAGTCAACCCACTAGCAATTAGCGACAACATCCAAAGCCAAAGCCAACCCACTGCCAGCAAGTCGATGCTGACTCGTAGCACCCCTATAGGACACGGTAGCACTGCCCCTGTGGGTTTCCAAGACTGACTCTGTACAGGAGTAGAAAGCCTCGTCTTTCTCCCAGGGAGTGGCTGGTGGTTTCGAACTGCTGATCTCAAGTTAGCAGCCCAGCGAGTAACCGTAACAACAGTAAAGAGAAAGCAAAGGCCTATGGACACCTGTCTTGGAGCAGGTGACCGTGGAGTACACTGAGGTCTCCCTCCAGAAAAAAGCCCAGGCAGGAAGGTCCTGAAGGGAGGCTAGTGTGCCACCCGGACGTGCGGCGATGCTGCCTCTGCATGGCGAGGACTCTCTCTTTAATGAAAACGGCAACTTGTGCCCACAAGGGCTTGGGGCGCCCCGCTGGTGGGTGGTGGCCGCCTGCCAATATGAGTCTCCCGTTGAATGGCAGTGTGGAGAGCATGCGCTTCCTTCATCTCTCCCCGCCGCCATGCGCATAACTTATTCTTACCCACGGATTTGGGGAGGGGAGCAAAAGATGCCTTTAATGAAATATCACCACACCCTCCTCTTTAAGGTTATTGACTACCAGGAAGGGGGAGGAGACATATCTTTGAGATGGAAGGGGGAAAAAAAGACTACTGAATGCAACAATGTCTGCAGCTAGCCAGCATCCTTCCTTCCACTGTGATTTAAATGCACGCACAGCACTCTGCAGAGATACAAAGCAGCTTGGGAAAGAGTCTCCATCCTAAGAACCGTACAGTATTCCAAGTGGAGCAATCCCACACCTGAGAAGCTTGCAGCAAAGCCTGGACTTGGCCCCAGAAAGCCTAGTGCCCTGCGCTGGGGTACCTGGTGCATGGAGGGGATTCTCTTGAGAGCGGTGCCACGTGGCCTTTTTTGACAGTTGACTTCTAGGAGATGTTTTCTCGTGACTCCTGAAGGGCCTGGGACTGAACTCTTTCTACATATAGTGGCGAGAACAAGTCCACTGATTTCTTTTGAATATCTTCCTCTGAAATCCTATTGGATTTATATTCCAAACATGATTGCCGTTCCACTCCTTCTTGGGATGACAGTCCCGACTGAGTTCGTCAGACTGGCTGCACAGTCACCTCACACCCCAGGGAGGAAATAGGGCACGAGGTAGTTAGTTTATTGTGCCAACCTGGCCGATAAACACGTGGGGTTAATTGAAGGGTGGAGGGATCAATGGTTTGGTGAGCCTTGCCTTTCTAGTTCTCGGGTCTCTTGCTTTCTGATGGTGGGACCAGGGTGCAGCTGCCTTAGCCACTTCCCTGCTTTAGCTGACAAGGCTCACTTCCTGCAAGACATCCCCAAGGAGAAGCCACATGGACCTACCCTGATGCAGCCCTGGGTGCTGGAGCAGCCGCGTGGAGACCCCTGCCAGCACTGAGATGCTTACACGTTCACTGACTCGGCTTTCCTCCTGCAGTCGGCATCATTGCATCTGTTTTGTGAGATGGAGGAGGACGTTGTGGATTGGTGTCGGACATATGGGTTAATGGGTTAATGTTGGACTTGTGGGCTTGGGCAGCACTGAGTTGGGATGTTTTCTTGATGAGCACTTTATATAAAACTTTATGTAAAGTTTATATAAAACTCTCTCTATATAAAACTTTATATAAAACTCTCTGTTACACATAGGAGTTTCTGTGGATTTGTTTCTCTAAAGTACCCAGCCTAACACAGGGGGAGAGGCAAATGAGAAGAAGGAGTTGCTGAGAACATTCTAAAGACCCTCTACTTGGCGTGAGGCCATGTGCCCGGTGACAGGAGGGCCCGTTTAGATCTCCATTCCAAGAGGCATCTTTGTGCGGTGGCCGGGGACAAATTGAGGAGGCACCAGAAATGTCCAGGAGACGGAGGAGGGCGGGCACTGGGCACCACGGCTGCTAAGGTTTGGCGCTGAACCACGTCCACCTGTGGTACCTGAGTTTGCCATGGTGCTTCTGGGGTTAATGGCCAGGAGCCACTCCCTTAATTCTGCACTGGCTGTGAGCCTCTGGGGGCTTTTATGTGGCCTGGGGGCAATGCATCACACTGTGGGGTGACAGTGGGCTATCACTGTGAACCAAAGCTCTATAGGCATTACTGGGAGTCTGCCCGTCTCCCATATAGACACTGACCCCTCCACAGGCCTCACCTTGCCCCGGTGCCCCAGGGCCTCTTGGCCACCAGGAGCTTGGCCTTGCAGGTGATAATTTGTGGTTTAGCTGGAAGGCAGGCAGGGCCATCATAGCCTCTCAGAGGACGGACATGGCATGAGCTGGGTGGCATCTGGCCCCAGGGAGCAGAGCTGAGTGAGTGACGGGTGACGGTGATGAGAGATGGGAGCTCCAGGACACGGTGGACCCGCCCGGGGAGAAGTGCGTGGCTGGGTCCCAAGGCTGGGCAGGTGTGAGGCTGGTGAGAGATGTCTTCTCAAGCCATCGCCTGCCCGAGCGCCGGCAGCCCAGGCGGTGCAGGCCGGGGGCCAGGGCAACGGCAGGCCACTGCCCTGGGGTAGTAGCACTCCTCAAAGAACTCAGAGCACTTAGAAAGTTTGGCAACGATGGTTCCTGACCTGAAACGCATCTGCACAATCTCTGCTATGGATGCTGTTCTGGGAGGAGTGAGGGTGAGCCGGGTTCTCAACTTGCCAGCCTGCCAGCGTCCCGAGTCCTCAGTGCACTGAATAAAACCTCTAGGGGTTAAAGCCCAAGGCTTTAACCTGCTAAATAAGCTCCCCACGGGGCACAGTGCCCACGCTGAAGTTCCACTCTGTGCGTATGTGCACAAGGCCTCATGGATATACGTGCATGCATGTGTGGTGTTATACTGTGTCTGCCTGCATGAGTGCATGTGCATACACTTGCTTCTGTGCATGCACCTGTGGTGTGTCACATGTATGTGCGTATGCATGTGTGAGTACATGCGGGTAGGTGCGTGCATCTGTATGTCTGTGCACATGTATGTTTAGGGGTATAGTAGGGATGATACATTCCCCACCTTCGAGAGGAGCTGCCTACCTGAGGAAAGCAGACCTGCCTGAGATGGTAACAGAAAGAATATCCCACGTGTATGATCGTGTGGCAGATTAAACAGACCAGAAGTGCCCAGGCCACTGGAGAACGGGGAGGTGACCCAGGAAGTGTGGCATTCTGAGGAGGCTGCCCTGGGAGAGTGCTTTCCCACTGCGCAGACAGGCTCCAAGGCTGGGGCTTAGTAATCCGGAAGGACGGGGCTTCCGGAAGATGTGAGGCACTGTATCAAAACTTACCTTCCTGCTCAGGGTGTACCGCTTTGAGCAGGTACCACTTTTGTCTTTATCAAAACAATTGTTTTTCCCCTGATGTTCCTGCTCGCCTGGTACATCACACCCCACAAAGGCTTGCTAACTTCAAGGTTCCAGAGGCGCTGTGCTGGTTTGTGGCTGTGGCGACCGGACCGTATCTCCTGGGAGGGAGCCGGTGGGGTTGGGGCCGCTGGGAGAAGAGGGAGACCCCGCCAGTAAACTACAGGTGTGTATGGGGTGGAGGGGGGATTGGCGCTGCTGCTTTTTAAAGTGTTTTTTATCCCCCCTGCCTTCCTATGCATGGATGGATCCAGCCAGCGAAGGCTTGACTGGCGGAAGACCCCTGCCCCCTCCACCAAGAGAGACCCGCCAGGCCTCTCTGTGGGAAAGAACGCGTGTGGGGATGGCCGAGGCCTAGGCAGGTCCTGGATCTCCGTTCACACCCCCTGGCCCTTGGACCCGGGACCTCTCCTTGCTGACTAAGACCCAGCCCCTCCTGCCAGCCGTGCGCCCTGCGGGGTAGGCAGGGTCCAGGAGGAAAGGGACTGGCTCCGCCAGGCCTGGGCAGGTTGTCCTTGGAAGATCGCTGCAGACCTCTGGGGACAGTGCGCTGCTTGGGCTCACCTTGTCTGCACTCTCCCAGGATCTGCCTCCCAGAGCAGAGGCCTGGACAGGGACATTGAACTGCTTGATGTGCTAATCCAGACTGTCACTGAGCCCACTCTGGTTGCTAGTCTCCTCCGCCCACTGTTCTCACTGCGGGGGACAGAAGGGACCAGAAGTCCTGGGCATTAGGAATGAGGCTGAGTGGAGGGAAGGGTGCCCCCTCAGAGGGAGGGGTGCTGGTGGGTGGGAGGGTGGGTGGAAAGAGAAGCAACTCCATAGAGCTCTGTCTTCAGACTTTCAGGCCAGTTCACAGCCTCCCCAATTTTTCTATTACTATTATTTTAACCCCACATTGGCCCTATTTTTAAAATCTGCTGCACTTGAGCAATTTTGTCTGACGTCAGCTGACTGCTGGCAACCGCTTGAAAACAAGACTAACCAAATCTTCTAAGGAGTAACACTGAACCTGCTTCAAACGCAATAAATCACAAAAACCATTGTTTACGATAAGTGGTATCTGATTGCTGTTAGAACCTGTGTTTATTGCTTTTGTGCATTATGGTCTCTTGTAATTTGGACAGCCAGAAATTGTATTCCTTTATGCAGCGCGTAGGAAGGGTTTGTAAGGAGGGAGGCATCTGTAATTACCCTGCCGAGCAGTAGGGATGGGAGCCTCGAAGGAGCATGAAATGCAATTGCTTGTTTTTCTCCCAAGGAGCCGCGCGTCAGGCTGGCAACGTTGGCCATTCTTGGAACCCTCCGGGGCGTCTTCAGAGACTGGACAGAGGAGGACAAGTGGGAGGGTGGCCGCGAGCCCCAGTGCCCCAAATCAGAGAGCCCCTTGAGCCCGCTCGGAGCCAAGCCCAAGCTCGGCGCACAGCTGGCATGCAGCCCGCCCCCTCAGAGGGCTGGACAGAGAGCTCTTCCCGGAAATTGCCCGAGACGCCCCTGCCAGTTTCTTCTTCCTGCTTGCCCACGGTGACGAGAGGAGCGTCCACTCAGCTCGCAGGGGCGCAAGCACAGTTGGGCAGGGTTCCTGGCAGGCACCCTGACCACGGGGCCCCTCTGCTAGGACTGCCTTGAAGCTTCCTTGGAAGGAAGGGGCGTGTCTGGGGCACAGGTGGCCCGGGCTCTCAGGACTCGGGACACCTGGCCTCGAGGATCGGTGGAGCTTCTTGTTCTTGAGGACCCACACTCGGTGGGTCCTCGCGGCTTTTGCTCCCAGGGCCGCTTCCACCGCAATGCTCTCCCTGTCAACTACACCTGTGGCCAACCGACCCACTTCCGTTTAACCCTTCTCTCTGCCAATGTGCCTCACTGCCAGCCCCCCCATCTCTTGAGCCTGAAAAACTCAGCCTCAACCCAGCCCCTGAGCACAGTGCTAGCTCCACACACAGGAGGCACGTTGAATGAACTCCCGGGTCAGTGACCCCGTCGGCCACCGCCTCTCATCAAAACCCTCTCCTGGGTATTTCTCCCGACTGCCCCCTGCCCTGGTGGTTCCGTGTTGGGCTGCGATCCTGTGCTCGGCGCTGCAAACCCAGCAGCAGCTCCTCAGGGGCAAGACTGGGCTTTCTACTCCCGTGAGCAGTCATGGCAGTGGCTCTCAACCTTCCTCAGGCCGCCACCCTTTCCTGCAGTTCCTCATGTGGTGGTGACCCCCCGCCCCCCATCAAATTATTTTCAGTGCTGCTTCATCACTGTCATTTTGCTACTGTGATGAATTGGGCAATCCCTGTGAAAGGGCTGTCCGACCCCCAAAGGGGGTAACGGTAACTGTGACAGTCTCGGAAGTCCACTGGGGGTCATTCTGCGTCGGCCTTGAGTGACAGCTCAATGGCGGTGAGTGACAGCTCCACCATCACTCTGTCGGTGGCCCTCACCACTGCTCAGCAAGACCGCCCTCACTGCCGGCCAGCCATATACTCTGGCACCTGGTGTTGGGGCCCATGCCGGGGCCTCTGGCCTGCTCTTCAGCCTCTGTGCCCCTCCCCAATACTTGCCCACTTTGCTCTCCCCCCCCGCCCAAGTCCCTGAGCATCTGCTGAAGGCTGTGCCCTGCCCTGTCTTCATGATCAAGGCTGTGTCCTCTACCTTGAATGGCCTGCTCTGACTCACCTTTGAAGACTCGGCCCAGATGCACCTCCTCGGGGAAGTGTGCTCCCACCATGCTTGTGTTCCTTGGGGGCTCCCTCCTGGGGCCCACAGGCCCCTAAGCCCACTTCTACAATATAACGCCCCACCTTACAGGCAAAATGGTACTCTCTCAGCCTCAGCCACCACTGTGCGTGGTGCAGCCCTGGCGCCTAGTAGGTGTTCCGTAAACAGGGAGCTAAATCTTGAAGCTCTTTGAGCATAAAGGGTTCCTTCAAACCCCTGCATTGGGCCCGTTGCTTCTTGGCTTAGAGCAAGTCCTTACAGGGCTCCCCAAGGAAACCGCGACTGCCCGGTTGGGGAAGGTGTCTGTCTGGCCCATGGGTCAGAGGCCAGTGCCTCCTGTCCCCCCTGAGGGTCTTGGAGCTCAGCCTACTCAAGGACTCACTCATCCTGGGGCTTGCAGCTCCAGCGGTGCGTGAGCCCAGAGGAGACCTTCCTCTCAAGCTCCAACAAAAGAGCCAGCAAGTGGGCGCGTGCCACGGCATGGCAGAAGCCTGCTCTGGTGTGCTGATGGATAGTTACTGCCCGCCAAGGAGGGGCTGGTCACGGCCGCTTTATTAAAGAGACAGATGAGTCCACTGTGGTTCTGAAGCAAAGAAGTCTGTCTGATCGCCTACGCCTGGCATTAATTAGACACTCAGCTGGCCGGCAGGAACCCTGAGCACCCCCCCTCCCCAGTGTGGAGAAGGCTCTCTGAGGCCCCTGGAGCGGAGCGTCAGTGTCTCCATGTGGCAGGTGGTGGGTCCTTCCCCAGCCCCACCCGCCACCCTGGCCATGGGAGCAGTAAGAGGAGAGGGATTCATGAGGGAGGGAGGGGAACAGAGGAGCTGAGACCAAGGGCTCAAGGAGAAAGAAAATGTTTGGACATGAGGATGGCAACACATGTACAAGTGTGCTCGGTACAGTCGATGTATGGAATGTTCTAAGAGCTGTCAGAATCCCCGATAAAATGATTGAAAAACAAAAGGGCCCAGCCCTTAAAAAGAGAGAGCTACTGAGGCAGAGTTCTGCTTCTAGAATAGCCTCGCTGCAGGGCCAGGCGTGGGCAGGACTGACCGATCATAGTAACTGAGAGACTGTGTCCTCTCACACAGCCCAAGCCATTGCATTTCTTAAGGTGAGCTGTCTCAAGTTCCAAATATGGTTAGTTTAATTAGATTCCCTCCTTAATGTGTGCACAAATTCCAAATCTGTTTCATCAGATTACCTTTTTAATGTGTTCATGCACACAGGAGCCCTAAAACTGGCCAAGAAGCAAAGCGGATGTTGTCCCCCTCTAGCCCCACCCTGCCGACCCTTCGGGGACACCGCCCACACCATGGGCTTGCGGTGCCCGAAGCCCCGGGACCTTGGGTTCCTTTGTCTCCAGGGGAAAGTGTGTTCTGGGTTACAGACAGCTAGCTCCCTGACAGATTTTTTTTTTAGGGGGGGCGGGGACTTCAGGCTGCTCGTGAGCAAAGGCCTGCTCAGTGAGCCAGGCAGCGATTCCTCTGTGGCCCTCCTGGGTGCCGCCCGGGCTCGGCCCTGAAGAGCGGACAACGGACTCAGAGGCTAAAAACATCCATCCCCAGCTCACAAAGCCCCCACAGCCTGGTGAGATGAGGCAGGGGACAGAGACGCCCACGGCACTGGCCTTCGCCCTGACAGCTGTGAGGCCAGTGGGTGGTAGGCACCAGGGGACAGGAGGCGGGTGCACTCAGGGATGCAGGGTGAGCTGGTGACTGACGTGCCCGGAAGGCAGGTGCTGGCTGCAAAGGCCTGCCTGTCACAGAGAAAGTGCCGCGCTGGCCCCTTTGTCAGCTGCTCCATGGGCTGAGGCGACAAAGTCTGAGAGGAAGAGCCGAGCAGAAAACCGTGATCTTCCAGGGCCCGTGCCAAGCTAGGCAGCGGGGGCCCTGCCTTCCCCGGCTCTCGCTCTGCCTCTCCGAGCCCCGGCGCCTGCCACTGCGGATGCCTTCGCGTCTTTAAACTTCGGAATATAGGCGAGTTGACAGGATTTTATTTTAAGGAGCCCAATTAATATAGAAGTTGGAATTCCTGGCCTTGCCAGAAACCCTTACTCTGTCTCTTCCACACGTAGACATAGAGCCCATGAACTCCACGAAGCTGTCTAATGCACTTCTCCCTGGGTGACCCCACGCCTGTGTGTCCCTGCAACAAGTGAGGCCACACCAGCCGACTAGAGGGCCAATCGGGGCTCCCCATTACTAGGACCGCGTTTGTGCCCCAGCTCTTGTGGCAAAAGCCTATCTGAGCCACGGTTTACGTCTCAAACGGCTACTGGGAGGATCAAGTGAGCTTATAATGCATCATCACAAAAAAAGGTGCTGTGACATGTCAGGCCCCACTTGAAAGACAGTAAATAAAAACGCAAACTGACTCACAGCAACCCTACAGGACAGGGGGCTCTGGACTTTCACTCTACAGGGGTAGAGAGCCTCTTCTCTCTCCCTCGGAGCAGCTAGTGGTTTTGAACTGCTGACCTGCGGCCCAACACTATGCCACCAGGACTCTTACCGTCAGTGGTACTGCTGTTATATTATGACCCTCGCTGTGGTCACTATTTTTAGAAAGCAGGAAGGTGCAGTTGGGGGGGTCTTGCTTCCCCGACATAGGTATGTACATACGTCAGGCATGTGGGAGTGTCAGGCATCCGGTCCCTCGAGCCAAGTGACTGGTAGCTTTTTCCTCACATCACACTCACCCTTTGAGAACTTTTGTGTGGTCTTTCTTGACCTTTCTTACTTAGGGGTAACAGAGAAAGAAGTACAGAGAAAGACCTGGGAACTTCCCAGGGGTGGACTTGTGGGATACTGAGGTGATCTGGTTTGGGGGTTGGGGGGGGTGGTGCCAACCTTCCCCCAGGAGGTGGTGCCACAGCCTTTCAGACCCCGCCTCCCAGTCCTCGGGGCTGCACCCTGGCTGGTCCCTGGCCAGGACTAGTCAACCCCGAGATGCAGCCAAGCTCCTGACCAATGATATCTCCTCCTCCAGGGAGCCACAAGCGTCTCCCACCAAACCCAGCGCCACCCCTGTAGGTGCCGTATTCTGCACCCTAGCACACACTCCTGGTACCTACGGCTAGCATGCCTCAGAGGCCCCAAGCTCAGCTGTCTCGGGGCCCAGACCAGGGCTACCCACCCCGAATGTGTCTGCAGGCCTGGACCCTGGGCTGGCCATGTGCTGTGCACCATCCTGGGCCTGGATCTTCCTGACCCCCCCACAGCTGCCCTGGCCCTCAGGTGCCATCTTTGAGAGAAGGGAGCTAGAACTTTGTGACGGGCCATCAGAAAGTAGCCTGGTGTCCGGAGCCCATGGACCTCTCGGAGCCCTGCCTCCTTTTCCTCTGTGACAACGTGCCCTGGGCACTCCTGCAGCCAGGGGACAGAGCCTGTCCCTGGGATCCTGCCAGGCCCACAGCTGCGTGCAGCATGTGGGGGAGGAGCTCAGTAGGACACTTTCTAAGGCATGGACTCTTCTGAGGCCCTGCAGGGGCTGCAGCCATCAAACAAGCACCGTGCTCCGACCCTCTGTCAGGTCCATGCCTGTCCACCCAGCCCCACCCCCGTCCAGGACACCTTTTCCAGCCAGCCCCAGCCCCAGCCCCAGCCCCCCCTCCTCAGCCCTCAAGATCCCTTAGGGCCCCTGGTCCGGGCTTCAGTGCATTCTCACCTGCTAGCTCAGTTCCACAACCTACTGCTTTACCCCGTACCATCTATAGTATCCGAGGGGGGGTGCCTCTGACCTCCGGGCAGCAGCTGTGCTGCCCTGGCCAGCCCCATTGCAGGACCCAATATAAGCCCAGGACTGGGGTGTCACTCCACCTGGTGAATATAAGCAGAGGGGGTGTCAGCACCAAAGCCCTGTGAGTATGACATCCCCACCCCATCCCCCAGGGAGACACAGCTCCCAACGCAGCACTGCCTGCCAGTGGGAGAGCAGGTTAGGCTCACAGGATGGAAGGGATAAGAGGTGCAGGGACCCGGACTGAAGAGGGCTGAAGACCTCCAGTCCCGCTGGGAGGGGAAGGGACAGCTCGAAGTGAAACAGAGTCCAGCCCCCACCAAACCCGCTCCCAGCTCCAAGTGGCAGCATAGGTCTGTCCCATCCGGCAGATGGCCAGGCCTCTGTCCCGCCGCTGGAGGGGTTGGTGAGTTTGGTTAGTGGTCAGATGCAAAGAGCAGGGCCACATCCCCAGAAACAGACTTTGGGGAGGAGGTGTGTATGGCGTTCGTTCTTCGTGTGGCTGGGCTTGCCTTCGACTGTTTCGTGTGCTCTGGAGGAAGCCCCTCGCCTCCTGCAACCTCAGGGTCCTTATCTGTGCACTGGGCGGCCTGGAGGAAGAGGGACCCAGAGGTGCCTGTCAGCACGTGAATCAGAAACTCAGACTCCAAAATGCGCTCACTGCCATGAGTCGATGCTGACTCTTCGCAACCCCGGCGGGCAGGGTAGAACTGCCCCCACGGGTTTCTGAGACTGTAACTCTTTATGGGAGTAGAAAGCCTCCTCTTTCTCCCAAGGAGCAGCTGGGGGTTTTGAACAGCTGACCTTGCCCCACCCGTAACCCCCTACCCCAGGGCTCCTCTGATGGGATGACCGCTGGGAGCAATGGGGCCGGGTGATAAGGGGAACAAAGTCCAGCCTGCCTGCTTGTGCGGGAGTCCAAGGGCTTGACCTCGACAGACTTCCCTCTCCTTGCTAGGGCCAAACGCCCCAGTCACTGTGCTCTGAAGATCACCAGCCCTTCCTTCCCTGGTACTTCTGAGAGAGATTCGAACCTGCCACCTTTGGGTGAGCAGTCAAGAATGTTCACCCCCTTTGCATCACCCAGGGCCTCCCCAGCCACGTTGGGATACACCGTGGTTAGATCAAGCATGTCTGACATCTTGGAGACCCTGGGCGACCCAAACGGTTGGCATTCTTGGCTGCCCACCAAAAAGCGGCAGCTTCATGTCTTACCTCAGGAGTGTGTCTCAGAAGAGAGGCCTGAAGATTTGCTCCCATAAGGAGTATGGAC
>NW_022103906.1:80994016-81020701 GCF_000313985.2 Echinops telfairi | reverse complement strand
GTCTTCTTCTCACCTTCCATCAAAGCTCACCTCCTCATCAAAGCGCTCACCTTTTTCATATGTGGTACCTGAGTTGAATAAATCCTTCTGGAGGGGCCACTGTCCTCCCCACCCCCCAAACCCACTCCCCTCCTCCGTGCTGGCTGTCTGAAAAACATCTGTGTGTGACCCAGCTCTGCTCTGTACAGGCTGGTCTTAGCCTGTGGCGTCCCCGTTTCCGGGAAAGGAAACAGATGCTTGAAGCAAATGGCCCACAGGTGTGTGAGCAAATGGCCCACAGGTGGGCAGCACGCGTGTAGGGCCCCAAAGGCTGCACTCTCGGCAGGCTGTAGCCCTTACATGTGTCGCTTATTAGACAGAGCTTCGGGGCTCTCCCCCAGACTTAATGACCAAAGGGGTCTGGGCTTGTGTACCTACCTGCTTCTCACAGTCTTCTAAGCCTCCCTCCTTTTTGTCCATTGAGCTTGCCGTACTCCGTGTTCCCGTCGGAAGCAGCAGCCCCCACCTTCCCGGCCGTGGCCCTGCGTGCACAGGAAGCAGATGAGGATCGCTGCAAGCAGGGATCCCGGGGCTTTCCTGTGAGCAAAGAGCTTCAGCCCTCGGGCGCCACTCAGTGTGCTGACCCTAAGGCTCTGGGCAGCTGCTTCCTGGGTCATCAGTTAGAGATGGTTGTTGCTTGCTCCCACCCAGGGAGTCTTCATGTGCACCCGAAGGCTGCCGTGGCCGGCCAGTGCCGCCCCCAGGGTTGATGGGTCAGGGAGCCCATTGGGGCAGCTTGTGTGTTCATCTGTCGCACGGAGGGTTGTCCTCACTGTCACTGCCCCACTGCCGAGCACGCTGCCCTTTTCAGGGATTGGCCCTCCCTGAGGACACGTCCACGCGTCTCAGGAACTGTGTGGATATCGGCTCTCTGATTGATGCAGACACTGGGGACCTGCTACCCTTTGGAAATCTGGTCGGGTGAGGAGAGAGAGACTTCCAAGTGGGATGGGAAGGGGAGGCTGGCCGCTTGTATTTCCCTCCCCCTCCCCCACCCCCCAGAGTGAGCCTGTCTCCCCCAAACCAGCACCTGCCCTATGTTGCCAGATGAGAAGCCTGGGCCCAGCCCCTGGGGAGCGGCTTTCACCTCCTCCAGAGCAGCCTGGAGCCCCAGAGCTTCCTCCTGGCTCTGTTAGACCGGGTTGACAAAGAAACAAATCCAGAGACACTCGTGTGTAAGAGAGAACTTTATAGCAAGAAGTAATTATGCATCAATAAAACAGCCCAGCCCAGTCCAGATCAAGTCCCTATGTTCGATATTAGCTCTTAAGTCCAATAGTAGCCCATGAATTCCTCTTCAGACTCAGGTAGCACATGCAATGATGCCAAATGCAGGAAGATCACAGGCCTGTGGGTGGAAGGTCCTGTGGATCCAATGGCAGTGGAAGCCTCTCCAGGGTTCTGGCTGCCATCAGCGTGGCTCCAAGTGGCTTGTCAACAGGAAATTGTAGTAGGGAGAGGGTGTGGCCCGCCTCTTCTGATGGCAGAATCAAGAGAGAGGGAGTTCCCAGGATCCTCATGAGAAGGCCATGGCACACAGAGAGATCATCAGGCTGTGGCCTGATTGACAGGCTAGACTCCACCCCTTCATCCTTTTGTCCAGCTGACTTGAACTTGTGTAACTACCACACTGGCTAGCCTGTCCCCACTCTCTAGATGTAGCCTCCAGGGCCCCTGCCACCCCTGTGTTCAGTGGGCATGCTTTTGTGTAATACCGCAGCGGGTAAAAGCTCTGGTCAGGTTGATGCCAGTGCATGGCCACCCTGTGTGCCAAGTGGGGCTTCCCCATAGGAGTTCGAAGGCTGCTTGCTCCTTTCAGAAGCAGATCTCAGGCCTGTGCTCCGAGGCTCCACTGGGTGGATTAGAAGCAACAACCTTTCTGCGAGCGAGCAAGCGAGTGCCAATGGGCTTCACTGTCTGCGCCAGGCCGGGAGTACACGCGCCTGTGCGGGGCAGCAGGTGCTGTGCAGATGTGAGCGCTTGTTGTATGGTCTCTGCACCGTAGATGCCCTGATGTCCGTCCTGAGTAGCTTGCCCACATCGTCAGGGCCCGTCTCCACAGAGCTGTGTCAGGGCTGTACACCTGCCTGTCAGGGCCAGAGGGGGGACCCCAGAATGTGGCGAAGGGGGCAGAGGCTCTCCAAACCACCCGGCGTTCTGCCTCTACCGCTTCCCAGACAAGCCTCAGTTATCGCGTCTCGTTCCGGAAACCCGAACCTCGGAAAGCTTGCTGCCTGGCTGCCAGTCAGTGAGGGTAGAGGTGGGGGAATCTGGGGGGTCAGGTGGTGGGTAGGGGATGGAGGTGGCCAGGGGCTGGCACTCCAGGGGAGAGCAAAGAGGGCTGCCTGGGTATTTTCCAGAGTGAGTTTTCCAATCCTGTTTCTGATCCTTCCTCCATTCTAAGGCAAAGGGCATCAGTGCTAAACTAGGCCTTGCCAGCGCTGATAAGAAAAAGCAGTGAATGCAGGAGTCTCATTAAGAAAATCCCAAAATTTTAGTCTTATCTCCGCTGCAGCATAATACAGGAAGTATGTTAATTCTCACCTCCCCGCACTGCTCCCCCGCCCCTGGAATCCCCAGGAGGTTGGCAGGAGAAAGTGCCTCTCCTGCTGCAGGGGGGCTACAGGGGGCATCGAGTGAGAGGGGCTAGCTCTCTCGCCTCCACTTTCCATAGAGCAGCAGTTCTCAACCTGTGGATCACGACCCCTTTGGGGTCGAAAGACCCTTTCACAGGGGTCGCCTGAGACCATCGGAAAACACACAAATATTTCACAGTATATAATTACATATTGTTTTGTGATTAATCACTAGGCTTTAATTAGGGTCAATTGGTAACAATGAAAATACATCCTGCATATCAGATATTTACATGACAATTCATAACAGTAGCAAAATTACAGTGATGAAGTAGCAGCAAAGATAATTTTATGGTTGGGGGGTCCCCACCACATGAGCAACTGTATTAAAGGGCTGCGGCATGAGGAAGGTTGAGAACCACTGCCATTGAGGAAGGGTCACAACCTCCCGCACTGACTTGGCTGAGCCTGTGATCCAGCGCCTGTGCAGTGTCTCCGCTCCCCAGACACCGGCTCGGCCCCTGCTGTGTGCAGGGGACAGTGGTGGGAGCTGCAGCATGCCCACACCGAGCTGAGGAGCCGAGGAGGAAGCAGTGATTTACAGGCAAGAGCCTGTGGGGTGGCCTTGTCCCCAGCAAACATCCATCTCCACACACTTCCCTTCCCCTCCAAGTGATTATTTGCTGTTTGTACCACTTGGACTTGGCCCGGGCCTACGGTCTCTCTTCCCGACTCAGAAACAGGAGACTTGCAGTAAGTACTTATCTCATAAGGAGAAGATTCATGAAGGAAGGCGTGTG
Organism: Echinops telfairi; assembly: GCF_000313985.2. Lineage (NCBI taxonomy): Eukaryota > Metazoa > Chordata > Mammalia > Afrosoricida > Tenrecidae > Echinops > Echinops telfairi. The sequence goes on along the minus strand of NW_022103906.1, from coordinate 81,017,286 downwards.
CCAGGCCGACCCTCTCCAGAGCTTACCTGGACACCTTCGGCCTCGTTCTGTAAACATGGTGAAATTGTGCTACTATTATTATTATTAAGTACCTCCAACACCCTGCCCCATCTAGGCTTTCTCTTCCGTGGCAGTCAGGTGAGGCAGGTAGAGGAGACACCAGCCCTCCTGTTTCTCAGAAAAAGGAAAACAGAAGGCTGGCAGGTAAGAGGACACTCTCAGTGCTGGGCTGGGGCGTGGCTGAGCCTGCCCAGACCCAGGGCCCGGCTCTTCATCTGCATCTCTTTCCCCAGACACCAAACCCAGAACGCCCGAAGCCCGGGCAGAACAAGCTGCAGGCGCTCTGGCCAGGGAGCTGAGGACAGCGGGCAGCCGGCAGGCCGAGCAGTGTTGTGCCAGCCCGGACTCCAAGGAGGTGCCATGGGGAGAAGTGGGGCCCTGGTTACCAAGTCAAGGTGATAGATGTCCGCGGCTTGTGGGAGGGTGGGGGGGTGGCTTACGCGTGTACACTGGTGCCAGAGGTGGCCATGAGGCTGGCAGGCCGACTTATCGGTCATCACGTTTCAGCACCACGAGCCAAGCACAGCACCAGCGAGGAGAAGCATGCTGGCCGCCTTGAGTATGTCTGTGACTTCAGCCTCTGAGAAGGTGGGGGGTGGGGGGTCGGGGGCGCAGCACAGGGAATCTTTCCGCCTGTCTGCCGGGTCTCTGTGACTGGCCTTGCCGGATCTCTCAGAACCAACCGTGCTTGGTATCCCTGCCAAGCCTCCAGAACAAAAGCCAAGTTTAAGAACCAAAGTTGTACTGAAGGAAGGGCTTGCACCGCAAGAGGAGTGCATTTGGTGTGATTTAAAAAAATAAAATTGTTCAAGGCAAACAAGGGCCCCTTGGTCTCCTTACCTTCTCTCCAGAAGGGGAAGGCCTTGGCCAAGAGCTCCGGGAGGGCGGGAATGTGGCTTTGCTGCTCCTGTCTGTGAAAGCCATTCTTCTCCCTGCTATGGTTTGTATTCAGATGCGCTGGGAGTCTGGTTCTCAGAGGGAGGTCATGGGACCCCTAGAACTGCCTGGCATCCCACCCATCTGACTGGTGTTGTCATGGGTGTAGCTTGTTGTTTTCAGAAGGCTTCCCGGAGCTACCCGAGCACCCAGGCGTACCCATTGTGCCCATGCTGGGCAAGGCAGGCCAGATTGGGACTTCAGGGTGCCGGGAACTCAATCTTCCTGTCTAGACATGTAGGAGGTAGGGGAGAGCCAGAAGTGGCCGGGCTTGGGCTCAGGCTCAGGCTCTGGGCGGGGGTTTGAGGGCGGGTTGCCGGGCCAGGCCTGTGCTGACTGAGAGCAGGGAAGAAACTCTCCCTTTGTTTCGCCGCTGTCCCCGAGCCTGCGGAGGCCCAGAGGGCAGAGGAGGCTTCTGGGCCTTGGCCTGGAGAATTGAGAATTCCTTTCTTTGCTTGCTTCCTCCTCCACCACGTGGCTTCAGATGGTGACATTTCTGTAGCTTGCTGTCGGCGCCTTGGTTCCAGGAGGATATCTGTGTCCTGGCTCCCTGAGCCAACAAGGGAACGTGCCCAGAGCCCACTGGCATGAGCTCTACCCACGTGGCTGGCAGACAAGGAGCAGTCCCTTCCGGCCAGGGCCTGGGGCGGGAGGTGGTGTGGGGCAGACCTCGAGCACCCAGCTCTGTAGCTTGTGTGTCTTGCTGAGGCTCAGGGTCAGCCCTGCCCAAGGGGGGTTAATGCAGAGCCTACTGGGACTTGCTCCTCTCAAGCTTAGGATCTGATAGCCATGAGCCTCCTACCCAGAGGGAGCTGCCATGCCATGCCTCTCCCTCCCCCCCAGCTATTTTTAGAAAGCTATCAGGTGTGCCGGACAGTCTTTTGCCTTTTTCCACCTGTTTGGGTTCCTTATAGAGATCCAGTATCTCTGCCACGGGCCCTGTCTGAACTACCTCCAGAGGCTTGGTGCAGCCTGGGCCAGTCACCTCTCTGGCCTCGCCTGGTGCCACCTGTGTCCTCTCTGGCCATGACAAATGACATCCCTGAGGTCTTCAATCCCATGGTCCTCTTGTCCTTTCAAGCATCGGGAGCGGACATTCATGCTTGCCCTCCTGTGCTTCCCCGGGAGGTGTTTTGCTCAGCTCAGCCAATAGGTAACGTCAGGTCAAGAAGTGCCTTGAGTTGGGAGTCTACCAGGAAGGAGGGTTAATTCCTCCAACAGAAGATTCCGGAGACTTGGTCCTACCAGGAAGGTGTGCCGAGCCGCTGGGTGTGCAGTCTCGCAGGGGCATTCACCCACGGAGTTCATGACAACAGTGTCAGGGAACTGTGGGCGTTCTGAGGAAGCTTCTAGAAGAGGCAGTGGCTAAGCTCACCTTCCAAGGAGGGGCAGAGTTTGGCGGTAGTTACAGAGGGGAGGCATAGCAGGCCGGGAATTGCCCCTGAGGGTCAGTCGAGAGCCTGAGGAGGTGAGCTAGCAGCAGCGGTACCCCCAAAGGCAGGCACAGAGGGAGGCTCTACAGGGACAGCCATTGGGGAAAGAGACTGGATAGAGGGCCGGCAGGATGGCGGGGATCTCCCCCCCTTTTGAAAGCCTGAATGGGGAGGTGACAAGCCTCTGGGAAGGCCTGACAGAGGGGTGTGGTGCTGCGGCCTGCTCCCTGCCCCAGGGACTTCTTCCTGCTCAGGCAGCAGCAGCAGCAGCTTGGGGTAGAAGCCTCACATGCCCCCACCAGCCCTGTGAGCCGGTGTGCCGGCACCCAGCCGCACACTCAGCCTGGTCAAGTTGGAGGCTTGAAGTGGCCACTGACAAAGAGCGTTTGCTGCCGACACTGGCAATCCATGGACAGCGAGGTCTGGCCCCTTCCCAGCCCAGAACGGGGTGGGGCCAGGGAGCCGCGGAGGCATTCTTTCTAAGTGGCAGGGGAGGAGTGGGGTCCATGCCCTGCCAGGAGAGTTGGGCAGCTCTGATATATTTCTTGGCATGTTCTGAAACCAAACCCTGTCAGCATGGGTCATGAAACCTTCCCACTCTCCACACAGAAATAGCCCACCTGGTCCTCTCCTTCCCGTCCCTCTGCTGAGCAGACTCTCCCCGGCTATACTGTCCTCACTTCCCAGCATGCCTGGTGCTCACCCTTCCCTCTGCCATCTCCGTCTGCTCAGCCACCCCCTCGCCCCCATTTGTGCATGAGGATGGGGACCTGGCTGTCCTTACGCACTTTCAGTGGATGTAGGAGGGGCTTTAGAAAGTTTGTGGGAAGATGGAATGAAACGAGAATGGGATTTTTCCACACATCTTTGGAAGCCTCCTTCCTCCTCTGCATGCATGTCTGTGGGTCTCCTACAACCTGCTGTCAGAGAGGGAGAGAGAGAGAGATCGCTTACCAGTATCTAGGGGACCTGACCCTGGCTCCGAGGCTGCCGGGCTTCTTAATGCAGGGGAGGGTCTTGCTCCGTGGTCATTCTGGATCTCCTTGGCAGATCCAGAAACGGACAGATTGTTCTGTGGTTTTCTTTCGTTAGAGTTACAAAGCCCCCGCCACAGACTCCTCCTCACTACCGCCTTAAGACATAAGTGCCCACCCAGTGGTTACAGCACCCTCCTGCTAACCCAAAGCCAGGTGTGAAAGAACCCACCAGCTCACTCCTCCGGGGAAGAAAGCATGGCAGTCTGACTCTGTAAAGATGTGAAAAGATGAAGAAGGAAAACATCATCATCATCATCATTCCACTTCAGTCGATTCTAACCCATCGAGACCCTACGTAGGGTTTTGTGAGACTGTCAATCTTTACAGGATCAGGCAGCCTTAGCTTTCTCCCATGGCTGATGGGTTTGAACCACCAACCTTGTAGTCCACAGCCCAATGCCTAACCTGCAACGGGCCCCTTTCTGTAAAGATTACAGCCTCCGTTCTGCTGGGCCTGGGCTGGCTGTTCTACGGAGGAACCCACTGAGCAGCACACCATAGCTGCAGAGGCCCCATCCTAGTGAGCCCGGGCTCATCGGAGTGGAACTGCGCCACAGTGGGATTGTTTTGTTTTTTTTGGAAGGAGATGGCCAGGCGTTTCATTCAAGGCATCTCCAGGTGGACCCAAGCCACTGACGTTTTGGCCCACAGCTGAGCACAGTCACAACTTGGTCAGCAGCCAGGAGCCTTACCCACTGGGCCACCAGGGAGTTGGCTCGATTCAGTAGCACTGAGCCATGAGGCAGTGTGAGCGATGAGGAAGCCGAGAGCCCAGGTGGCAGAGAAAGAGCCCCTGCTGCCTTAGGAACACCTGGCAAAGCCCAAACCTTGCCTTGCCTCCGGGAGCCTACATCCCAGGAGTGCTGTCCAGGCACACAGAGAGCTTTGGTCATCCACCCGAGGGGCTGCCTGGGCTCCCCCAGGAGCTCAGCAGGCTTCCCGTCCCTGACTCCAGAGAATAGTGTGCAGACCCCCTCACTGGCGTCCCCCAAGAGCATCCCTCTTAGAAATGGGCATTGATGATGGCAATGAAACTCACATTTGTTGCTCTTCGGGGAAAAGGGAAAACCTGCCTCCTTGGAGCTGTTGTATTTTATTTTTCTACAAAGAGGAAGTTAATTTTAGCCTTTCTTTTTCGTTTATCATGCTGCTCTTTGCTGCTTCCGCCCCGCAATTTAAAAGGAAACATTTGTCTGTTGAGAAAAGAAATGATCATTACAGACTAAAATGGTTTCTACTCTGATTTTTAAAACGTGATTATAATAAAAAAAAATGGTAAAATAAAAGCATCGTACAGATGGGGCCCTGGTGACGGGCGGGCGGGCGGGGTTTAGTAATGAGGTCCCAGCCAGACTGGGGCGCAGAGTGGTGTTCAAGGTGGAGTTGGGCTTGGCTGTCATTGACTGTGAGGTCCCTGGATGACACAGATGCCTTGGGGGTTTTGACCCACTCCATGGTGCTGCGGAAGAAAGGCCTGCCAAGAGGCTTCTGTGAAGAGTCTTGCTGTCAGACGCCCCCGTGTCAGACGCATGGCCACCCCAGATACAATGGAAGGAGACACCGCCCAGTCCTGCGCCTTCCTCACAACGGTTGTCAAATTTGAGCTCACAGTTGCTGCCACTGTCGGTCTGGTTCTCTGGGGGCCTTTCTCTTCTTCGTCAGACATCTGCTTTATCAAGCGCGATGCCCTTCTCCAGGGACCGGTCCCTCCGGACAAAGTACCCGAGGTGAAGACGTCTCATCGGGCTAGCTTCTAAGAAGCATGCTGGCCGTACTGCTTGCAAGACAGATTTGTTTGCTCGTCTGGCAGTCTGTGGCCTAACACTCTTCCCCAGCATCATAACCCAAACACCTCAGTTCTTCTCTGGTCCTCTTTATTCGTTGTGCTGCTTTCACATGCCTAGAAGGCCATTGAAAGATGGGGGCTCCGGTCAGGTGCTCCTCGGTTCTCAAAGCGGCATCTTTGCTTTTGAACACTTTGGAGGAGTTTGGGGTGGTCTTGTGGGGGCGTTTTGGCACAGATTTGCCATTGTGCCACATCATTTGATTTCTTGACTGCTGCTTCCCTGGGTTTTGCATCCAAGAAAACTGAACGCGTTGGCTATTCAACATCTCTGTGTGCCGGGCTGTTCCTGGTCCAGTTGTGAGGATTGGGGCCCTCATGGCATTGAGTCGTGATCCCTACAGAAGGCTGTGGTCCATGGTCTTAATCAGCAAGGGCTTCAAGTCTTTCAGCCTTTCAGCAAGTATGGCTGGGTCGTGTGCCTAGTAACAGCTGTTCATCCGTCTTGCTCCAGTCCCGATGTTGCGTTCCTCCTTCTGTCTGACAGCATCTCTGTTTGTATGCTCAGCACACAGGTTAAAGAAGGATGGTGAGAGGATACAACTCTAATACACACACCTTTCCTGACTTTAAACCAGACAGCATCCCCTGTTCTGTTTGAACAGCTGATTCTTGGTCTATCTCAGGTTCCACATGAGCACTATTAAGTGTTCTGGATGCTATGCTAGCCATAACTCACAATGATCCACACAGTCAAATGCCTTTGCATGTAGAACACACACACACACACACACACACACACGTATACATCTTCCTGCTACTCTCTGTTTTCAGCCAGGATCCATCTGGCATCAGCAGTGATATTCCTTGTTCTACATCCTCCTCTGGTTCTGGCGTGAGTTTCTGACAGTTCCCTGTAAGTGTACTGCTACAGCCATTCTTTTATCTTCAGCAGAAGTTTATGGACATGGGATTATCAATGGATAATTTCTGAATCCCAGTGGACCACCTTTCTCCCATCTCAGTACTAACTCCACCCAACCCTGTGACCCTGCTTAACTCCCAAGATCAAATGAGATCAGGCTTATTGAAGGGGGACATGACCGTAGATTGATTCACCTTTCTCTGAAACAGGTACAAATAGGGAGTTCTTCCAATCGACCAAACATAGACTGGTACTCAATTCCATTGTTGCTTGTTTGTTGAAACATCGCGATTGGCATTCTGTCAATATCTGGAACTTTGCTTTCACCAGTGCCTCCGGGGCAGCTTAGACTTCTTCCATCAGTACCATCAGTTCTTGATCAATCAATGACCCTAGAAACAGCAGCCAAGAAATCAAATAAGCAAATCTGCTGATGCAGGGGGAAAAGAAAAAAACACACCAAAAAAAGTCCTTTAAATTTTAAGTTAAAAATCAAATATGTCACATGGAGGACTGAGGTGTCCCTGACCCAAGTCATGGTATGTTTACTGACCTGAAATGATTCAACGTCCATCGGTTCCGTTTGGTACAGTAACACTGTGTCTTCTCTCCATCTTCCTTGGATACTTCTTGCATCACTGAGTAGTTTGCCGTAGGATCCTTCAATATTGCAACTCAAGGCTTGAAGTGTTTCTCAGCTCCTTCAGGCTAAGGAACATCAAGCATGTTTTTCCCTTTTGGTTTCCTAACTCTGGGTCTTTGCTTCTTTCGTTTTAACACTTTGAAGTTAGCGATTCTGGCTTCACGAGCAAGCTTCAGAGCCTTCTTCCTGTGGAGACTACGGCCCAGAAAACCCTCTGGAGCCGTTCTTCTCAGTATCAAGTGAGGTCCTCAGGAGTCAGTTCTCCAGCGATGGGTTTTGTTGGAAGCCATCCCTCCCTCCCGGAGCTGGACTCCGTCAGGGTTTGGTGTTGGGGTTTTGGTCATTGGATGGAGGGGTTCTTTCTGAGGCTGGCCTCCACTTCCAGTGCCGGGTGCCAGTCCCTGTGGGGTGTGGACACACTGTGCCCTGTGTGGGTTCCCCTGTGGGCAGAAAGGATGTGTATAAGCATAGCCCAGGCCCTCCCTCCTGTCACCTGGGACTTCTGGGAGCCACCTGCCTTTATTCCCTTAGCCCCACGCGACACTTCTCGGCCTCACAAATTACAACTGCTCCAAGTCCTTCAATCAATAAAGCTGGAAACGGATTCGTCCGTGAAATTAAACTAATAATGTCACACTATTAACCTTTGATCAATGGGGAATGAGCTCCAAATGAAGGCGATTTCCTAAATCCATATTACCCTTTGGAGGCATGTATTTACTTCTTAGACTAAATCCAAGGAGCATGCCCGGTCTTCTTTTCTTTCCTGCACGCACAGCGTGGGCCCGAATGCTATCTGTATGTCCACCTGGTGGGGCTGCCAGCCCAGGGGTGGGCAGCCCAGTCTACCCAGGAGCTGGAGAAGGGCATCGGCCCTCAGGGTTGGTGCTGCATATGCGGTTCCCAGGAGCCCCTATCTTCCCCCAGCTGCTCCTTGTCATTAGGAACCTGTCTTTGCAGGGTTCATGACAGGTGAACCCCAAACCAGATCTAGGGTTCTAATCTGGAGCACTGGCTGGGGAGTTCCTTCATGTGGGTGTCGCATGGGTGTTGGGACCAGCTGCCCTCGTGCACCCTGCCATTAGGATTGGCCAAGCCCTGTGAGTGATCACGGTCCTTTGTGCCCATCTCCTGCCCCACTCCCACAGCCCCTCCCCAAGCACAGTTTCGAGGTAGGTGGGCTGATGAGAAATCCTCAGCCGTTTCCCCATCTGTTCTGTTCACTCAAAGAGCTGGATTGGGGAACCGCAATGAGACCTTGTCTAGAAACTCAACATCTGCCCTGGGAGAAGTCGCCACCTTTGGACCTGACTCCCTCTGGGGCTTCAGGAGGACAAGGCCCTCCCACCACCACCACCCCACCCCATCAACTCTCCTCTGGCCCAGCAGTTCTGACCATCTCCCAAGGCAATCTGGCTGGCCAGCACGTTCGGACCGGACACTGGTCATGGTACGAGGAAAGTCCGCATGTCTGGGGGAGCCAGACACACTCACCAGGGACCATGTCTCAGGGGTGGCCCAATCCTAACATGCCACAGCTGGTCACACACCCACCCGCCCTCCCCCGTTTCTGTCATGGTCCCATTTCACGGATGAGACCCAGGCCCAGAGTTGCTTCATCGTCAGGGTTCTCCCTGGAGGGCTGTTCTGGGACAAGGAAAGTCTGTCCTCCCCCTGACCCTTCCCGCCTTGCCCTCTGCTGGGACCTGTCAGTTCCACCACATGGGGGAACGTTGCCAGGGCTCAGCCCCCCTCTCTAAAAGTAGCGATGGTATTTAATAACTAATTACTCTAATGATCCTGCAGAAATGCTGGAGACCTGCTTTAGGAGAGATGTCAATTAGAGCCATCTGCACGGTGAATAAAGGAGCCCTAGCCCAGCTGTACTGTGGAAACATGCTAGCGTTCTACCAGCGGCCAGATGGTACTTAACCAAAGTGAATTGTTCACACTGCACAACCCGCGCCTCCGGATGGATACAAGCATTTTGTTTGGGGAAAATAGTTCTTCGGTCGTGCAGAATATTTTTCAATGCAGTAAGTAGCGAGTTGGAAGCTGGCAAGCCCTTGAATGCAAAAAAACCTTCCATCACCTTAAGACGCTCTCCCCTCCATCCTAGCCCACCCCTTGCCCCCAGCCCAGCTGCCGAGCCCGGCTCCAGCCCGGCTCCTGGCGCCCACCTGTGCCTGGTTCTCAGCATCTGTTTCAGAATCTGCTCAGGAAGCCACAGAGGGTTTTGCCCGCCCCACTCCCACTTTTCTATGTGCATAAGCCTAGAAGCAGGAACCTGAAGCTGCATCACATCCCTGCGCTGAGCTCTGTCCCTCAGGCAGGGCACGACGGCCCCCTTGGGCCAAAGTTCCCCCCCAGAGTGGGAAAATAGGGCAGGGTGTTCAATCGAGTGAGTGGCTTCAAAGAACGGTTCTTGTTCTATGGGCAGCCAATTTGTTTTAAGATGTGCAAAGCCCAGAGGCCACCTGCTTGCTCACGAGGTCAGGGTAATGGGGTTGTCTCTGGAGCTCAGCAGAAACCTGGCCGGGAAGGCTCTCTCCTCCTGGTCACCAGCATGCATGAGGCCACAAATCAGTCAGCAGTGGCTGGAAGTCAAGGCCAGCCTACACCAAGACAGTGGGGGCCCAAGCGCTGCTGGAGCCCGGGCCTCTGGCCTGAGGGCTCTGCTTACCACAGACAGGCATGCCGTTGTCCCAGAATTGGACTGCCTTAGGTCCCCATGGCTGCTGTAGCACAGAGTGTGCAAGTCGGTGGCTTTCAAGAACATACATTTATGTTCTCACAGTTTAGAAGTCCAGGTTCCAGGCTTCAGCTCCAGGGACCAGCTCGCTTGGCTTGGGAGGAAGGTCCTGGTCTCTGATTTCTCTGGCCCCAGCAGTTTCCAAGCCTTTGGTCAATCCCATCTCCACTTTATGCTTGCTTCTCTCTGCAGCCAATCTGCTCTTTTTGTATCTAAAAAGCCCTTGGGTTTTTAGAGACACCCTCTGAGGCAGTTAGTTTATTGAGGCAACCTGGCCAATAAACACATGTGGGATTAATTGAAGAGCGGAGGGATAAATGGCTCGGTGAGCCTCGCCTTTCTAGTTCTTGAGTCTCTTGCTTTCTGATGGTTGGACCAGGGTGCAGCTGCCTTAGCCAGTTCCCTGCTTCAGCTGACAAGGCTCACTTTCCGCAAGACATCCCTGAGGAGAAGCCACATGAGCCTACCCCAATGCGGCCCTGGGTGCTGGAACACCCATGTGGAGACCCCTGCCAGTGCTGAGATGTTTACACGTTCACTGACTCGGCTTTCTCCTGCAGTCAGCATCATTGCGTCTGTTTTATGAGATGGAGGAGGACGTTGTGGACTGGTGTTGGACATATGGGTTAATGGTTAATGTTGGACTTGTGGGCTTGGGCAGCACTGGGTTGGGATCTTTTCTTGATGTGCACTTAACCTTTATATAAAATTCTCTCTTATCCATGAGTTGCTGAGGATTTGCTTCTCTAAAGTACCCAGACGAACACACTCTCTATACATATGGCTTTAGTCGCATGGAAAGAAAACTCTCCTCCCAAAGGGGATGGCATCCACCAGTATAGGACTCCACCATGTGCTCTGAGCAAGGGACCCAACTCCATCTGGAGCACAGCCCAAAGCCTCCTCTGTGGCTACCCTCACGCCAGGGGGGAGAGCTGGTGCTCTCTCGCTGAGGAATAGTTCTGGCCAACAGGAGGAAGCTGTCTTATTGCAGTGTGCTCTGAGACCCGCAGGATTTCACGGGCAGCAATCTCTCATCAGAAACGTGCTCTAGAACCGAAGTCACTTATCAAAGCTCAGTAAAAGGCAAGACTGACTGCAGTTAATGAACAGAAGTTCCACTGCGGGTCCCAACGTTCTCCACAAAGCCCGTAAATCTCACTCATTTCCAATTCAGCAGCAAGGGATCCCAAGTTACAATAATGATCCCAAGTTCGGTGGAACGCGTCCCCTCTGGGTGAAGGGGAAAAAAATGCAGCAGTGTGTTCTCACTTCTGTCCCTGACCCTCAGCTCCATCCTCTGTTCACATCGCTGCCCTGGGCCTGTTCTCATTCTTGCGCCCGCCTGGGTCCTGGATAGACGTGCGCCTGAAAGAACAGCAGTGGGACAGCCAGGTGACCAGGCCTCCTGGCAGCCTCCACGTTCCTTTCCTGGGGAGGGGGCACAGAGCACCTCAGAGACGGCGCCAGCATTTCCTTCAGCCCCGAGCCCACCCTGCCGCTTCTCTCCCCGCCCCACTTGGGCTGTGCCTGCCCTTTCCTTGAAGAGTTAAGGCTTCCTTATGGGGAAGTGGGGAGGGGAAGGCTGGGGCCAGTTCGACATATGCTGCCTGGTCTGAACACGAATGCTGTGCTCAGATCATGAATTTGATGAATTGCATTATAAAATTTAAAAACAAATTCAAAACTCTATTAACTCCCTGTAATGGCCTCCTCCTGGAGTACATAGACAGCAACGGCTCACTGGCAAGGAGAAAAACTGCTCTCCTTTGCAATGTGCTTTGCTGGCAGCAGCGTGGGAGGGGAGTCGGTGGGCTGCCTCCCTGCCTCCCCACCCCCTGCTATAGGCCTCCAACACAGGCCAGCCGCCTTAGCCTTGGTCTCAGTGACGTTCACTATCAACGCTGCGTTCTCTGGAGGCCAAATCCCTTCTCTCAAGGCTGAGCCAAGGGGAGTGACAAGATGATGAGATCGTTTTGACTGAAAGTGGGTTGAGTTCTGGGCCTTGGGAAGTTCGCTTGGGGGTGGGCAGGGAGGAGGCGGCATGCGCCCCCCTGTCACCCACCTCTATGCTGTGAGGAGGGCAGGGCTGGGGAGCTGGTGGGCTGCAAGTCTCTGCAGAAGGAGGAGTGCTGGTGGGGAGCAAGGGGGTGGTGGGGAGGAAAGTGCTGGCCTGCCTGCAGACTACCAACTGGCAAGAGATGAATTTACATTGGTCCAGGAAGCATGGAGAGCCTGCAGCTGTATGCGTGCAGGGCAGGGAGGAGGAGCTCAGCCAGCAGGGAGGAGGTCTGGGGTGCTCTCAGGGGCCAGGGCTCAGGGGGTGCAGGGGAGAGGTCCCTCCAGGTCTCTGCAGCCCAGAGACCCCCAAGGTGAGAAGTGTGGGGGGCTGCATGGCCTTAGGGCCATTCAGCAGCCCTGCCATGCAGTGGCTTCTCTGGGTGAGAGGAGGCCACTGTCCCTCTCTGCACAGCAAGCAGTTTGGTGATATTTGGGGGAACGTAAGGCAGGCTCCAGGGGTCCATAACCAACAGAGAGACGGTGTATGTGTGTGAGTGTGTGTGCAGGAAACAGTGTATGCATGTCGGAGACAGCGTGTGTGTTTATGTAGAAGCCGGCTGTACCTTTCGGTGTGACTGCCCATTGACCACTCCCTGGGGGTGTGGGTTTAGCAGGCACTGCTGGATCTGGGGACGCCTGTCTTTCTGAGAGTTGCCTTCAAGGCAGTAGGGAAATAATGAAGGCTCCTTTAAAGAGTCTGGAGGACCCCTACTGGTGTGGTTGGGCTAAACAACGCCAAGTCAGTGGTTCAAGCCCACCAGTCACTCAGCAGGAGAAAACTGAGGCCGCCTCACCTGTTCAGAGTCACAGCCTCAGGAACCACCCCCCACCCCCACCCCACAGCAGCTCCGCTCTGCCCTGTATGGTCGCTGGTAGGAGGAATTGACTGAGCTTGATTGTTGTTGTTGCTGCTATTATTGTTTGAAAGGGCTTCAAGTCCCCCTTTGTTGGGCCGGTCTCTCTTCACCCTTCAGAGTGGATGGTCAGTTGGGCCAAGCCAGACTCGTGGCACTGTGTGTCCGAAAAAGAGGGAACCTCTCCTGAGAGGGAAACAGCTGATGCCACCCACAGGGAGCCCCAACATGGAAGCAGCTCACGTGTAACTCCTTTAGCCCTGGCTGGGGACCAGCAGACCAAAGCCCCTTGGGCCTGGGCGCTCCCCAGAAAAGCCCCTTCACAGCAAAGGGGGGTGGCCTCTTCATTGTCTGAGGATGCCTCTCACTGTAGAAATGCTGCTTAGCAGAGTCCGTAAGAATTGGGGACATTTACAGTAATGAAGAGAACCTCGTGTTGGCGCACTCAATAGAGGATCCACTTGTAGACAGTTAAAATGCTAATCACCCGGCAACCATACTCTCAACCTTTGTGAACCTCATTTGGGCTATTTTGTATAAATAAGACTGCTTTTGGAAAACATCTATATGTAATTTTACTAATTAACCCCCATTATTCTAAATAAATGAGATTGTTTCCCTGTGGTGTTCAAAAGGGTCAGGGGAAAATGTCTGGGCACACTGCAGAGTCTAGACAGTGTTCTCTGTGCATCTGGGATCGTTGCTCCCACCGTTTCCGTTCCAACCAAGTGAGAAGCACCTTGGCCAAAGTCCCCAGGCTCGGAACACCGTTCTGGCCACCACGAGTCTCTCCTGCTTCACCTGTGTGTTTCAGGCGCGTGCTCCCAGCACAGGAAACACTAGAAGGGGGTGGACTTCGCCCTGCGTGGTGCTGGCCACTGCCAAGGCAGGGACCCGGCACAGGATGCAAGAAGCTAAGTGTGCTTGGGGATACAACTGGAATTGAAGCCGCGGGCCTGCTGTGTGGGGTTACAAAGGCTGCTTGGGCACACGGAACCTGATAGGTTGTCACTTTTCAGTCCTTTGACTGAATACAATCATGCCCTCTGCGTCCTGTGGTCCTGGGGTGCCCCCGAGACGATGGTCTACTCGTCGAGACCCCATGTGACTGTGAGGACTGCCCCGTGGGCAGTCATCTTTGTAAGCTCACACCACCAGGTCTTTCTTCTGCAGAACTACATATGAGGTGGGCTCAGGACAGCAGGTGTTTAGTTAGCAGCCGTGTGCTTAACTCTTGCCCCACCTGGCTGCTCCTCTCCCAGTAAGCATTCAGTGCTTCCACTGAGCCGCCTTTGTGGGCAGGAGCCAGGATGTAGGGTCACAAGTGACTGCCTGCCTTGTTTTTGAGCCTCCATGCCTCTTTCTGCCCCCAACGACACTCAAGCTTCTTGCCTCCTGCCCCCACCCCATCCCCGCCACGACAGCACCCAGCACCCTGCAGGACACAGTGTCCGTGTGGCAGCATGTTCGTGGAGCGAATGGGTCAGAACTGTCGTGCGCAGCCGAGATGCCACAGGTCTGTTGTAGGCTGGGGGTGGGGGGTGGGGCCCGAGGGCATCCTAGACCTCACAGCCTAGGCCCCCCAGCAGACAGAAGACATGGAAATGCAGCCTGGTAGGAAGCAACTTCCTGGGCTGGTGCAGATGGCCTCTATCTCAATTGGGCGGGGGTTCCAGGTGTGTCCACCATCCAAATGCATCATGCTGTACACGTAGCGGCATTTGCTGTATGACAAAACCTGGCTCCAGAAATGAGCTAATGTTTTTTGTTTTTTTAAGCAGCCTGACCTGATGGGCTGGAAGGAGAGGCCTTCGCCGGTCTGTCTTCCCAATCTCCGTCCACTGTGGGTGAGGTGGCACAGAGAAGTGTAGCGCGTCACAGGATTGTGCTGGGCAGAAAAGGGGCAGAGCAGCCTCCGCGCGCGCGCGTGGAATGGTGTCACCTTTTAAGTCCTGCGCCGGGCCTCGGTTCAGTCCTGACCAAAACCAAAACCCACTGCCACCAAGTCGGCTCCCCTTGGCAGCAGCCCTCTAGGCCAAGGCCAATGCCCCTCGGGGCCTTCTGAGATGAAATCTTCTAGCAGCCATCTTCCTCTTTCTCCCGAACAGCAACTGGGGGGGTCCAAACCGCTGACCTGGCAGTTAGCAGCCCAACACCTAACCCACTGCGCCACCAGGGCTCCCCTGCTTACTAAAACCAAACTCACTGCCATTGAATCCATTCCAATGCACAGCGTCCACCCAGGACAGGGTAGAACTGCCCCTGTGGGTTTCTGAGGCTGTAACTCTTGGCAGGAGTAGAAACCCTCTTCTTGCTCCAGTGGAGCTGCGGGTGGTTTCGAACTGCTGACTTTGTGGTTAGCGGTCCAACGTGTAACCACTACACCACCAGACTTCTTAGAGATATTAAAAATAATCAAAGAAACCCCACGCCCGGTTGTCTTGCAGCCCATTCCCACCGCGGTGCCCACGTGTGTGCCGGAGTGGAACAGTGCCCCACAGGGTTTTCAATACCAACTCCTCAGAAGCAGGCGGCCAGGCCTTTCTGCCAGCCTCCCACCTTTCCTTTAGCAGTGAGCAAGCCTGTCCGCTGTTTGCACCCCTCAAGGGCTCCTTCGCTTAAGGAGAGCAGGTTAGGATGCATGTAAAACCCATGCCGGAGCCTGCCTGCAGACCCCCAATTTGTAGGCATCCTGGATCTCAGAGGCAGGCTGAGATCTGGCTGAGGCAGGAGCCCTGGTGGCATGGAGGGTTATGGGTTGGGCTGCTAACTGAAAGGTCAGCAGTTAGAAACCACCGGGTGCTCTTCGGGAGAAAGGGGAGGCTGTCTGCTCCCATGGGAATGTACGATGGGCTCGGGCATGGGAGCAATCGTGAGGGTGCCCCAGGACAGGGCAGTGTTTCCTTCTGCTGTGCGTGGGGTCGCTCTGAGTCGGCACCCACTTGATGGCACCGAACCTCCACAACAAAGAGGGTTACCATCTCAGAAACCCACAGGGGCCACTTCTGGCCTGTCCTGCAGGGTCACTATGAGTCAGAATCCACCCGATGGCCGTGAACTGTAAGTTTGCCTGAGAGGTGGTTCTCTGGTTCTGGAAATAAAGGGAAGGGAACTAGAGGTCCTCTCTGACCACCTGCTCTTTTCCAAACCAGAGCGCAAACCCTTCCTGAAAGCGAGGGTCACGCCAATGACACAGAGGTGGGTGCGGTCAGTCACACCCGGCCGGCCTTAACTAGATTGTCTCGCGGTGGCTCTTGTAGGCATCAGCCAGCCTCAACCTGACAACCGGGGGGCGAAGCTCCAGAAACTCCCGGCAGAGTCACTGGGGTGGTCTCCTCCTCCTCGAGACCCCAGGGGCTTCCCGCCATCGAAACGGGAGCGTGCTGTCTGAGTGGATGATCCTTGGGTCGTCTCGGGAGTGACTGCAGGTGCCGGCAGAGGTGAGCTGTGGAGGGTGTGGAAGAAGCAGTGCCCCACTGTGTGGTCCCTGGGGCTGGATTAGATTGTGTGCCAAAGGACTTCACGCTGTACCCATCACTGCCTAGGACTGGTGAGGGGCACGCCACGGTCTGTAAGGGAAATGCCAACCTCTGTGTTTACAGAAGAAAGCCGGAATGTCGCATCCTGCCACATCTCTGGGTATAGGTGTGTTCTGCCAAGGGCTTTGGGAGGACAGGGAACCCCGGACGTACGAGGGTGAGTGCCCTCCCCTGCTCTGAAAGGTTGGAGGCTCAAGTCCACCTGGAGGTGCCTTGGAAGACCGACCCTTAGCGGCTTACAGTGAACCCTCGTTTATCGCGGTTAATCGGTTCTAGACCCTACCGTGATAAATGAAATTCCGCGAAGTAGGATTCCTTTTTTGTAAATCAAATATTTTCGTAGTTAGAGCATAGAGGACATGAAAAAACACCCTTTAGTCACCATTACACTCGTATCACCCAATTTATTAAACGAAAAAGGGAAAATACAGTAAAACATTTTGGACGTTACAATGATCATTTATTATTTATTATATTATTTATGGCATCTAGTTTACAGTATTACATATTTCACATACAGTATTATTATACATAGTTCTTACAAATACTGTAATCAATAGCCTATGAAATGACTTAAGGGATGTACTCTACAGGTGGGTCGCTGTCTTTTTCCTCTGAAGGAGCGGGTGTAGGCAGTGGGTGCTGTTACGCAAAAACCACGATAGAGTGAAGCCGCGGAAGTGGAAGCGCGAAGTGGCGAGGGTTCACTGTATGTCCTTCTGAGAAGTCAGCCACAGAAAACCCCACGGTGCACGGTTGTAATCTGACGCATGCGAGATGGCACCGGATCGGAATCCGCTCAAAGACTGGTCTCAAGGGGGACCGCGAGCGGCTAACTCTGATTTGTAGGGAGAGACGGTGTGGATTGTGCCCCGAGTCTGCTGCAAGTCAGTCCACCACGCACTCTGTAAAGGAAGGAGAGTGGCATTCTGGACAGATGTCTAGTTCCTGTTCACAGGTGAAATACACCACCGCAGCACCACCCCTCTGCCGCCCTTCTCGTTGCAAAAGGCTGCAGGGCACCTGCCTGCTATCCCCTTGTCCGCCCTGTCCCTGTTCTCTGCAGAGTCCCACTGTGTGCATGCCCCCCGCCCCCAGCCCCAGTCCACCACTCAGTCTCACTGTCTTGCGTTTGGCTCCCATGCCCACCTTTGCATTCATGCACAATCCTCTCTCAGTGCCCTCTGAACCTGGGAACTTCTGCAGGTGGGTGCTGCCATGTGCCACCTGACCCTGAGTGACCTTCCCCCGCTCCTCCCTGGACATCGGGGAAGACCCTCGAGAAAGAGTAACATCTCAGGCGGATGTGAGCTGCGGATTGCCCCACGGACAGACCTACAAGCTACTTGTGACACAGTGAACCAGTCACACAGGCAGAGGGTCAGGTGGAGGGCATCCTGTCGCTCCACCTCATGCCCACTGTCACGCCAGCTGCCCAGGCTTCGCGTGTTGGCAGGGTCTGGATTACAGAGCCACAGGAAGGAAGGGGGCATGGGCCCCGCCCGTGACTTGGGACAGGGGATAGCCCAGCTCTTGGCTGAGATTTGGGGTATTTGGAGCATGACTTCACACACACACACACACACACACACACACACACACAGCCGAACGTTGACTGTCAGGAGAGAAGCTGGGAATATCTCTAATCCAGGCGGGGAGGGCTGGGTTCTTGGTTTAATACTTGGGACTGCTTGAGCCTTTGGAATGTGTCCAGGCAGTGTCAGGACTCATACAATAGCCTCCTGGCAGCAGGTAGTGTTTCCAAACCCCTGTTGTGACGTGTCCCTGAAGAGAAGGTGGCTTGGGTCCCTGTAGGACAGCTGCTCTGCCAGGACTGAGTGTCCCACAGAGCTCGCACAGAGCCCATGAATATGAACCCCACCACCATTGCTGTGGGGTGCTGTCCGTCGGCTCCCCCTTACGCTGAGCACCACATACTGTGGAGCACAGCGTGGCCCGGCCCCACGCAACCTCCGTGACCATCGGCTCGTTTGGCGCATCTTCCGGCGCCACCCGGGACAGGGTTCAGGTGTGCTCGGCAGGGCGTTCGCCGGCTGGTCTTCTGAAGTCGCTCCCCGGGCCTTTCTTCCAACTCTGTCTTGGTCTGGAAGCGCTGCTGAAACCCAGTCACCAAACACCGTCTTTGAAATACCCAACACACGGCACAGCGTCCGGCGTCACAGCAGTGTGCAAGCCACCACGGCACGACAAACGACTGAGCTAACAGAGGCAGCCAAGGAGAACGCTTTCCAAATTCACACCACCCAGAAGTGGCAGCAGGGGGACTGGATTGCAGGTCTCCCTTGACACCCGGCTACGGAGTCCTGTGAGCACGTCAGCTGAGGCCCTTCTGCACAAGGCAGGGCTTGCTGGGCTTCCAGGAGCGCCGAGTCACCTGCTGAGCTGCGGGTGCCGATTCCGAGTCAGAGGGCTGTGTTGGGCCCGCATTTCCCACCAGCTCCCGAGGACTCCAAAGCTGTCGGTCCACAGACCCCACTCGGAGACACACCGAAGTGTGACGTCAGCTGCATGGGGGCCAGATGGTTTTGTGCAAAGCTGAAGTTCCTAATTCTCCTCCAGAGCCGCTTGGCTCCAGCCTTGTTTGATGTTGTTTGAACCAAGATGTCTCAAAAGCCTAAACCACCGAGCCGGGAGGTTCCCTACCACCCTTTTCCACCCCTTGCGACCTCTTCCCCAGACTCCCTCTGGCCAGTGGGTGCCTGGATCAGACTGAAATGAGCCCTCCGGACACCGAGGGGTGCCCGTGGCTTTGTGGGACGGGCGAGGGGACTGTGCTCGGATGTGTGGAGAGACTGTGTGAAATGTGTCCCACTCTGCTGGATGTCCGGGCTGCAGCTGGACTCTTGCTCCTGCGCCGTGTCTGCCCCGACATTGACATTGTGTGAAGACAGGACAACTGAGCCACTGACCGATGGACCGTATATACTCGTGTATATGCCGAGTTCTCTCAGCACATCATTGTGGTAAAATCAGGTGCCTCGGCTGATATCGGGCCGGCTTACACTCGAGTATCTACGGTATTTTCCAGAAGAAGAGGGCCTTTCAGAGTCTGAGGGCCTTGCTTTCTCCGCTAGTCCTCACCTCTCCGGAAACCAGAGCCAGGTCTGGGGCAACACAGGAAGTACCTCTGGCCAACAGCGCCAATAACGGCCCCCCGCCTGTGTGCACCCCAGCGCCCCTTCTTTCATTTCCATCAATCCTGTGAACTTCAATTCAGAATGTCTCTGTTTTAAAATACCAATGGGCGATAGCATTGTGTATTGCCCGGATTTGGAGTTCAGAACCAACGGAGCAAGTTCCTGACCTCAGGAGGCTGAGATGGTTGTCGGGGTTAGGGGTCACCAAGTCTGTTCCACCTCAGAACCTCCCAAGGTGCAACAGAACGAGACGCCGCCTGGTCCCGCGCCATCCTCGCCCCTGTTCTTAGGTGGGAGCCTTGGGTGCAGCCACTGTGCCAAGCCATCTCCTTGATCACCTTCTCTCTTCCGCTGCCCCCCTCCCCCCTGCAGCGAGCATGATGCCCTTCTCCAGGGACTGGTCTCTCCTGACAAGGTGTCCAAAGTATGGGAGACAGTGTCCTCATCCTTTCCTCTTATCTTATTCTAAGACACATTTGTTAGGTTTTTGAAGTCGGGGAGGGGGGTGGTGATTGGCAGTGCATGGTAGTCTCATTATTCTTCGATAGCACCGTAGTCCAAATGCATGGATTTTCCTTCTGTCTTCCCTATTCAGTGTCCAACTTTCACATGCATAGGAGGCGATGGAAAATAGCACGGCTCGGGTCTGGTGCACCTCACTCCTCAAAGTCACACCCTTCTCTTCCACAATGTAAAGCTGTCTTGTGCAGCAGACTGACCTACTGCAATGCGCCATGGACTGCTGCCCCCATGGGCATGGATTGGGGACCCCAGCAAGATGAAATCCTTGACAGCTTCCGTATTTGCTCCGCCTATTGATCGGGGTGTGAGGATTTGGGTTTTCTTTACAGTGAGCTGTCATCCATACCGGAAGTTACAAGCAAACGTTCCAACCCCTCCTCGCTGAAAGCAAACAAGGTGGTGCCCCCTGCATATCACAGGCTGTTAATAAGCCTTCCTCCAATCCTGCTGCCACACTCTTCTTGATAGAACCCAGCTTCTCTGATGATTTGCTCAGCGTACAGATTGAACAAGTAAGGGGAGAGGATACAACCCTGTCACACCCCTTTCCTGATTTTAAGCCATGCACTATGCCCTCGTTCTGTCTGCACAGCTGCCTCTTGATCCATGTACGGAGCACAATGAAGGTTCTGGAATGCCCGTTCTTCTCAAGGGTATCCGTCGTTTGTTGTGATCCCCACGGTCAAATGCGGTGGTATAGTCAAGGAGACGCAAGTAAGCATCCTTCGGGTATCCCCTATTCTGAGCCAAGATCCATCCGACATCAGCGTTGTTATCCCTTGTCACACGTCCTCTTCTGAATTCATCCCAAACCTCTGCAGCTCCCTGTCCACGCCCTGCTGCAACCATTGCTGAATGATCTTCAGCAAAATTTTACTTGCGTGTGATATCAATGATAGTGTTCTGTAGTTCTGTAGTTGGGGCACCTCTAAAATCCAATGTACAAACTTAGAAGGCCCAGCAGCCTGGGGCCAATTATGGCAGAAACACGGGGTCCTCCATGCCCCCTCGGATCGTGAGGATGTTGTTGCTTCACAGCCCTCCTATGGCCTCCCTTAAGGACCACTGGTGGTTCAGGGGTTAAGCTCTCCATTGATAACTGGAAGGTGGGTAGTTAGAACCTGCCAGATGCTCCATGGGAGAAAGATGAGGCCATCGCATCCATAAAGATTACATCCTTGGAAACCCTCACGGGGCAGTTCTACTCTGTGCTACGGGTCCATCGGAATCACAGTGGACTCAACATCAGTAGGTTTGGTTTTTGTTAGTTGTGTGTGTGTGTGTGTGTGTGTGTGTGTGTGTGTGTGTGTGTGTGACATGAAATCCTCTTCATCGTGTTGAGAAGCAGACGGCAGATTTCGGAACGTTTTAGATATTTCAGAATCTTTCATTCTGCAAATGTTCTTCACCTCCTCCGTGCTTGGAAGTTTCATTTATCTCAACGTGTGTCTGAAGGTCAGAGGAAGGATCCTTCCCTGATAGTTCTAGCCCACGTGGTTGATGTGGCTCTCGGTGGTCCACCTCCTCATGGCCCCATCACACCCCTCGGCTCCCTGTCTCCCCTCCCAGCCTCGTGCTTGTCCGGCTCTACGTTCCTCGTCCTCTTCTTGCTGGATAAATACTTTTCTCTTCCCACTTCGACCACTTTTCCCTCAACCCTGAGGAGGCCAACATCACGTGCTCTCAGTTCACCCTTTCTTGCTAAATAGCCTTCATCCTGGGACCCTCCCCCAGCAGCATCCAATGTTGTCTGTCCCAACCGACACCTCCCATCTTCTCTTCAAACCTAATCACGTTCCAGCGTCCCCCATTCCAGGGAAGGGCTGTCGTCTCGTCCACTGCTGAGAGCAGCTTCTTTCTGGCCCCTCGCGTTTCTTCTGCCACGGTGAACACCTTGCCAGTCCTCCGCTGGACTATTGTCCTGTCTCTCACCGGTCACCCTGTTTCCAGTTTTCTGCCCTCCACCTCCCCTCCCTCCCCTCTGCCTCCTAGTCCCTGGAGCGCCTTCCCTCGTCCTCACACTGTCTCCCCGGGGAGCCTTGGTCCACACCAGCACTGTCCCGGGCAGCTGTGCGGTTTATTAAACGAATGAAGATGAAAGAAAGTTTGAAAAATGTGCATTTGGTGGGAAAATTGGCGGATGGATACAGGGGTGGTGGCTGAATACCATCCTGTAAATTAGTGGGACTGAAGTGTGCATTGAAGAATGTTGAAGTGACAAATGTTTTCTGGCCTAGATATTTACCACTAGGAGGGGAAAAAATCTTTACAGGACAAAAAAAAACATCACTACACATAAAGAAAAATAAATAACTAAATGGGCAGCGCTAAAATTGTCAAGGGCCCCAAAGCCACAGGTGACCAAACAAAACACAAAACAGAACAAAAACCCATCGCCATCAAGTCAGTTACAACCCATAATGAATGGCTGCCCAGCTGGATAGTAGAGAGCCTTCCCCTGGTTCCAGCAAGTTCTAGCTGACTCTGCACGATGGCATGCTATTTTTTCATCTTGTGCATCTCTCTCTCCTTTCAGAATCTTCTCTATGGTCCAAAGAATCACAGAGACTTTTCTTTCCATCACAGTTCGCGTCTTGAACAGCCCAGAACTTACTTTGTGCGTAACTGAGAGTTTATGAGATTCCTTTGGGTGACGGTGGACAGGAGCCCACCCAAAACCCCCTTAGGGGAAATGAACATGTGCTCGCTCCTGTCACTGAAAAGTTCAGCAGCCTTGGCCTCGGCCAGACCCAGGAGTCTGTGGAAGATCATCAGCAGTCTTGTCAGACTCTCCTCTCTGCCTTCTCCTGGCCAGCTTCATTCTCCGCCGCAGGCTGCCTCCGCGCCGTGGTGGGGGAAACGGCCCGGCGTAGTTCCTGCTAATATCATGCTTACTGTTGCTGATCACAAAGAGAGGGAGGCCTGCTGTCTGCATTCATATATTGGAGCTCAGGGATTCGGAGCAATTTGGGGGCATGTACCCTGAATCGATCTTCATGCCCCAGTGGAGAAAACATGCTAATTTTCTTGGTCTGGGATCCATGCTCACCCAGTGGTGGGTCACAGCACCCAAGCATGTCTTAGGACACCACATGGGGGGAAAGAGTCTATTACCAGATGAAGGAGCAATGGAGATCAGACAACAAAGTCCACCATGGAATTCGAGTTTGAACTAGTCTTCCTTTCTCTGTGTGTCAGCAATCATTTGGAGGCCTGGCGAGGTGTCTACACACACACATACGAGCCTGACTGACTGCCAGCGAGCCAATGGCTCATAGCAGCGCTAGAGGACAGGGTAGAACTGCCCCTGTGTGTTTCTGAGACTGTCACTCTTCGCAGTTCTCAGACACCTGGAGTCAGGGCTTTGCCAATAGTGGCAGTGATGGGGCGCTTAGCCACTGGGACCTCAGGACAAACTGCAGGGAGGGCTGGTGACTGGGTCTCTGCAGAGGCAGGAGACGGGCTCCTGGTGCCAGCTCCCCCAGTTGGGCGCCATGGATGGCCCTCGACTTCCTGAACCTCACCCGTGACCAGTCCTCTGATGGGGCTGCCGTGTTAGCAAGAGGA
>NW_022103906.1:80990164-80992712 GCF_000313985.2 Echinops telfairi | reverse complement strand
TTGAGGAGCCAAAATTAGCCAGGCGTTTAAAAGCAGGATCTCAGTCTCCCAAGACATGACTGTCTCTGGGATGGGACACTTGGGGACCCTCCTGCAACAAGAGGGTCAGGCCTGACGGGTCCCGTGCCTCTCTCCAGTGATCCCTGGCATCCCTTGGCTTGCAGCTGCCTCTGCCTTCATTGCCACGTGGTCGTTTGCCTGTCTCTGCCTCTCCGTGTCTTCTTCCCCTTCTCTACGAGCGGCAGTCATAAAGGATTAGGCTCCACCCACTCCAGTGTGACCTACGGGACCCCATCTCCAGAGATGCTGTTTCCAGAGTCCCGTGTACAGGGTAAGGCCCCGGGGTGAAGACACCCATGGGTCTTTTGCTGGGATACAATTCAACCCCTAGGAGAAGGCACTGCCAACCCGAGACAGACCTCAAAGCCAAAGCAAACCCATCGCTTGGGAGCCGGTCCGAACTGCTAGTGACCCAGTGGCAGGCAGACCTCACCCCAAACCGAACGCGTTGACACTGAGTGGCAGGCAGACCTCACCCCAAACCGAACGCGTTGACACTGAGTCAACTCTGACTCATCACGACCCCGTAGGACAGAGTAGAGCCACTCCATAAGGTCCCCAAGGCCGCCCATCGTTCCCGGAACAGAAGGGCTCGCCTCTCACTCACGGAGCCGCTGGTGGGTTCAAACCATCAGCCTTTGGGTTAGCAAGCAGATGTGTGAGTGTCCAGACCTGGAGGGACCCGGATGACGCCCGCTCACATTCTGCACTCTGTGGTGAGAACAGGTCGCTCCGCCCCAGCTCGGTGGGAAGGGGCTGGGGAGAGTCACCAGCTGTGCCCACCCCCTACCCCGGAGGGAGGAGGGCCCCAGGGTGGCATGTAGGAGCAGCATCAGCCGCACCCCTGCCTCCCCCCGGCTGCTGGCAAGGGTGGAATGTAGAATTTCGTCAGCCCTCAAGCCAAGCATGGCCCCCAGTAGACACACAGAGATGGTTATTTTTCTTCTCTTTCCCCAACCCTTTACTCCCTTGAGGTTTATGCAAATAGCCGACCAAGGCAAGAAATTAAATCTGTGCCCCTCACCTCTGAAGCTACTTATTTCCTTGTTTCCTCGCAGTGTAACATTTCATTAGACCTTCCAGATGGGGGAAAGAGCGAGCAGATTAAAAGTCAGCTCGTGCCTAGCAGCCTGCTTCATTGGTTTCTGGGACGGGTGGTGCTTCAAAGCTATTTGGTATTTCCACCGCCGAAAGGCCTCCTCGGGAGTAGTTGTGTTTTAATAAATGGCTGCATGAGTAATTGCCCTCTGAGGAATTGCATGGAGGATGCGTGCCTTCCTGGGGGAGAGCTGGCTGCTCCCTCCGAGTGCGCCTGCCGCTGGTGGTTATGAAGAGGGTGCCTGCGGCTGCCTGAGCCCATCCGCCTGCCCCCTCCCAGTTCCACCCACCGGGGCAGGCTCCCCAGGGCTCTCCCAGGAGTGCAGGATCAGGATCCAGGTCAGGACCACAACTCTGAGGGAGAGAGGTTTTGTCCAACCTGCTTCAGCTGCCCCTCCCCAGTGGCCATGGGTAAAAAGAGCCAGTTTGAGATTTGGGGAGAATCCAGGAGTTTAATGTGGCTTGATGGTTATCTGCCTTTCCCAGATATGGCCAATCTGAAGGGTGAGGCAAGGTAGGAGGGGGAAACAGAGATCCTTCCAGGATCTCTCTGGCTGTGGGGAGAGAAGATGAACAAAGGAAGCACACTGATGTAGGGCCATGCCATTCATTCATTCATCTGAGCCAAGAGGCCGCAGGAACAGCACTAGCTATTGGAGAAGCAGCAGGGCTTGATGGGAGCTTGGTCCCAGGAGCCAGACTGCCATACATGCTGACACGCTTAGATCCTGACCTTTTTAACTGGGTGAGTTTAGTTTGGCAACTTAGCCTTTCTAAGCCTCAGTTTGCTCATCTAGAAAATAGAGATAACTCAAAACCGTTGCTTCATGGGGGGCTGCTACATGGATCAGTCAGTCATTTTAAATCACTGTGATCTTTTAGATCACATCAACCCTATCTGTGGGAAGAGAGGATCGAGCACTTGATACTCTCAATCAACACAAGGCCAGGAGTTGACTGCAACACAGACCAACACACGGCTTGTATGTAAGTTCAAGTTGAAGCTGAAGAAAATTAAAGCAAGTCCCCAAGAGCCCAAGTATAGCCTAGAATCTACCCTACCTGGATGCAGAGAGCATCCCAAGAAGAGACGAAGTAACATCTGTGAACACGAATTATCCAAGACCATCTGACTTGTGGGGTGACACATCAGGGGCGTCATGCACAGAGAAAGCATGATGGTCATTAAAAAGGCAGGAAAGAAAGAAAAGACCAAAACGGATGTCAGAAGGGACGCTCAAACTTGCTCTTGGACTTGAAAGGAAGAGGTGATGAAATCCAGGGGCTGAACAAATGTTTCAAGGGCACCTTGAGAAGAAAATTGAAGTGTTCTCATGAAATTTGGAAGGTCTTGTCGTTAGAAGGCCAAAAGGAAAGAAAATACCTGGGG
>NW_022103906.1:80972594-80990000 GCF_000313985.2 Echinops telfairi | reverse complement strand
TCATTCTACCAAAAAGAACTGGACGATGTTCAACCGTTTCAGGAGGTCTCAGATGATTCAGAACCTGTTAGATTGAAGGAAGAAATGAAGCTGCACTGAGGGCAGTAGGGAAAAAAACAAGGTTCTAGGAAGTTATGGAATGTCTGTTGAATTGTTTCAACATACGGATTGAAGCACTCACTCATCTGTGCCAAGAAACTTGGACGACGGCTACCCAGCCAGCCTCCTTGAAGAGATCCATATTTGTGCCCCTCCAAATAAGGTGACCCAACAGAATGAGGAAATTATTGGACAACATAGTTAGTAACACACACAAGTAAACCTGTGGGGAAGATCATTCCAAAATGATTGCAGCAGTACATCCACAGGGACCTGCTAGAAATGCAAACCGGATTCAGAAGATGCTGTGGAGTGAGGGATGTCGTTGCTGATGTCAAATGGAGCTGGGCGGAATGAAGGAGAATACTAAAAAGGATGTTTGCTGGTGTTTGATTGACTATGCAAAAGCATTCAACCGTGTGGACTGTAACATTCTGCACATAGCCTTGAGGAGAATGGGACTATTCCACAACGTTGATTTATGCTCATGGAGAACCTGTCTATGGAACAAGAGCCAGCTGTTCAACCAGAACAGGAGGATGCTCGTGCCCTTCCACCAGACTTACTCAGTCTGCACACTGAGCACGAAATCCAAGAAAGAGCATGGCGTCGGGACCGAAGGAGAATCTGTTAACAACCCACAATAGGGAGTGGACACGACTCTGCTTGCTGAAAAGAAAGAGTGGAAGCACTTGCTGATGGATATCAAAGACTTCAGCATAAATTATACCTCCACATAAAGTAAACAAAATTCCCCACAACTCAAACAGTAAGCAACATTATGATCATGGGGAAAATATGGACGTTACCGAGGATTTCATTTTATTTGTTCTTCAATCAAAGCCCACAGACGCAAGTCAAATAACCTATTGCATTGGGCCAATCTGCCGCCGAGGACCCTTGAAAGAGTTAACTAGCACAGCCATCCCTTTGAGAACCAAGGTACACCTGACCCAAGCCATTATATTTTCAATCACCTGATATACGTCCAGAGGCTGCACCATGAATAAAGAAAGCTGAGCCATCGATGCCCTTGAATTACGGTGTTGGCCAAGAATCTGAAATATACCATGGTCTGCCAGAACGAAGGAATCTGTTTGGGCTGAAGTCCAGCCTGGATGCTCCTTAAAACTGACTTCATCTCATTTACTTTGCACATGTCATCGAGAGCCCAGACCCTGGAGAAGGACATGGTGCCTGGGAAAGCAGAGGGTCAATGGAAAAAAGGAAGACCCTCAGTGAGATGGATTGACACCGTGGCTCACGCAACAGTGGACGAGGCAGAGTTTCTGTTCCTACGTGGGGTCACTATGAGGAGTCGGAACAAAGTCAACAGCGTCTAACCAGGATAGCCCCTGTGTAGAGGAGCCCTTCGGGAATACCAATGATTACTGCACTTTGCTTCAAACCGAAAGGTTGAAAGTTAGGTGTCCACTTGGAGGCCCCTTAGAAAGTCAGCCTGTTGATGTTTATTAAACAATAAATAAATCAGCTGCCGAAAACCCTATGGACACAAGCTACCCTGGCATGTGGGTAACCTGGGCTTACCCGGAGCCAGAGTCCACTTGATGGCAACTGGTCTTGGTTGACTTGGTTGGGTGTTTAACTTTCATAGAACTCGCATTCTGTTATGGAGCAAACAGGGACCTCTAAGTTCAGCAAAAGATAGCGTCTACCGGAAGGAAGCCAGAATGTTTCAAAGCAAAGAAAGGGATGACCGTTTTAAAAATAGGATGGCCAGAGAAGGCCTCCCTGGCAAGGCGGCATGTAAGAAGAAACTGGAAGGAAGGAAGGTCACGGGCCATGTGTATAGCTGGGGAAGGTGGGCCATGCATATGTAAAGGCCTGCATGGGGACACTGCCTCTGGCTCTGAAGGAACTTCCGGGCGTCATTGGGCTAAGAGCAAGTCGGGGAGGGAACAATGGCCTAGAGAGGGGACTGGGCCTGGTGGGCCTGGTAAGGGGCTTAGCCTTTCCTCAGAATGAGATGGGAGGCCTTGCAGGGTTTGAGCAGAAGAATGGCAGATGCCATGATGTTAAGCTTGGAGCTTCGCCGCAGCCCTCTGACACGTGTGTGGATGGAGAGTGCAAGCAGGGGCAGACAGGGGACGGCGAGTTAGGGACAGAAATCCAGGCGGGAGGTGGCGGGGGCTCAGACCAGAGTGGCCATGAAGAAGGTGGTCAGAGGGGTCGGACTTGGGAGGCAACTAACAGTTTTGCATTCGGGGAAGGTCAACCTAACAGGAGGGTTGTGAGTTGGAGACAAAGGATTTCTCTGTAGGTCCAGGGCCCTGGCTGCAATGTAAGGCTGGCTGTGAGGCACAGGAGGAGTCCTTGTGGCACAGTGGGTATGCATTGGGCTGCGATCCGCAAGGTCAATGGTTCAAAACCATGCGCCGTTCCAAGGGAGAAACATGGGATTTTACTCCGGGAGAGAGCTCAGTCTCAGAATCCCCCACGGGCAGTTTTCTCTGTCCAATAGGGGCGCTTTGAGGCGACTCGGTGAGGCTTGGAGGAGGTGTGGGAAAGAGGGCCTTCGAAGACAAGCCGAGGACTACTTCTACCCTAGCTCTACCATTTCCTGCCTTCACAGCCTTGAGCAAGCAAGCCACCCTCCGAGCCTCCGTCTCCGGCTCTGTAAAATGAGGCCTCACACAGGGGACGCGGTTTCCAGAGGGGCTGGCACCCTGCAGGTGCCCATGACATACACCTCCTCTCTGCCCCTCTCCTCCGTTTTGCCGCTGGTTAAAGCTGGCTCTGCACAAAGGATGGGGCCTGAGCTCAGGGGGTTGACCCAGCAGAGACGGTGGTATGGAGAGTGATTGGGCACGACCTCAAGCCCGTGATGAGCTGGCAGGGGTGCTGGCATCACGCTGTGTCTGCCTTCATCATGAGCTGGAAGCAGCCTGGGTCCCCGGTGCTTGGGGGCGGAGGGTGGGCAGGCCCTGGCATGCTCTTCCTGGGGATGGGCTGCATCCTGTGCCGGCAGGGAATGGCAGCACGGCCCGCTCAATTCCGTTCTTCCTCAGAAGTCCACCCCGCTGGTACCAGGCTTGGCCTCTGACACTAAGCCCCCCACCTCAGGCAAGGGGCACAGCTTTATCAGAGACCCCCATCCTCCCTCTCCACCCAGCCCCAGGCCTCGGCAACATCCTTTGTGGTGCTCCGGAATGGTGTGACCCCACACAGCTGGACCTCATCAACGGGCCTCCTGTGCCTGCAGGCCAGCCTGGGCTCCCAACACATGGTGCTCTGTCTCCCTGCCTGTCCCAGGGCTGCTGCCACTGAGCTCTGGCACACACTCAGCTCTCCAGCACCCATTCGGTAGCCCTGACCCTGGCTTCCCGTAGGAGACCCTGGAGCTGAAATCTGGGCAGCCAGGGTCTGCCCCACAGTGGGATGGTGTGACCGGGAATCTAAGTGGGGCTTCCACCCAGAAGGCTTGGGGGCAGGGGGATTGGCCAATGCTATGTGTGTCTGAGCTTATCTGTGATCCGGTACATGAGACCCTACTGAAGTAGAGCTCCAAAGGACTGGGGCCAGGAATTGGGTAGCAGGATAGCCTAGATACCAAGATAGATTCATGGAGGAGGTGAGAATGGAACTGAAGAAGAAATGAATCACTTGTATTAAGTTAAAAAAAAAAAACCCACCTCACTGCCATCTAATCTATCTCAACTCATAAGTGACCCCATAGAACCGTCTCTGTGGGCTGCCGAGGCTGTACATCTCTTTTTAAATTATTTTATTGGGGGCTCTTGCAGCTCTTATCACAATCCATCCATACATCCATTGTGTCAAGCACTTCTGTAAATATGTTGCCTGCATCATTTTCAAAATATTTTCTTTCTACGTGAGCCTTGAGCCCTTGGTATCAGCCCCTCATTTTTCCCCTCCCTCTTCCACCGTCCCTCCCTCAAGGACCCTTGATAAATTATTATTGTTTTCATGTCTTACATCATCTGCTGTCTCCTTTCACCCACTTTTATGTTGTTCATCCCCCTGCAAGGGGAGGGGAGTTATATGCGATCAGTTCCCCTTCCTCCCCATAACATGCCCCTACCCTCCTGGTATCGCTACTCTCATTATTGGTCCTGACGGGGGAGGCTGTACCTCTTTACCAGAGCAGACAACCCCCTCATCTCCCGAGGAGAAGCTGGTGGGTTAGAACTGCCGGCTCTGCCATCAGTCCATCAACGCTGGACCCAAGTCCTAGAAGGCAGTGCGGAGGTTTTACCTCCTCTCCCCTCCCCTCCCACCATCACCCAGTGAGCCCTGATGTTGTCTGGGATGGAGGACTCGAAGGACTTACCCTGGAGTCCCAGGAGCCCTGAGACTGGGCCTGACCCTTACTGCAAAGTGCTCACCAGCAAGAGACGGGGGGCATGGAGAGGGACCGCTGGGCCGAGACAGGGAACGCTGATGTCATGGCAACACTTTCCGAGTGAGCCGCACAGAGGGAGCCACAAGTGCTCCATCTTGGAAAACCCACCCAGGGTGAGATGATGTGCACAGAGCCAGAATGCTCAGGAGAAGGAAGCAGCGTGGTGTGAGCTGTCTGGGCAGAAGCTGAGGGAGAGGTCAGCCAGGGAGTGTCCCTTTAGCACAGCCCTTGTGGGAAGATCTCCAACCCCCCCACAAGGACCCACAGAAAGAAGAGTCTGTATCGGTGCTGCTGACAGAGCAGAGGGCCCCTCGGGCAGTTTACAATCTCAATCGCTGCTGGCCCTCTTCCTCCCAGCCCGGCTCCTGGGGAGAAAGCCTTCCGGGAGGCAGCAGGTAGTGCTCCTCGGGGAGGAAGCAAAGTCAAGGGCATGTCCACAGCGCACAGGCTCCTCTCCCTGGACAGGCCAGAACGGGGGCGGAGCTTTGGCTATCAGCTAAGGTTCCCATCAAAGAGTGGACTGGGCTTTAGAACAGCTTAGCCTGAGGTCATTTTTTAAGAGGTAACCTTGCCAGCTGCTAAGCGGTTAACTCTCTCTGTGCCTCGGTGGAATAAAAGTGCCCTCCTCCTAGGTTTGATAGGAGGATTACATGAACCAACTGGTGCATGGGAAACCCCAGGCTGGATCTGGCCCAAAGTAAACCCAAACCCAAACTCATTACTGTCAAGTTAATTCGGACTCTTGGTGGCCCGTGTGTCACCTACTAGAACTGCCCCACTGGGGGTTCTGGGGTGTCATCTTCACAGAAGCCCAACGCCAGGCCTTTCTTTCGTGGTTCCTCTGGGTGGGCTTGAACTGCCAACCTTTGCGTTACTTGTTGTTGCTAGTTGCCATTGAGTTCATTCCACCTGCCCTGTGTGCGGAGTAAAACTGTCTCCTAGGGAGCCTGGTGGTGGCGCAGTGATGCGTCCGGCTGTGATTCATACCGTCAGCAACTCCAGACCACCGGCATCTCCTCGGGAGAAAGGCTGGGCACCATCTCGGGAACCCAGAGCGGGTCGCTGTGAGCCAGCGTGGAGTCCATGGCAGTGAGTCTGGTCTTAAGACTGTGATGTTTCGAAAGCAGAGCCCTGCTGGTGTAGTGGGCAATGCATTGGAATGCTAGGTGAGGGTTTTTCTACTCCTGAAAAATGTTAGTGGGGCAGTCCCATCCTGCCGTGTGGGGTAGAAATGAGTCAGGTAATTTGGGTTGATTTGGTTTGGCCTTTCAAGACCCCCCTGCAAGGGGAGGGGGTTTAGAATCCCCATCTTTTCAGCTCGTCGTTGAGCACTGGAAGTCAAGGAAGACCCATCTGTGCCACCCCACGGACCCGGTCACATAGCAGGGACTCAATCAGTGCTTCCAGTGGTCAAAGTCGGAGGAATAACCACCACTAGAGTCGTTGTCGCCGCAGTAGTCATAAAAATAGACTCAGTGTCCAAAAGTGACCCGGAAAAGCCGTTGGAGCTGCCCGAGTGGTTTGGAAGGGACGTGAAACACAAAACCATGCCCACTGCTGCCTGGTCAATGCCCACTCGTGGTAACCTTCTAGGACAGAGTAGGACTGCCCCCTCCCTCCCCCCACTCCCCCGGGTTTCCAGGGCTGTCATTTCTGCAGAAACAGACAGACAGTTTTCTTCCTTAGAGAGGCCGGGAGGTTTGAACTGCCGACCTTATGGCTAGCTGCCAGGTGTGTAGCGATTGCATCACCAGGGCTCCTTTGAAGGGAAGTAGTGGGAGAAAAGGAAATCTGTTTGCTGCTGATACCCTGCTGAGCCCAGTCTGTTTGCTACACCAATTCCACAGTCATCGCTTCACGGGCTCCACCATGAGAGGAGAGCAGTGCCTAGTAGTGGGTGAGGCCAAAGCAGCTCTTCTTGAGGTCCAGGGGCCGGGGGAAGAAGCAGGGGTCCCAGTGACCGCAGGTGGCAGTACCCCTTTGGGAAGCACAATGTGCTGAAGGCTTGTGTACACACATGCAAGCATGCACACTCGCCCACAGCCCTCTCACTGGGTGCAGAGCTGCTCAGTAAGCCCAGTGGGGCACCTGCAGTGTGCCAGGCCTGGGGCAGGCCCTGGACACCGGGAGGGGAGGAGGAGCTACGTTCGCCCTTCCAGGAGCTTCTGAGGTAAAAAGCAAAGATTGCTGAATGGCAGTCAAAAGAGGTCTGTGCAGAGATGGAAGAGTTCAGGGATGCTGCAGGCTCAGAGGAAGGGACCAAGCCCAGCTCCAGGGACTTTTTAAGTATACATCTGTGTGTGTGTGTGTGTGTGTGTGTGTGTGTGTGTGTGTGTGCACCCACATAATAAAAGGTGTCTGACCTCTAAATTCACCAGTGGGAGAGAGAAATCAGTATCTGATTAGCCGTCAAGCGGATTCCTAGAAGAACATGCCTCCACCCACCAGCCTTTTCCCCAATTCCAAAACGAATCATCCATCCGATGTTACTTTGTACTTCTCTGCCGGGTTCAGAAATCCATTGCCACACAGGCCTCACAGACCATACGCACCGCTGCGGGGGTTATAGGGAGGAACTGGTTACCATCTGGGTTCAGGGAAAGCTCTGGCTACAGTGGCAGCTGGAACAGCCTCCTCTTAGCTGTGCCGTGGGCACAGCCCTCTGGCCTCGCCCCGTGTCCCGGCTGCCCTGCTTGGACACGGGCTACAAAGCTCTTTTAGTTTCTCCTGCTTAAGGAACTAGAAACACCCACTCTACCAGCAACCCTCTTGCCTAAAGGTGCCCAGCTTTTCCCTTCCTGAGCTGGGAACCCCACCGCTCCATCTCAAGTTGATCCCCCTGGCTCCGCCTCCTCCATTTCCTTGTTACTTCTCACCGCCTCTCACCATCACTGATGTCACAGTTCTCTGTCACCCAATTGAGGGGCTTCCGCTCCGGAATCTTGAGTCCAAAGGAAATGTGCCTCACCTGGCTCCTCTTTCTTGATCACAATGAGATTCCTCTTCTGCCTCTCTGGGAGACCTCGATGGACCAGGATGGCAAAACTTGACCAATCCCCATGTTATGGTCCAACCCCCACAAGGGAGCCTGCACCTAATTTACAGTATTAAAAAGCTATCCAATCCCCTTGTGGACCTAGACACTTCCATTCTCTTAATCCTCCCCAGGCATTCGGTGGGAGTTACAATGACTATTATGAATTGAAAGGCCATATCACATAATTCACTGCACGGGGAGCATGTGCAAGTGCGCAGGCGCACGCGAACACACACACACACTTCCCTCTTTGTCTTTTAACTCAGAGCCAATTCTTCAGAGCATGTGATAGGGTTGTGCTCTTAAACTTAGATGAGACCACGTGGTTGCCTTTGACCAAAAGCAAAAAGCACAGGTGTACCACACAAGAGGAAGTTTCAAGCTGTAGCCCCTAGATCCCCGAACCCACTGTCCTGTCCCAGTGACTGCCCGTGCCCTGGGTCTGTGGTTCTGCAGAGAAGATGGCCGGGAGTGACCACCCAGGAGCACAAAGCATGCCTGCGCCTCTCCCAGTGTTAGGACATCGCTGAGACCAGGGAGTCATCACCGGGCACAGCCTGCCTCCTCCAGCTGATGGAACTGTAATGAGGATGCCATTTCTGTGCCCCAAATAGGAAACGATGGCGAGATCCAAGCCAGAGGGCCCTTCCTCTGCTGCCAATCCCCCCCACCCCAACTCTGTGCCTCAGTGACACCCCGTTGAAGAGGGAACAAGGCCCTGTCTGACCTGCCCCATGGAGCTGCTGGGAAGCAGGGGGAGGGAGGGTGTTCCAGAAAGCTTGGCATTAGGGATTGAGTCCCCAGCATCTTACCTTCATTTTCTTCCTCAGCGTGAGCTCTGGGGTCATGGTGAAGGTCAGCCCAGGGCAGAATCAGACACCGAGGGATGGACCCCAGAGAGAACAGGGTGCTCTTTGCTGCCAGTGTCCCAGGGCCAGAGGTCCCAGGCTGCCCTGAGGGGTGGAAGTGGCAGCATGGAAGCCAAGGATCCCTGCTTGGATAATCTAAAAATAAACAAAAAGGCAACAAAAATCTATGTTTCAATTACTGCACACAAGCTGTTCAAACAGCCAGCGCTGCACTGGAGATGTGAACTTGTCAACAGAGGCTGCCTCGTTGGCATGCTTGGGTGGTGATAAAACACACCGCTTCTAGACCGACTGCCCTCTGGCCTGGGTGTTTTGGTTTTGGGGTTTTTTTGTGTGTTTTTGGTTGTTTTGTTTTTAATTCAATTAAACCACAAGCCTAGAATGAAGACAATGAAACTTAGAAGCAAATACATCGCCGTAGGGGTCTGCCTCCCTAAACAACCCTGCAAAAGAAGGCTGTGTGGTCTGAGACAAGCCCAAGCCTTGTTACGGAGAGGTCAGCTGGAGAACAGGAAGAAGCAAGGGTTCAATGGCCCGGCCCAGGGGACAAAAGGCTCTCCACGTTGCCCTAAACCACCCACCCAGTCATGTGGGCTTTCAGATTCCCCAAACATGCCATGAAGGTTTCACTGGCACCTCCGTCCGTTGAAGAGAGGTGTTGCAGGGAAAGTGGGCAGAAGGCAACTGCCTCTGCGGTTTCCACCCTCTCCTCTCCTGGGGCCCCTCACTCTGTGCTTGCCACCCAGTTCGCCCTCAAATGCAGACTTTTCTCTCAAAGAGGATAGCATTTCAGGGCCACCCCAACCTCTCCTGCCGGCCCTAACCCATGTTGGCCGGCTCCTTCCCCTGAGCGCTGAATTCCTGGTGTTTTTCTATTGGATGACAATGTGTAGAAGGCAGGAACCACAGCTGGCTCCTGTTTGCCCAAGGCATCTTGTACTGAGCTGGGCATCAGGGGCAAGAGAAGGTCAGTGAATTTGATACGGTTTAAGGAGAAAGGGCAGAACATGTATTCACCCAAGGGCACACTGAGGGATTTGCTTTAAGATGGACAAAGTGCAGTCTCAGGAAACCGGGCCCAAAAGAGCACATAGGCTCCTGATCCTGTTAACCGAGGACAGATTCTGCACTGGCAGGAGGCCCCCTGCTGTCCCAAGCACCCCACCCCCCACCCCACCCCAGGTGGAAACAGCAAGCGGTGCATATGCTGCCACAGGGAAGCTTCCACAAACCCTATGTGCTGGAGTGGCTGTCAGTTCTGCGCTCGCTCAGCCAGGGATTTTCATGTTGCCGGCCCTCGGAGCAATTCTGCCTCCTTTCCGCTCGGATGCCAGATACTGGGTGGAATAAAAAGAGCAGTCGCGTCTCTCCCAAGAAAGATACATCCTGTCACAGGCAGTGTGATCTGCCGGCCATGTGGTGGCCATTCCCTAATGTTTCCATATAGACTTTGGAATAGACTCTTGTCTAAAGAAAGCAAGGTGGAAGAGCATTTTTGGTTTGGGGTGTCTTTTTGGGGGGCTGGGGGGAGCAGCCAATCAGAGAGCATCTGTCTTTCTTCTTTGCAACCCTCTCCTCTTGGTCTGGCTTCAGGCGCCGAGTAGAAATAGTTCATCAGCCTGGGTCACTGATGAACACCGTTCCCCGGGAATCGAGGCAGAGGCAGCGTGGAGTTAGTGAGTCCTGCAAGATTCCGAATGCACCCCGCCCGGAGGGTGGGCTGGGCCGCAGGAGAAGTGCAGGCCCCCTTGGAGGAAGGGCCTGGCTGGCTGCCTGGGAGGGAGATGCGATTGCAAATTTCACTGGGCTCAGGAGCATGCTGCCTGTGTGTGTCACAGGACCATGGGATGGGGGCTTGGGGGCTTCCATTCTCATTGGAGTCCCCGAGAACGAGGAGCCAGAAGGAGTGAAGAGAGTCATTTGTAATGATAGCGCCCCTCTAAGCAATCCCAGGGAACCCGCCACTGCCGCTGTGGCACCGATCCTGAAGTTTATGCCCACCACCCTTTGCCCCTCTGTTTACGTTGATTTTATGTTGCCAACTGTCGTTGCTAGTATCTTTTTTATTCTTCATTATCGCCAAGATCAAGATTGACTCCGGGAGCAATTGCACAAATGCCTAGCCAATTAGTCCCTTGAGAAAAAGTCTTTGAATCACACGTGCTTTTTTGGAAGAACAGGGGGAAAAAAATCACTACCTCAAAGCCCCACCACCAAGATTTCTCGAAGCAACGGTGCGGGTGGGAAAGGAGCAAAATAGGAGGCCTGTTCCTTTCATTCTCTCTTCAAAAAACGGTCAATGGACGCTGCCTTTGAGAGGCAGAGAGATTGCTTTTCGAAACAGAAATTGTACCCAGAAAAGGAATCAGTGGTATTTTTCCCAAAACCTATCATCAGAAAAGCATTTTGAAACATTTGTCTTTTTAGGTCATGTATTAAGCCCTGTAATTATGGAATATAGCTTTTTCCCAAAAATACATCTGCCCCCACGGGGCGCTGCGAGGACCTTGGTGCAGCAGAGAGCGTGGCCTGAGAGTTGGGGCGCCCGGGTCCTAGGGCCCACCGTGGCCCTCCGCTCTGGGCTGCACCTGCTCTGGGTGTCTCGGGCTTTGGTTCACATCCGAATCCTCGGCGCGCGCGCACACACACACTCCACATCTTGTTAAAATGTAGATTGTGATTCAGTAATGCTGGGCTGAAACTGTCACAGGCACCCCCACCCTATCCCGCTTCTACCACAGCCTCCACTGCCCCGGCCTGAATCCCTCCTCTCAGTTTCCTCATTTACAGAATGTATATACTAACACTTCCCTGCCTACCCCACTGGGATGTGTGAAAAGCAAGTACGGTGATGACTTTAAAAGAACCTTGTGAAGACTGTGAACTGGAGCCCTCTGAGCCAGGGTCATCATCGAGTGAGCTCATGTTTTTGACCGTAGATAACCAGGACTTTCTTCCTGGTCTTAATCTGAGAGTTTCACTGAAGCCTGGTGGGCATCCCATCAACACACAAGCCTCCCCTGACAGATGGTGGCCGTGCATGGGTGCATCGGCTGGAATTCAAACGTGGGCCTCCCCACACACATGGAAAATGAGATTTTTACCATTCGGTCACCACTGCCTTCTCTACAGTAATGGCCACCATTTGGCCTTTAATTCAGGGTCATTCTTCCTAGCCTCTCCTGGGGCCAGTCCCAACACCCCATTGCTGGTCAGTGAGCTCTCAGGTCCGCTGGATTATGTTCCCCTCAAAGCCTTGCATGAGCTGTGACCTGGACGAGGCATGCTGGCTTAACCGGCATGGCCGACAGCCAGGTCTGTGTCTTTAAGGAAAGTAAAGGCCCTGTTAGGGAGCTGGATACCACCTGGGGCCTTGTCCCATCCTTGACCCTTCTCCCTCCAGCCTGGATGGCCTCTGGAAGCTGCTGGGCTGAGGCCACCACGCAGTCTTGGAGCACACTGGCTGCTAGGATATTGCAGCCTCATAAGTGGGACTGGAGCTGTACAGAAAGCAGGACCTGATGGTGAATGGGCCATTGGGGACTGCATGGAACTCTGCCAGGGCAGGGTGCTTTCTGAGCCGAGATGGAATGAAGCAACATAGTCCTCTTGGGGCCTTGATATTTTAAGGAGGGACTAACAAGAAGAGCCCGCCTTCTGCTCCTCATCCTACAGAGGTGGACGGTGTGTATAGGGTGGGTGGGGTGGGGACCCCTGGGCTCCCAGCACCTCCATTGTTTGCAGGCTGCGCCATGAGATTCCAACCCTCCTCTGAGTCCCTTCCCTCCCAGACACTCTGTGTCCACTTGGGAGATGCTCAGCTTCACCCCCTGAAGAGCGCGTAGCCCTCTGTGTGGGTGAGCGAGG
This sequence comes from Echinops telfairi, assembly GCF_000313985.2. Taxonomy (NCBI): domain Eukaryota; kingdom Metazoa; phylum Chordata; class Mammalia; order Afrosoricida; family Tenrecidae; genus Echinops; species Echinops telfairi. Next base: position 80,977,744 of record NW_022103906.1, on the reverse strand, counting down.
GGCCTGGGGCGTGGCGTGACACCGTAGCTGGCTCTCCACACTCAAGGAAGCCCTAGTGCTGGCACCCCCTTAAATATCAAGACAGCACCCCCACCCTCTTGTTTGGCTATTCCGGTTGGCTCCCATCAGCCATAGTGGCTGTGGTGGAGGAAGAGGCATGCACATGAGGATGAGGATGGAGCGCTCTGGCCCACGGTGGGACCTGTGAGCTGACCAGAGAAGGCCTGCAATCTCAGCCAGAAACTATTCTTCTGAGTCCGTGGGAGCACAGCAGGTACGGAACTCTTGGGAGATAGACTCACCCCAGAAACCAGGGAGGCCTACCTTTGGGACATCCCCAGCGGCTTCTCCAGAAAGACCCTGAGAGGTCCTAGGTGTTGCCATTGCCAAGATGGGTGTGCCAGCTGCTGTTTACCCTTCCTTGCTCTCTGCTCCTCCAGAAGGGATAAGAGAGGCAGGGGGGGAAGGCAAATCATAAAGACAGGCACGACCTGCTCCAATCGACTTGGCAGCACGTCTCCCCCAAATGAGGCAATCATGCATTTTCTGATCAGGGACCCACCAGGCTGCCCCTCATTTCTCAGCCAGCCGCCTCAGCACCAGAATCGGGAGATGGCGGGCAGCATGCGCCCCTTCCCTTCCTGTGGATTAATCATGCCTTAGGGGCCCTCGCCGCCAGCCGCCCACTCCTCCTGCAGGCCTGAATGATAAGAACAGGGAAGGGTCATTAACCACCTGTGATCCTGTGTACATGGCGTGTGCACAGCGCATGCTAATGCGTGCCGACCATGACCAGCATCCAGAGCACACCAGGCAGGTGGCTGGACTCAGAGCCACAGGAGTCCATGCCCTGGAGTCCACGCCTTGCACAGCTAGCATGGCCCACGGCCCGCAGACAGCCGAGGCCTGGTGCCTGAACACCCGCCGCCCCCTGTGATGCAGCGCGGCATGTACAACACACACGTTGTGGCTTGCAGCAACTCTTAATTATCAACCCCATGAATTATTCTCGTGGAGAGTATTCCAGGCAAATCCGCGCAGCAGGACTGCCGGTCTGTTATCCAGCAAGGGGCCAAGGGCCAGGGCGCCTCTGCCAGCCAGTGAGAGATTAAAGACACATGCTCTGGGGGTGCTGGGGCTCCTCTGCAGACCAGCCTCAGGCCCGGGCTCCCTCACAGGAGATGCTCGGTGGCAAGTGCCCAGCAGAGGATGACCTCCCTGCAGCCCCCATCTCCCAGTGACCCTGGGTGAAAGAGCACCCTGCAAGACCCAGTCACCCAGCACAGTGGCAACACCTGTAACTGGGCCCCTCAGGCTCAGGGGTCTGATCCTCCCAGCGGACCTAGGGTAGAGGGGCCATTCAACCCCACTTTCCAGATGAGTAACCTGAGTCCCAGAGACCTTTGACTCTGAGTTCCCGGAGCTGTCAGGGGTGGCGCCAGGACTCACACATGGATCTGTCATCTCCCACTTTATTCTCGCTCTACTGCCTGCTCCTTCAGCATCACCTCCTGGGCTGGGCGGAGCCCCAGAGCAGCCGCAGGGGCTCTGAGCTTGGAAACCAGCGGGCACAGTGCCAGCACAAACAGTTGGGCGTAACGCATGCCAAACAGGATGCGGGGAGCAGGCCCCTTTGCAGTGAACCCCCGGACTAGACCCTCTAAACCTCACCCGAGCTGTAGAACCAGCGAGCTGCTGCCCAGCTAGGGAGCAGCTTGGTTTGGGGACTCTCTGTGGCCTTGGGCATCCTTGGGCCCAGCACAGCAGAGGATTCCAGGGCCTGTAATTGTCCCTGGAGGGGAGGGCCTGGGAGGGGCACCACGCGGGGTGGGCTAAGCAGTTCCAGACTTGTTCTTCTGTGATTCCAACGTGGAGACAGAAAACCTTTTCATTTCATAGGCACATCTTCTATCATTACAGAGGTAGCCCCACACAAGATAGAAATTGGAAGACCAAGAAAAGGTGGCTCGCACCCACGACTTGGGGTCACATTCCAGAAACATCCCTTTGGGGTCACTTTCCAGAAACATCCCTCTGGCTGCTGCTGTCAGAGGCAGCGGCAAGTCTGAGAAAGGGGAGGTTGAGGCACAGAATGGAAGCCCGGGGCTTGTTTTGTGTGTGGCCGTCCGGAACAGAGTGGAAAAAGAGGGGTGAGGAGGTTCGACTTCCCAGAGCAGGCTGTGATGAAAGGTCCCGAAGCTGTTTTGTCTTTTGAATTTGCTTTTGTTTTTTAATTCTAGTTTGCTTATCTAGCTATCCCCTCCCTGAGACCTAAGAGGGAGTCTGGGGTCAGAGTGGCCCCCTTGCATGCCCAGACAGCTGAGCTGAGGTTTGTCCCCAATGCAAGCCTGACCGCCCAGGGGAGCCTGCACCACAGTCCTCAGCAGCAGGGGAAGCAGCAGAAAGAGTACCCCCACCCCCCCTACAGCCGGGCAACAGGAAGGACGGAAGATGCTCTTCCCAGGGTGATGGCAGAATCCCGCTCTTCTGAGGGAATCACACAAGTGGCTGACGTTTTTCCCAGACTTGTGCCTCGGGGCTCCGTGCCCTGGGGTTTGGGTGTGGCCGGTGCAGTGGGTGCCTCTGAACTTGGGGCAGGATCAAGGGGTGTCTGTGGGCAGGAGGCTTCCACACAGCAAAGTGCCGGTCCCCAGCCTTCACGTTTGTTCTCATCTGCCGAGCAGCTCCCGGGAGAGAGGGGTGCATGGGCGTGGGAAGGCGGGGCCCCCTCCAGCCCCCTGTGCTCCGGGAAGCAGGACCCTGCATTCGGCAGTGCGGAGGAGCGTGTGAGGTCACGGAGCGGTGGCCACGGAGGAAGCCGTGCAGCCGTGAGACGCAGTCAGCCACAACCAGCTCGTCCCTCCGCTGGGACGGCTCTGGCTCACCTCACCCAGCGTCCCTGGCTCTGCTTCAAGGGTAGCACCCTGGTGGCATGCCCTGAGCCCGGAGGCCAGAGCCCAACTGTGTTGGTAAAATGTTCTTCTGGGGCGCCCTTTCAGACGTAACATCTCCATCCCAAGCCTCGATGTGACGGGTCACACCCAAGCACACAAGACCTCGCACACACTGGAGCTTCCCCTTCATCCATGCGCGTGGAAGGTAAACAGGCGCTGACCCCTCTGGCCCCAGGCAGCGGCTTCTCTGGTTAAGCTGCTAAACGAAAGGGCGACAATTCAAAACACCGGCCAGCAGAAAGATGTGGCTGTCCGCTTCTGTGGAGATGACCACTCTGGAGGCCCTGGGAGGCATGCCTGCTCCGCCCCTCTGGGTTTCTGTAAGTCAAAATCTGCCAGTGGCCACGTCGCAGGCCTGCACTGGCAGGCATGTCTGAACTGCTCCTGCAGGCTCCCTCCCCCCTCCCGCCCTCCCTCCCTTGATGGAGGGCCCCATGCCAGGCTTCACCAGTCCACCGGCCACCTGCCAGGAAAAGGTGCCCACTGGACAAGGAAGCATGGCTCTGAGTTCTGCCTGTGGTTGCTTGGCCCACCCCCACGTGGGGCCTCCATCCACTGACATTTCCCGGTGCCTCCCCCACCCCGCTGCGGCGCACGCACGCAGCCCCGCACAGGGCCCGTTCTGTGCTCGCAGGAAATGCTTCAGTTGCCACCTTTGGAGCTGGCGCTCTGCCATCTCCCTCGGGGCACCCCGGGCCGCACGCTCTCTCTTTCTGTCTGAAGGGGGCAATTAAAGCGAGGGATGGAGGGCGAACCCAAACCCTAGCCTGCAAAGAGCTGACCTTTCTTATGAATGCACTTCATGAGACTGAAACCAGATTGTGTGGTCTCCGCTGCTTTGTCTCCCCCTCCCCGCCTCTCCAGCTTTTCAGGGGAGGTTGACCAGGTGATCAGGGGAATAGGGATGTCAGGAAGGGCAGGCTGGGGGACCTGGGCCTTTCTTTTAGGAGTGGAACTGTGGAACAATGTGGAACAATGGAGGTGGGCTGTGGGTCGGCAGGAGGGCACTGAGGGGGTTTGCTGGCACCAGGGCTGGCTGGGCTGAGGAACTAGACCCTCCGAGGAGTTGTTCCCCGGCAGCCCTGGGCATGCCTCGGGTATACAGAACCACCCCTTCCCCTCCCGTCTCCACCTCTATCCTCACCAGAGAGAAGGAGGTCATTCCCTGGCAATATGTGAGATTGAGCATTTTAAGACTGTAGAGACGGGCTTAGTGGATTTCCTAGTCAGGCGAGTGTAGGCTGTGCCTTTTCCGACGGCGCTGGCCCAGGGCTGTGGAGTCCGTCCTGCCTCAGGGCAACCCTCAGTGACACAGAAGGAAACCCTACCTGGTCCTGTGCCGTCCTCACCATGCGTGTTCTCTTGGAGCCCTCGCTGCAGCCAGTGCGTCCATCCCTCGCATCTTGGGTCTTCTTCTCCTCCAAGGACTGCACCCTCTTGATACCATGGCCAAAGTCCTTGAGACAAAGCCTTGCCATCTCCCTTCTTCGGAGCATCCTGGCTGTCGACTTCTGAGACAGACCTGTTTGTTCTCCCGCTAGCTCGTGGGGTCCTCGTTATTCGTCATCACCACCGTCATTCAGAGGCATCGATCCTGCGTGGTTCTGCCCTATTCGCTGTTCAGCTTTTCATGCCTATAAACCGTTGGAACATAGTGTGGCTTGAGTCTGGTGCACCTGAGTCCTCCATGTGAGAGCTTTGCTCTTCCACACTTTTAAAGAGGGCGTGGGCAGCAGACGTGGCCATTGCGATACGTGGTCTCATTTCCTGACTGCTCCTTTCATGGGCAGTGATTGTGGATCCGATGAAATGAAATCAGTAACAACATCAGTCTTTGCTCAGCCTCTCGCGGTGCGGCTTATTTGTCCGGCTGTGGGGAGTCTGGTCGTCTTTGTGTGGAGGCATCGGTCACACTGAAGGCCGTGGTCTTTGGTGTTCATCAGTAAATGCCCGCACTCCTCTTCACGTTAAGCAAGCGAGGGAGCATCCGCTACATGGTGCAGCTCACAGAGCCCTCCCATCCTGATGCCGCGCTCGCATAGGCGGCCTTCTCGGATCATGTGCTCACTATTCAGACTGACTTGGCATGTGGGAGGACACAACCCTGCCACGCCCCTGTCCTGACTTTCAGCCCCTCAGCATGCCTCACGGTCTGTGTGCAGGTTCCATCCACATAAGCACAATGTTTGTTTTTTT
>NW_022103906.1:80962478-80972003 GCF_000313985.2 Echinops telfairi | reverse complement strand
GCACAATGTCAAATGTTCCGGAATTCCATTCTTCTCGAGGTTACCCCTCGTTTCTTATGGTCCATGTAGTCGAATGCCTTTGCATAGTGAGTAGGACATGGTGAAACATCTTTATGGCTCTCTGCTTCCAGCAGCGATGCATCTGGTGTCAATAAGGCTAGAATCCTTCATTCTAGAATCCACCTTGAATATGTCCCTTCCCTGTTTTTAAATCTTTTTCTTCCGTCTGATATTAATGATATTGTGCAATCATGTCCCCGTTGTGTTGGGTCACCCTTCTTTGGAATAGGCGCAAGTATGGATCTCTTCCAGTCGGCTGGCCAGGTAGCTGTCTTCCAAGTCTCTTGACATTGAGTGAATCATTCCAGCCTCGCATCCATTTGCCGGGACGTCTCAATCAGCATTCTCTCAATTCCTAGAGCCTTGTTTCCCACAATAGCTTTAGTGCAGCGTAGACTTTAATACCTTTAATACCATAGGTGTTTGATTACATGCTACCTCTTGGAAGAACTGATCATCGGCCCATTCTTTTTGGTACCATGGCTGTGTACTCCCCCCGCTTCCTTTGATGCCTCCTGCATCGTTCAATAACGTGCCCATAAAAGGTTAAATCTTGCAACTCGGGGCCTGTATTTTCCTTCACTTCTTTCCGCTTGAAAAATTATGAGCTGTGCTCTCACAGCAAGGAAGCCACCCGTCTCAATCCCTTAACAATAAAGATGTGTTCCCCAGTCGTGTTAAATTCAGTGCGCATGGACAGCCCTCTTCCCTTGGCTAGCCACACCCCATGGACAATGTGGCCTCTCAGGTTGGTCCAGCTGGTGAAGAGAACTGGGGGAGTCATCAAAGTGTTTGTAGAGGGTGGGCCACGCCTGGAATTGGCCACCGTCACTTCCACCCCATTCGTCGGCCAATGTCCAGTCATGTTACCCCAACTTGACTGCTGGGGAGGCTGCAAGGGAGGCCTGCGTGGTGTCCAGAAAGAGGATGTGATGTGGGGAACATTCGGCCCCATCTCTGGCACACAAGGACCCATCCAGAGAAGCCGTGCCCCCTGTGACTCAAGATATCCAACAAGTTACGTTGAGTTGCCTCCAGCCTGCCATGCCCCCTGTGTATCAGAATAGAACTGTGCTCCGGAGGATTTTCAGGGGCTGGTGTTTCAGAATCAGGTCACTAGGCCTTTCTTCCACGGTACCTCTGGGTGGGTTTAAAGCACTAACCTTTGGGTCAATAGTCAAGGGCTTGCCTGTGTCCCCTCAGGAAGTGATCATTAGCAAGAGCTTTGCCCCATAAGGTGATTCTTGGGAGAATGGAATGTGAGCGCTGAGGTCTGGCCGGCCCCTAACCTGCACGGAGTCCCCTGGCAGAACCAGCCTGGGTGGCTCTGGGCCTAGCTAATGAGGAAGGCAGGCCATGCCCTTGCGCTGGGGCTCGACTGAGGCAGCCTCTCCTGCATCTTTCCACTCCTCCTAACTGTGGATCACACGGAGCCCGGTTGGGCGGAGAGCCAGGCAAGTCATGGCGATACTGAGCAGCGAAATGCAATCCTCCATGATTCAGAAGGCCTTTCAGAACGTGGCTCCTCTCTGTCGCCATGACAACACCAAAGGGCCTTCTGTTCCGATATCCAGGAACACCACTTGGAAGATGGTTGTGGTTAACAATGGCCAGGGGCACTGGGGTCTGAAGGCTAGAGACTTGGGCCACTTTGTAGTTCTCTGGCCTCGGGGATCTTTCATTCTAATGAGCTGTTTAGACCATCGAATGGGGTGAATGGGTGGCGGGGATCTTTCATACCAGGATCAGTGGGTTTCGGTGGAGCTGCTAAGCTCAAGGTCACCAGTTCAAGCCCACTAGTGGTTCCTTAGGAAGAAGATTGAGACTGTCTACTCCAGTAAAGATTTACAGTCTCTGAAACACTCAAGGGAAATTCCACTCTGCCCTATGGGGTCACTATGAGTCGGAATATGGACTCAATGGCAGTGGGCTTTGGTTTTGTTTTACCAACTCTAGGTGCCATAACTGTGAAGATCTAATGTGATTCATGCCAAGGGCTAATTGCCCATAAAGTGATTCCATAGGCCTGGCTGGCGTTCCTGTATCAAACGCTTGAAGAAAAGGGGTCCGACCCCTTTTCTCACAGTCGGGACCGAGGGCCGGGGCGTACAGTGCCAGCCTAATTACAACGTGTGCATTTATGTGAAGTGGCAGAGCAGGTACATCAAACAACACACGTCACTTCGGCGTCGCTGTGACTGGGTTGGCATCTTGTCCACCACACAGTCCCAGCCTCCCTCCTGTGTGAACTGAGGCTGGCAGTGCATGCTTGGCGGGACTCCCTGTGACTAGGAACCACAGTGACGTTCTAGCACCCTGTACCGAGCCCAGAGACGTGCTTCGTGGGTGCTGGCAGTGTGTCACCCTCCTTCAGCCCCAGTGGAGCTGCTGTCTCCCTAAACAACCCTCCTCTCCGCTTTGTGCCGGCAGGTGAGGGCTCTGTTCCCCTGTAAGTGGCAGCCGCCGTCCACCGAGATGTCCCGGCACCACAGCCGCTTTGAACGAGATTACCGGGTGGGCTGGGACCGCCGCGAGTGGAGCGCCAACGGCACGCATGCGAACACCAGCATCTGCAGCGCCACCGCTGGGGCCGGGGCGGCCACCGCCAGCAGCCTCAGTGCGCGGCCCGGCCTCCTGCCTCTGCCCGTGGTGCCCTCTCGGCTGCCCACGCCGGCCACGGCGCCCGCGCCCTGCACCACCGGCAGCAGTGAGGCCATCACCAGCCTCGTGGCCAGCTCTGCCTCCGCCGCCACCACCAAGGTAAGCCGGTGTCCCCTGTGGCCTCCCCTGCCGCCCAGCCACACAGACTCCTCCTCCTCCATCCGTGCTGCGTCCCTGAAACTGGGCCTGGCCCCCGGGCGCTACGGGTTAGCCGGGATTTCCTTTTGCAGTGAGTCTCCCTCCCGTTGTGACTGGCTTGTAGGGACAAACCCAGGTGACCCTGTGCTGTGCCGATGAATGCTATGTCCTGAGTGGGGGCACAACGAAGCCCCCTCCCCACCCCCAGTTAACAGTCTAGGTTCCCAAAGTAGGTGACTTTGGAAAGCTTAGACCCCCAGGTACTCACGGTGATTGGTTTTCAAGGAGATACTGACAAAAGTGGGAGCATCCCAGGAATACACAAGGCACCTACACCCCTGCGCTAAGGACTCTTGCCTCCACGGCCTCCCCACAACCTGGAGGCCAGTGCTGGGCGCCCTCTCCCTGTGTCACCCCTCGCTATGGGGTCGTCCGGACACAGGCCCTGTTGGTTCTCTCCTAGGGGTTCCAGATGGTGGGACCGGTCTGTGCAGACCCAGGGCGAGCCCCTGCTGTCGGCTTTAGAGGGGGCTCTGCCCCGTGTCTCCCTGTCTCTGGGGGACGCAGGTGCTACAACCTCAGAAAGGGTCTTGAGAACTAGACAGAACGTGGACATCAGTCTTGCCATGACTCTTGCCTGGCTCGGGTCACAGCCTGGGCCTCCCCCCAAGGGAGCCTGCTCCCCAAGGCAAGGGGAGGAGGCCAGTGAACAGAAGGCCGCCATGCCCACACCCCCTCCTTTGCCACCCATTCACAGCCGCCCCCGGAGCCTTCCCAGGGCAGGGGTGTGCGTGGCTCGTCTTTTCTTTGCTGCTTGTATAAAAGTTCCCAGAGAAGCGAAAGGTGGGGGAGCCCCAGCCCCGGTGATTGTGAGGCGTCTGGTGTCGGACAGCCACACTCCAGGTGTGCCGCCTTTGTCTCTGTGGTTTTCAAAACCCCCTTTCAGCCCCGCTTCCCATTAATAAGCGCCAAGTGCTGCCAGCGGCAGCGCCTGGCAGACGCCCGGCACAATAGAGCTATTTGAGGACGGCTGGGCGCACGCTGACATCTTGCTGCAGCACCGTATTGATTTTATTTTCCTGTTAGGAAAACACCGCCCCACCGAGGCGGGGAGGGAAGGAATGTTGGACGGGGCAGGTTGGGGAGCAGAGTTTGGGAGTACGTTGGGCACGCAGCCCCCCTGACAAGCCAGACACATTCCACGGCGGGTGCCAACCCCCAGGACAGCTCCTGACTTGTGACCTCTGGCCGGTGGAGGCAGCCGGCTGGCCCCGCTGCCCACATCTGGCGCCACTCAGCAAGGCCAGCTGTTGGCCAGATGGAGAATGGCGGCCTCTCCGGCCACCAGGTGGGAGGGAGAAGCTGGACCCCGGAGGTTCACTTGATGGGTTCTTCCCTCCCAAGAATGCATGCCTTGTTAGCAATGGCACCCGCTGCTCCCCGGGGGAGGGGCGGGACTCCTGCACTGCCAAGCCAGCCGGGTGGAGGGGCCTCCCGAGGTGCACCCCACCCACCACGGAGCGACTCCACTCCAAAACCGCTCCATGCTCGACTGGCCAGGCTCCAAGCCACAGCCCAGGCTGCAGAGAAAACAAGAGCTGGGCCAAGGCCTGAGCTGGGTGGCAGGGAGGAGGGGCGGGCTGAAGCGTGTGCCCCCGAGGATGGTCCACCACTCTGCATGTGACAACAGATGGACTGGATTCCATTTCCCCTCTGTAAACAGCCCCAACCCCGTTCCTTATGTGCAGGGGCTTGTTGGATAGAACAAGGTGTCTAATCACCCCGTAGATTCTCCCAGGCCCTGGAGACACCTGGGTCCCACCTGGGGGTCCAGGGGCAGGGGAGGGCAGCCGCCTGCAGCAGCTTCCCTTGAGAGTCCAGCACCATCACTGCCACCGGTTGCCACGTGGTCAGTTCTGACGTGTGGAGATCCAGCGTGTTTCCGACCAAAACTCTGCCCCCGGGGCTTTCAATGGCTGTCATCTTTCCAAAGCAGATCGCCAGGCCTTTGCTCCTAGGCACCTCCCTCCGCGGGACCTCAAGCCCACAGCCTTTCTATTGGTAGTGAACGCCTTAACTATTTGCCTCCTATCAGGGTACACTACTAAATCGGGGGGTGGGGGGGTGGCTTTCTGCCATTCTGGCCTGGCTTCTGCCCACCCAGACGTCTGCCCCCTGCTCTTTGTGTAACCCCACACCAGTAGCCCACCCTGTGGTTTCCCCAGTCAGGAAAAATAAAGAGGTTGGGTGGTGGGGAAAGGTGGGGGGTGGAGACTGTATTTATTGAGCAGCTGAGGTCTGGCTGTTGCCCTCGGGGAGTTCAGGGCCAGTGTAATGAATCTGTGGCTGGACAGTGTGACCCAAGGACCCAAGAATGTCTCTCCTGGTGCGGCTATTGGCAGAGGCAGGTCTGGGATGTGGAAAGAATAGAGCAAGACTCCGAGCCAGGCAGCCCCGGTATAAGCCCCACGCTTACACTTGCTAGCTGAGTGGCCTGGGCCAGTGACCTCACCTCTCTGGACCTCCCTTCTTTGAAATAGAGACAGATGGTAGTACTTGCCTGCCAGTGTTGACCTGAGGTTGTCTGACTGCAAGAAAGCGTAAAGAGCAGAGCCTGGCACCTGCTGAGGCCCAGGTAGGGACTGTGTTACCACCACCACCATCGTTGTTGCCCATGGACCTTGCCCTGGAAGAAATGGTGCACTGTGCCAGTCTCACAGAGAGGAAGAGTGTGAAGATGAGACACAGGAGCCAGGCCTCGAGTAGGCAAGCGAAATAAATGTTTCTGAGTGGTTGGGGCTGACCGTGAGCTGGCCACTCAGAGCAGGTCAGAGTTGGAGGGAGGAGGGTGCTGCAGGACCCCTGTAGGACAGGTATCACCATGGGCTTGAAAACTGGGTGATCGAGTGAAGGTGGCTTTAAACCGTTTTTCAGGTAGGCAGCCCTCTCTCCTCAAGAAAAGCCATTGTAAAGAGAACCACAACTCCACCCCTGCAGAAGGACGGAAGGCCAGTGAGACAGCCACAGATAAGCCAGGAGCAGGCTGCGTTCTGATCCATATTGTTCCTGCTGCCCTGTGGGTGGTAACAGCTGGGCCTACCGCCATGCTGGAGCAGAGCCCCTCCTCTGACCCCACCTTCCTGAAGGTGATCCTCGGGACCAGTATCAGCATCCACAGGCTTCAGGGTTTCACTGGGCTGAGCAGGCAGCAGGACAAACCTCACCTGCTCTGCAGCTTCAGCAATCCCCCATGCCAGACCACCACCACCACCGGCGTGGAGACAGCTGCTCTCCCAGCTCCACCCTGTGCTGGGCCTGCCCTTCTGCCAAAGCATGTGGGGGCAGTCCCAGTTCCCCCAGGGTGGACAAGGCTGGCTGGACTCCCAGTGGCTGGTGTGTGAAATGATGACAATCCTTTCTGTCACTGGTGCCTTCAGGCATACATTGGCTTTTTTGTTGTTGTCTGTGGCCTGGAGAATTCTTGCATGATGTTTAGGAAAGATCTTGTGGACAAGCGTAGACTTCTGGGCCACTGGGCCACCAAGAGGTCCTAGCAGGCTGTTTCTCCCACCCTGCCCCCCTCCCTACACACAACTCTCTGCTCAGGCCAATGCACTGCTCCCCTAGATCAGCTTGCGAACGCCCAGGACACAGGTTCCCGGAACCCAGAGAAGCAGAAGGGCCGGGCCATCCAGCCTCTGCATTTTGTAGGTCAGATTCCTCGTCATATGGAGGTCCAGGGAAGGCAAGAGACTTCGGTGAGGTCACTTAGCGAGCTAGGAACCGAGCCAGCCTGAACCAGCAGCTCCCTTCCCCACCCCACACTGCCTGGCATATTGCCTTCACCATGGCGACCCTGATGGTGGCTTTGTGACGCTGATTTCTCCCATGTTCTCATCCACCTAGCTGACAGCAGACCCAAATTTGAAGGCAGAAAGTCAACGCGTGCCCCCCTTGTCTGACATGGTGAAAAGTTCAGGCTAAAGATTACGGTGACACACAGGGTCCCCGCTGATGAGGACTTGGGTTCTTGAGTTGCATGGAACTGGGTACGAATCCTAGGAGGGCCACCTGCAAACGAAGTACCTGTCTGAGCCTCCCATGCTCTGTCGGCCAGTTGATGGCGATCATAATAGTGCTTTCCTCATTGGGTCATTGTGAGGATTAGATCAGTCAATGCAGGTGGAGAGAGCGAAGACTGGTAGCTGCCAAGGGGTAAAAGCCAAACCCAAAAAAACACCAAACCCCATACTCACTACCATCGAGTCAATGCGAGCCCATAGTGGCCCTATAGGATAGGCTACAACTGCTCCTATGGGTTTCTGAGAGTGTAACTGTTTAAGGGAGTAGAAAGTCCCATCTTTCTCCCACAAAGTGGCTGGTGGTTTTGAACTGTTGACCTTGGGGATCTCAGTCCAACATGTAACCACACTCCACCAGGGCTCCTGGACAAGCGGTAAGCTTGCAACACAAGTTCATTTATAAAGTGAAGCCAGAGATGGGGCAAACCAAGGCTGCATGTGTTTGGCGGAAAGCCAGTCAGTCCCCTGGAGGACAGGTGCTGATAGACTGAAGGAAGGCTCACGAACTGTCCCCGGGCTGACTGACAGGGCGTGAGATGATGCTAAGCATGAGACAGCACCTCATCCCTGCCTGCCCCCCCACCCATGCCACCCGGCAGCCAGGCCACCAGGGAGAAGGCGCTGTGGAGAAGCAGAGGCGTGATTCCGCAGCCCAGCCCGTTTGTGGGAGTGAAGGAAGCGCCCAGGCCCAGCAGTTGCTGCTGCATGAAATTTAAATTATTCTCAGCAAACCTGCTTGACAGAGGAAACCGAGAAGGGACGGCTTCATAAAATGCAATTTTGTTCTTGAAAGAATGGACTCGCTGTAGCCCCGCTGCTGTCTGTAACTCGGGGCGCTGCTTCTCCCTTTGGTCAGGGTGCTCATGCCGAACTAGGCTTTGTGGGCACAGTGGGGCCCGCGCTCCCCCTCCTCCGCGGAACTGAGCCCTTGAACTTACAGCCAGGCTGGGGAAGCCCAGAAGCCCAGTCTAAGGCTGAAAAGGGCCGGGAACCCCACCGAGTGCTCCGGATTAGTGAGCAGGTCAAGGAACCCCAGGGAAGCCAGCTGTTTGCAGAAGACAGTTAAACCAAAGGTCGGCTGTTCAAACCCACCCAGTGGTTCCCAAAAGGCCTGGCAATCTACTTCCATCAAGATCATAGACAAGAAAACCCAACAGTGCAGTTCTACTCCTACCTCACCAGGCCTCCCGGTGTCAGGGGCCAACCTGAACAGCTTGTCTGTCTGTCTGTCTGTCTGTCTGTCATCACAGACCACTTCAGCCAGACGAGTCTTCCCCGTGCACCCTGGCTTTTCAGGGAAGAGCTTTCTGTGTTGAATTATGGGACTTTCTAAAGGGCACCGGTTGGCAGGCCCCTCCTTTAACATGGTTCTTGGGGTTCATCCATACACGTCTTCCTCACCTTCTCGCAGTCACCCTGAAAAGCAAGGCTGCTGAGCGAGAGCGGGTGGGAGAATCGCCCAAGCCCCTTTCGTCAGGAGCTTCCAGGCTGCGAGTGATTTTATCTGCAAGACGTTTTCTGGCTCCATGAACAGAAATTTGTGATTTCCCTTGTGATACATTATCAGGACCCGATAACGTATTATAAGACAACTTGTGTGTTAGTACGGGGCTAATAGGTTTGCCTGCTCTCGAAGTCGCACTGCAGGTTGGATTGTATCTTCATTGACTTAAAATTCATCTGTCACTCACAAAGTGTGTACAAAATTGAGGGAAGAGGGGGGGAAAGTCATTATTTCCAAAGCATGCATTTCAAAGCCTACACTTGGAGCAGCGTGGGGTGGGGGCTAACCGACTTGAATTTAAATTCCTGACTGAGAGGTGGGACGTTGATGTGAGTGTAAGGGATGAGCCATCAACTGGACACAAGGAAGCGGGAGAGGCCAAAGGACTTTGTTGACTGGAGCCAGTTGTGCATCTGAATCAGCTTTTGCTATAGCACGACCGCCCCCTCCCCCAAAATATAGTGGCATAAAGCAGCGGTCATAATTCTGTGGCTTTCTGGTCTGCTCTGGTTTGGGCTGGCCCAACTGATCTCTGGCTAGACTTTCACATTGGTCAGTGGTCGGCTGAGGGGATTGGCTCATATGGTGGACAGCCTGTTGGCCAAGGCTTCTCTGTGCTCCCTGTACTCTCATCTTCCATCAGACTAGCCTGAGCTCATCTGTGGGACCTTGTAGTCTCAGGGCCCCAAGAGCAGGAAGAACAAGGCACGCCATGCAAGCACTTGACAAACTTCCATTTGAGGCAGTTGTGCTAAGGCCCTATTGGCTGAATCAGGTCACATAGGCGGGGAGACTGCAGCAACTGTATGCAACACCACATTGCCACAGGGAGGCAATGAGGATGGGAAGAATGGGCGGTTGGCGGTGCAATGTGCCTAGATCCAGTTGGCTGCAAGTTGATTCTGACTCCTGGTGGGCCCCGTGTGTCAACCCTCTCTACGTAGGGATTTTTATGCCTGTGGCCATGAAAGTACCTGTCAGTGGGCTCGAACTGCCAACCTGCCAGCTAGTAACCAAGTGCCTTGGACTACACAGCGTCACCCACACTCTAGCTTCCGGACGAGTCTTCCTTCCTGGCCT
>NW_022103906.1:80960989-80962179 GCF_000313985.2 Echinops telfairi | reverse complement strand
CCAGGAGACAGAGTTTCTTGGTTTCTAAGAAGCATTCTGACTGTACTTCTTCCAAGGCAGGCTTGTTTGTTCTTTTGGCGGCCTGTGGTACGTTCACCATTCTTCCCCAGCACAACCCAAATGCATCGGTCCTTCTTCAGTATTCCTTACTCGATGGCCAACGTTCACATGCAGATGAAGCCACTGAAAACGCCACGTCGTGGGTCAAGGGCACCCTCGTCTTGGGGTAGAGACTCCCTCTGGGGCCCTCACTGACTTAGACACCTCCTGTGTTACACACATCCCACCTACTCCAAGATTGGTGACTGCCCTTGGAAAAATGCACCCAGCAAGAATTGTGAGAAGATTCACTGGCCCCGGGCCCTAAGAACCCTTCCGAGGTGCATTTACCGTGGAGAAGCCACGATGGGCTAAGGTCTGACCCCCGGTCCTGAGAACTCTAACACTAGACACCGCCCAGCCCTAGACATTCCCAAGGGCTTTAGAACGATATCTCATTGTGAATCAAAACCATCAGCCACAAGACCACCTCACGGGAGGTTGGCCAGTGGATGCCTCCCTGTGAGAAAGCCATGTGGGAGGCCAAATTCCAATCAAAGGACTTCCCTGGGCCCCTGGAATCGGTCAGGGGAACCACAGACTGGGACAGCCAGGCTCCACTCTCTCCCTGGCAGGCTAAGTCCCATACCACCCCTAAAATCCCCGAGAAGGGTGCCTCCTTAAATTAAATTAGGTTTTCTGCAAGCAACATCACTCAGAAGAAACACACATCTATTTCTTATTCGGTTTTAATGGTTTTCTATGTTTTATTTCATTACTCATATTGCAATTAACATCCCCCCACCTCACCCCACCCCGCTCCACCCCCTGCAAAAGGACAGCATTTTAAGCTCCATTATGGGTTAAACAGCCCTTAGAGAACTAGCCAGGGAAACTCATCACCATTTGTAACATTTGTTTTCTCGTTCTGGGTAGGAAAGTATGTCCCCAAATCTAAACAACTGCATGACAAATGAACTTTCAGAACCGGCCCCATTTGTCAGGCGGGAACTGCCCTGCTCGCCATCACTTGGAGAGGAGACAGGAAGCGGAGCGGGAGAGTCGCCCCCGCCCGCTCAGTCGCTCACCTTCAGCCCCTGCAGAGGTAGTTGCCTTTCAGCCAAGAGAATTTGCTGCAAAAGCCACTGGGT
>NW_022103906.1:80939897-80960586 GCF_000313985.2 Echinops telfairi | reverse complement strand
CCCTTCCTATCGATCGGAGTACAAGCCCTGCTTTCCTGCTTCCCCTTCTCCAGTTTCCTGGGAGAGGATCTTCGAGCACTTTGTTTCGCTTCGAATTGTGACAAAGGAGCCCTTGGGTAGCACCCACGGTTTAGTGCTTGACTGTAAGCCAGAAGGTTGGCGGTTCAAACCCACGCAGAGACACTTGGGACGAAGGCCTGGTGATCTGGTGGCCAGAGGTCAGAGACACCAGGAAGCGCAATTTCTGCTCTGACACAGATAGGGGCCCCCAGACTCACTTATAGCTGATTTGAAAACCAAACTCGCTGCCTAGGGTCCGTGCTGACTCAGAGCAACCCTATAGGACAAGGTAGAACTTCAGAGACTGTAACCCTACAGGAGTACAAAGCCGGTGCTTCTCCCTGGCGAGGCTGGTAGCTTCGAACTGTGGACCTTGCCGGTTGCAGCCCAACACAGAACCCCTAGTCCACCAGGGGCCCTTCTGTAACTGATTAACACCACTCAAAGGAGTCCTTGCAGTGGAGGTGGAGCAAGTTGCATGCCATGGTTTTTCCATAGAACACACACACGTACCACAAAACACACACATGCACACACAAAACACGCACCACACACACAAAACACGCACCACACACAAAGAAGACAGATGTGTGAAGGGTCTGAGCGGCTTGTGAAAAAACATACCTTGAACGATGGCGTCCCCACAGGGGACATCGTCACTCAGCACCTCCCTCCCTTCACTTGAACTGCTGGCCGCCCTCTGCCGCAGAGTCCCCTCCAGAAGACCCTTCCATGCTAGACCAGCTTCTGAAGCCAGCCATCTTGGATGAAGCTTGCTGTCCCCGGGTCCCCTATCCCTGCTCTCCTTTGTCCCTGGAGGGAGAGACCCGGGCTTCCCTGTGGCCCTTCCCCAGGCTGACCAGCTCATGGTGCCCCCTGCACCCTGTGCAGAGCAGCCGAGGGTGTAGGACAGCTCGCCTTCCGAGTCCTGCAGAAGGAAGCCTGGCATATCTGTCACCACGCAGCCAGTGGGGTGGGGACTTCAAGCCCACCGATTACCCCTGGCTCTGAGGCAGATCTTAGATCAATGGGGGCCTGAGGAGACGGTGAAGTGGGCCAGACGTCCTTGGGGAAGGCTTCTTGGTCAAGATCGAGGTCACACCTCTTGGGGACCACCACCGCCTTGACTCCTCTGTGATCAGTCTGTGATTCCACCCGAGGCCCCTCTGGGGAAGATCTCAGGCCAGACAAGGGATCCCTCTGATAACCAAGTACCTTTTTGACAGATTGCAGTAGACCCAGCTCAGGGTGAGGCCACCACTGAACGTGACCCAGATTAGAGAATGGCTGCCTCGGGTCAGAAGTGACCCTACAGCTTGTAGGAGAGAGACAGAGGGAGATTTGAGCCTGCAGAGATTCCAGGTAGCCCCCCACTACCCCCATTCCCACCCCCACTGGTAGAAGGCAGAAGCTGAGACTCACCTGCACCTTCAGGGGCTCTAGTGAGTGCTTTTATTAACCGGTGGCCCCGCGTGCAGTGAGATGAATTATGACCCATAGAGCTTTCATTTGCTGAATTTGCAGCCGATTGCTAGACCTTTCTTCCTAGAGTCTTAGTCAGGAAGCTCCGTTGAAACCTGTTCTTCGTCATGGTAACACAAAAGCCCCCACTGGCAGACTGGTGGTGGCAGTACCTGGGGTACTTTGACCTGGAATTGAGCCTCCCACCCAGAAGGCGGGAAGTCTACCATTGAACCCACAAAGCACCAGTAGTGAGTATTGCTAGCCATCTCCCCAACATCTGTTTTCTCTGCTTCTTCCTTTCAAACAGCGCCCCAGTTCTGTTCAGGTGTCCACCACCCCCAGAGGCCCCTACCAGCTGGGATTTTGTGGATTGTAAAGCAAATGTGAGAAACCCACTGCATTTGATTGGGCTCAGGATGGGTCATGAAACTCACCCCTGGCCAATGAAACTTCATGTGTCTCTGTGTCTGTGTGTGTGTGTGTGTGTGTGTGTGTGTGAGAGAGAGAGAGAGAGAGAGAGAGAGAGAGAGAGAGAGAGATCCTGGTTGGAAGATTCTAGGAAAGATTCTCTTGCTTCTAATGAAGCATCACAGCAGGGGAATTACCCCTCCTCCCCTGCACATGATCACTGCTGGATACAAGGCCTTCAGGTGCTGTATGGACAGGCTCACACGCCTGAGGAGGAAACCAGCTCTCCAGGAAGGGAAGGGGCAGGAGAATTCCAGATATGTGGAACCAGAACCTAACACTGGGTCCCTACCTGCCTTTGGGCATCTTGCTAAGTAAGCTAATGCATGTTTCTGGTGTGTGAAAAAATAAATAGCAACCTGTACTGCTCCACCGTCTGAGCAGCTCGGGGCCAGAGGCCCTGACCACCTTCCCAGGCCTTGCCTGGCATGAGGATTCCTAAAAACGGCTGCGGTGCCCTTCCTGAGCACCTGTTCCCTTTTATTCATTCACCCCAGCACTCACTCCTGTGACGAGGGCTCTGCTACCTGCTTCTTCCGGAATGCCAACTCACGGCTCTTCCGCTTCTTCTGTGAGGCCGCATTTCTGCCCCGGAAAAACCCACCAGTAGTGAGGACCAGGCCAGGAGGGCATCGGACAGCATCCCCCCGCATCACCCCTATCCTGTCCGCCTCTTAGAGATGCTATAACAGAACTACCTCACATGGGGGCCTTTGGGGACAGAGATGCATTTTCTCACAGTTTCAAAGGCTAGGGGTTAGAATTCCAGGCTGGCTCCAGGGGACGATCCTAGTCTCCCCTGGCCCCTGTCTGTTCTTCCATCTGCACGACACTCCTCTTCCCCAGTTTATCCTGGCTTTTGTGACTGGTCACTCTTCATATTTAGGGGCACTCACGGAGACTCATTAACATCACAGAGAAACCTAGTCCCAGATGGGACTGTAGTTACAGCACATGCTCAAACCGTAACATCCTTCTGCATCTCATTCCCCAAGCACAGCCGGTCTCGCCTGCCCCCCGGGCCTTTTGTGCCGGATACTCTCTCTTCCATTTACTCTCTTGCTGGCCCCCGCAAAACCCCCGTTCTTTCAGCTGCTGACTGCCTGAAGTGTTTACCGTTCTGTTGGGGAGAAGTGCTATTATTTTGTTGTTTCTCTTGTTCCCATAACACCTTTGCTTACGCCCATGTTATCACACTGCATGGCATTTATCCTCAGTGTGGATCATGCGTGAGCAAAAACAAAACAAAGATCGCCATTGGACCATGAAAAGATTGATGATGGCAAGGATCTCATTCTATTTGGATGAACAATCAATGCCTGTGGCAGCAGCTTTCAAAACATCCAATGGCTTATTTCCCATAGCAGCAATGTCACTTGGCACCCAGCAGGGATGTTACTAGGAGGACTGAGGTGCACTTGGCCTAAGCCATGCTCTTTCCAGCAAAAGCTAGCCAATAAAACAGAAGATGAAAGAAGAATTGATGTATTTGAATTGTGGTTCTAGCAAAGAATATTGAATAGACCATGTTGTTTTTGTTGTTAGGTACCAGCAAGTCAGTTCTAAGACTTAGTGACCCTGCGTACATAAGAAGGAGACCCTGAGCCGTCCTGTGCCGACCTCACAAGTGTTCCTAAGTTTGACCCCAGTGTTGTAGCCACTGCGTCAATCACTGTTGTCAAGGGTCTTCCTCTTTTTCACTGATACATACACACACACACAAACACACACACACACACACTTTATTAAGCATGATGTCCCACTCCAGGGACTGATCTCTCCTGACAATGTGTTCAAAGTACATGAGATTGTTTTCTCCCCATCCTGGCCACTAAGGACCCTTCTGGATGTACTTCTTCTAAGACAGATTTGTTTGGTCTTGGGGAAGTCCATGGTACTTTCGTTATTCTTCTCATAATTCAAGGGCTTCAACTATTCTCCAGCCTTATTTGATCAATGTCCAACGTGCACATGCAAAGGAAACCATTGAAAATACCATGGCTTCAGTCCGCAAGTAATACCTTTGCCTTTGAAGTCTTTTTTTTTTTAAAGTTTATAGTACAATTTGGGTTTCCAGTCAATAATTCATACATTTTTGTAGTACAACATTGATTACAATCCCCACAAAACTACCCCGTGTTTCCCAACCTTCCCCCCTCCTCCTTGTGCTTCCTATATTCACTTTTCCTTCTTTCCTGCCTTCTGAGCTTTGACCTCAAGAAAAAGTGCCCCTTTGGTATGGTATAGTGGATTTCCCCAAGGAGTGTATGCCTCCATCTATAGTCCTGCCGATTGTTTGCCTGAAAATCGAACCGCCAAGGTGAGTTCAGTTCCAGGCCTAACGGGTGTGTAAGTGCCATATTCTTTAGGCTTCCACCAGTCTCCATCAGACCAGTAAGCCTGGTCTTTTTTAATGATTTTTAAATGTTGTTACCCATGGTGCTCCCACTCTATTAAGGACCTTCTATTGAGATCACTTTCAGAGTGATGAGCAGTGCTTGCTGGGTGCCTGCGATTTCTGGTCATCTCAGGGTCTTGGAAGCTGGGGGCCAAATAATCTACCAGTCCTTTGCGTCTTGGACCTTTTTCCGCCTTCTTTGCAATAATTGCACCTCAGATGGCTACTCAGACACTTTTAACACCCCAAAGGCTATTTACCCAAGTAGGATGTAGAACGTTGTCTTGGTGGACTATGTTATGTCCACTGAGAAGATGCTCTTGAGCCCCCAGGTCCAACAGCTCATTCCATTAAGATGTTTGGTT
The DNA here is from genome assembly GCF_000313985.2 of Echinops telfairi. Lineage (NCBI taxonomy): Eukaryota > Metazoa > Chordata > Mammalia > Afrosoricida > Tenrecidae > Echinops > Echinops telfairi. The sequence continues at coordinate 80,955,831 of NW_022103906.1, read as the reverse complement.
GTAGTTTAGAAGTTTTTATAACTTTGCTCTCTGATACTGCATGATGTTCATGGACATATTTACAACACATAGAAGCATATACCATATATACTCATGTATAAGCCGAGTTATTCAGCACATTTTTATTGCAGTTTTTGTGGTCAAATTAGGTGCCTCCGCTGATATTCGGGTCGGCTTATACTAGAGTATATACAGTATGTGGAAATACCCTCTATCACAGCTTTATACATTTGTGGGTGTTGACCCATTTGTCCCAGGCTGTTACCTCTCAAAAGAAGATCACTGGGTCTATGTACTGACGGACCTCGCCTTTGAACTCTTTAAAGAGGTCTTGTGCAGCATATTTACCCCATGCCACACGTTGTTTGATCTCGAGTGCTGCTTCCACGAGCATTGGCTGTGGATCCAAGCAAGACAAAATCCTTGACAACTTCAACCTTTATTCCATTTATCACGATGTTACCCTGTTAGTCCATCGACTTCTGAAAGAACAAACCAATCGGTCTTAGAAGTACAGCCAGAATGCTTCTTGGAAGCAAAGATGGTGAGGATTCATCTTGCTTGCTTTGGACCAATCTCCAGGAATAACCAATCACTAGAAAAATACAGCATGTTGGAAAAGCAAGAGGGTCATGGGAAATGAGGGCACTCCTCGGTGAGAGGGGTTGCCGTTGCCTCAGCAAAGGGCTCGGCCATATCAGGGATCACCAAGATGGCACAGGACCAGGCGATGCATCATGTTGTTAAAGATGAGGTTAGCATGGGTCCACGCTGCCTCCACCGACAGCCACGAAACAGCAGCGCTTCCTTGCTTGTTCTGTGAGCGCCGTAAACCAGGAGATGTTCTCACTCGGCGTGTGAGGACAGAACCCACTTGCGTCTGTCTGCACGAATACACAGCTGTGTCTCTGCACCCACGGTTGAGTTAGGGAGGATGAGTGTCCCTGATGTGACCTCTGCCTACCTGGAACCTGAGGGGAAAGAACGAGGGGTTCCCATGCGTATCCATGGTACGGATGGTGAGGATGGGCGAGCCAGAGTAGAGCCTCCAGGGGCCCAGTAACAGGGCCCTGTCTCCTGTGTTGCGGGTTTAGATAAAAGAAGGCCACTGGAAGGTCCAATTAGAATGATGTGACGTCTTTATTGTCAGGCTCGCCTGGACTGCGGTGGGAGATGTTCAAATGGGACTTTTGACCAGGCTGCAGGGCTCTGTTCCCCGGCCTAGCCCTTTCTATATTATTCAGAGAGGGTAGAATACAGAAAGCAGAAGAAAAGGCAAGTTAAAATACATATAGCACTAAGTGGTATTGACAGAAGTAGAGCAAAAGTATATTCAGGTAAAGCTTCAGGCGCCTTGTTTTATGATCCCATTCCGGGATTTTGTCGCTAGCTTGACCCCTAGTGGGGGTGGGAAATGAACAGCCTGACCCTGATAAAGGAGAGAGGGGTAGTTAAAATTGCTCTGGGGCACTTACCAACCTGTCTTCCATTGTGGTGTTAAAACAGATGACCTCAGGCCAAGCAGCGGGGAAGTTGCCCTCAAGGAAAGCATTCTTGTGACAGTTCTGCTTACACGTGGTAAGAGGAGCCAGTCTAGTTCATCCTGGTTTGCGGCAAGGGCGATGGTACTGATTTTACCTCATCCAGTTGTCCCCTCTCCTTCGCTCCTGAAGAGCTTAGTAGAGTCACTGCACCACAAACCTTTCCCCCAAATCTACATGTTTGCTAACGCTGTGCCTCCCATCTGTCTAGCTCTCTGCAGCTTTGGGGGCATCTGTTATTTCGTTCAAGGTGCCGTCCACGCGTCCCAGGCGCGTGTGTTGAAAGCATGCGGGTACTGAGGAGCCCTGCTGGCTCAGCGGTTTCAAGTGGGGCTCCTACCCTCAAGATCATCAGTTGGTAAACCCCAGCCACCCAAGGGAGACGAGGAGGCTTTTTGACTCCAGTCAAGAGATAACGTCTCGGAAACCCACAGTGCCAACTCTATCGTGTTCTGGAGGGTCGCCATGAGTCAGAACCAACTCACCCACTGGCAGTGAATTTGGGTTTGGGGTGGGCTGGTGGGTGGGTTAGTGTTGGAGTAACCTGGTTAATTCTTGAAGAGCCCTGGTGGCCTAGTGTTTACTCGATGGACTTCTAACGCGCAGTTAGAAACACAAGCCGATCCACAGGAAACAGACGGTGCTTCTACTCCGGTGAAGAGTTACAATCGCAGAAACCCACAGGGCCCAGTTCCACCCTGCCCTATACGCCGTGGCAGTGAATTTGGTGATGTCTTGTGTTTTGTGGGGGTGGGGGTATATCACTGAATTTTCATTTAAAAAGTATCCCTCCCTTCAGAGTTGAGAAGGGTAGGTAATTTGCCCAGGATGCCAGAGAAGGGCCGGATGCACCCTTGGGCGTATCACCGCACACCGGGTAACAGGCTGTGTGCAGGCACTATGGCAGAATGAAGGGCCCAGAGCCTTGTGCCAAAGCTCATCCACCCAGCTCACCTTAAACGTCCTTTCCCAGCCAGTCAGGGAGGGTACAGTCTCAGCCTCCACATGCTGCCTGGAGCCCCCCTCTCAGGCTGGAGTTGCTTCAGCCCCCCCTGCAAGACACTGCTCAATACCCAGGAGCCTCTGGGGTGAAACTCAAGCATAACAGGACAACTCATAGGCTTGGCTAGTGCCACCTGGATGGTGCATCATGTTGGTGGACTGACTGCTTCCTTCCAGGGGGTGCGGGCTAGTCATTTCCCAGCTCCCCTCCACGGTCACCCTGTGGTCTGTGTGTGAGCTCTTCAAATGCATCATCATGCTGCGGAGTGACCAGCCGGGAAGGAAAGTTCATGGTTAGCTGAATGGATGAGCTTGGGCACCAGGCTCTGACCCCTCCATTCTACCACAGTGCCTGCACCCAGTCAGCCACCCGCTGTATAGTGGCACGCCAGAGGGGTGAGCCCCTGCCCTTCTGTAGCCTGGGCAGTGGTCAGAGGGGACTCTGCAGAGTCTTAATCCACATGGGAACCCTGCCTCCTACCTCACGTGCCCTGGAGAGTCACACCAATTGCCAGAGCTATGGTTCAAACCTACCAGGTGTCGTTCAAGAGAAAGACGAGGCTGTCTGCTCCTGTGAAGTTTATAGCCTCAGCAGCTCTATACAGGGTCACTATGAGTCAGAACCGACCCGATGGCAGTGGGTTTCTGTAGCCAGCTCTAGACTTAGTTCCTGGGCACTAGTTCTGGCTTCATAGTAGGCCCAGCCCAGGAAAGCTTGCTGAATGAGCAACTGGATGCACACACGTTCCAATTAGTGTTTTTTCTCCAGTACCAGTGTAGCGACCAGCTACACACAGGAGCAATTTGATCACAACCTTGACTGTCAGGACCCCCAGGTGTATCCGATGGCATGGCCCAGCCCCACACCTCCCAGACATGCACCCAAGGTCTGGTCAGTGTCCCTGAGTCCTGGGCCTTGTTTTCATCACAGCCAAGCCACCCGTGCAGAATGGATACTGCTCAGACGGGGTCTGTTTGGGAGCCCTTGGTGCCCGGGCCACAGCCTCTGTCTCGGCCGAGCGTCTGTGGTTTCGAAGCAGCAGCGGGAGTGACTCAGGAGCCCAGGGCCTCCTTTCATCCCAGGTCAATGCCGCTCGCGCACCATGACCAGCCGGCTGTCGATGGCAGCAGGTGTGTTGTTGGGATGCTGCACAGGTTTCCGTGGAGTTTCCAGACCAAGATGGACTAGGAAGAACAGGGCCCACCAATCTGCTTCTGAAAACCAGCCCGTGGTTCCTCATGGTCCAGCCCCCCCCACCCCCCCACCCGTGCCTAAGATCACCATGAAAACCCAAACACGCTGCCAATCGGGTCGAAAACCCATAGGCGCCCTGTGGGTGAGGAGAGAACTGCCCCTGTGGGTTTCTGAGATGAACTCTTCAGGAATAGAAGGCTCCGCCTTTCTCCCAAGGAGCGGTTGGGGGTTTCAAACTGCTGAGCTTGCAGTTGGCAGCCAACTGTCACCACTATGCCACCAGGGCCCCAATGGGGTCACCAAGTGTCGTGGGACAATTCCTCCGGGGGACGGGGAGAGTCTCCTCTGGGATGTGGGGCAAAGGCCCTGTTTGCGGAGGCTTTGTGGGGTGGGGAAAACCCTAGGCTAGCTTCCGGAGTGTGAGTTCTCGGCCCATCCCCACACCTCAATGCTGGACTCTTCAGCTCTGTGAGACTCGGCGGCCTGTAGACCGGCCACAAGCACACCAGCTCCACGGCACTCTTAATACGGGGCTCAAATCGCGACATAACAGGCACTGTCTAAAAACAAATGCCATCACGGGCATCCCGTAAGGCAGCAGAGGGAGAAGGAGGACCAGAAATAAGAGGAGGTGTGGAAGGTGTGCCCACTTGCCCCTAAGAACAACCTCCTCCTGTGCCATTTGGTCAAAACTGGATGGTGACCAACTGCCACTCCTGAGCCTCTGACCCAAGATTCCATAGAAAATTCATGATCAAAGAGGGGGGATGCAGAACAGAATTTCAAATCATCATGAACACCAGAAGCTCTGGAGGGTAGATGGCACAATAAGCTCAAGATCATCTTCAAACCTCCTAAGCCAACAAAATATCCCCCGAAGTCATCGGAACCTGGACAATAGCTTAGCGTAACTAGCAAACTCGAGCTGAACTAGTATTGTGCTCTTTTAAGAAGGATGTGTATCGGCCCAAATTAGCAACAGAAACTCAAAGGAGTAGCTAGGAACCGTGGCGGGCAGTGAGTTTATGTTCAGGAGGGAGGCTCAGCCCAGCAAAGGGGGGCTGAGAATAGTTGCAAGTCCCCAAAACAATCCAATCGGTGTCCCGGAATGATCCATGTAGAAACGGTTGGATCGACGTGTGTTTCGCTGAGTACGTTCTCAAAACCGCGACGTAAATGAAAATTAGGGAGGTGAACATAATAAATGCTCTACAGTCGAAAGAGAGAGGAGGGGAATCTGCATAAATCCAGGGAGCGTTGACACACCGGGTAATTTCCTTTATTAAGAGAAATGGCACTGCCAATCACAGCGGTGAAAATGGAGGCCAACCGAACAATGGCACTTAACGCAGCCCTACGGGGGCTCGATTGAAATCTGGGGCAGAATTCCTCAGCCATGGGAGGGCGGGGGGCCCTTCCTGGGTGATTTCAGGGGTGGGTCTCACTGAGGGTGCCCATGGTGACTCACAGAGCAGCTTGAATGGGCTGGGAGGCTCTCCCCTGCCCCCTCCTGCTGCTCCTCCTCTCCCACATGCCCTCCTCTGGGAATGCCCGCCTGGCAGCAAGGCCACAGCCAATTCCCTGGGGGGAATTGGCCAATTTCTCGAGCACCCCCGGGGCGGCTGGGACTTGAGGCCACTCCAGTGTATGGTGAGCCCACCCCGTGTGTGTCAGAGGAGGGCTGTGCTCCAGACGGTTTGCAGTGACTGGTTTTCTGCCATGGTTGCCAGACCTTTCTTCCAAGGCACCACTGGGTGGATTGGAACCACCAGCCGTTCAGGTAGTAGCCAAGAGCCGAGCCATTTGTACCAGTCTGCTCGAAGCCTCACTGGTAAGCAGGGTGCACTTGAAACTGGAAACATAGAACTTACCTGAGACCAAACGAGCGTGCCTTTTAAATAACCCTGTGCACAGCTAGGCCCCAGCCCCACCCCCAGCCGACCCCTTCGGATTGCCTGTAGCAGCAGCATTGTCCCCGTCACTGATGGCTACTGAGTGCTGTGGACCAGCCATATCCTAGGTGCCTTTGCCCATATCAGCCCTGTTTGTCCTCGCCACTGCTAAATGGGAAAGTGGGTGGGGAGGGTGTCCATTGCCCTCTTCATTCTGCAGATAAGGAAATCAATCAAGCTACAGTGAGGTGATGTAGCTCCCAGGGTTCCAGCGCTCATAAAGAGCCAGCTGTCTCACTCCACAACAGCAATTAGTCAATTAACCAGCTGTGGGCTAGCCAATCCCCATGGCAACAGCACCTGTGTCGGAATAGCATTGTGCTCCACAGGGTTTTCGATGGCTGATTTTTCAGAAGCAGATCACCGACCTTTCTCCCTAGTCTGTCTTAGTCTGGAAGCTCCGCTGTCACCTGTCCAGCATCCTAGCAAGGCACAAGCCCCAACCGGACAGACGGGTGGTGGCTGTGCCTGGGCTGGGAATCAAACTTGGGTCTCCCACGTGGATGGTTCTCCCCCAGCACCATCACTGCCCTCCTAGCAAAGCCACAGTCACAGGGTCGGCAGGGTGGGCAGCGTCAGAAGTTACCTGATGGTGACAGGTTGGGTTTGGGTTGACGAGAGCGTGGAGGGAGGAGCCACAAACTGGCCAGGGAGTCAGGGAAAGCCCCAGAGAGGAGATCCTGTCAAACAGGACCTTACAGGCGAGCAGGAGTCCTTCGGAGAAAAGGGGGAAGATGGGAACGGCATGCACAAATGTTCCCAGCCACCACTCAGTGCTGTCAAGCTGACTCGGACGCGTGGAACCGTGTAGGACAGTAAACCGGTTCCAGGTAGAGGCAGGAATGCTGTTCTCACCGCTGTGGCCCTCGGGCCTAAGCAGTACTAGGTGCTCCTGAGCTTGACAACTGTCCGTCCCACCCGTCCATGGGTATCAGAATAGAGCTGTGTCCATAGCTGGTTTGTTCAGAAGATCGCCAATCTTCTCTGTCACAGTGCCTCTGGGCGGACTCAAACCATAGACCCTTCGTTCAGAGACCGAGCATCCATGTGCACCGCCCGGGACGATACGCTGTGCCCACTTCTCCTTGTGAGGGCTCCTGTAATGTAGCCGCAGGCACCCATTCTGAGCAGAGGGTTCACCCCACCCCTGCTTTAGAAGCCACGGACTGCCCTTCTGCGAGGGGGCTTCCTCCAGTCAGGGGCCCAAGCCAGGCTGACAGGCCGCCCGCGCTGCCCACGCTGCCCTCACTCGCCTCTTCCATCAGAGATAGGCTGAAGGCGTGATTTTCATTCCTCCACAATATGAGGCTGAGTAGATGATATTGGGCAAAATATATTGTAGCCATAATTCATATTAATGGGAATTCAATAGTGGCAACTTGTCATCTGCTGAGATTAAAAGTGAATATTGTGTTACAAAGGCATTAAAAAGGCATTATGAATTAGATTCCTCTGCACCACAATGTGTTCCTTGTAAATACAGGCGGGCCTTGGATTATGAACGAGTTCCCTCCCTAAGCCTGTCAAAATTTCCTGTCGGTAGAATTTGTATCTAAGTCAGCAGGTGTGGCTGGTGTCTAATGTCAGCCAAATGCTCCTCTTAGTACAGAGCATAGACTAATCTCACCGCCATCGAATTGATGCCAACTCATAGCGACAACCATCCAGGACAGCATAGAACTGCCCCTGTGGGTTTCCAAGGCTGTGAATCTCCACAGGGGCAGAAAGCCTCGTCTTTCTCCTGCAGGGTACCTGGTGGATCAGAACTACTGACAGCCCTCCTGAGACAGTGTAACTTGCTTGGCATAAGAAGATTAAAGAGATACTTTCAGATACACTGAAATACCTTCACCATCATAGTACAATAATAATATTTTATGTGTTGAAAAGTAGCACTCCTTAATAACGATGGTGCTTAAACCTTGAATGTTTAATGTTTTGTGGGAGATGGTTTATCCACGTTGAATGTTCATAACCACGGAATTGCTTATAATTGAGGAGGAAACTGATGCTTGGGTTTGAGATGGATCCATTTATGAGACCCCAGCAGGTCCAAAGCCTCTTTTAAACATGGGTTCTAGCCCTTGCTTTCTTATGACATATATTTTAAGAATCTGGTAGGCGTGGTTCTACCTTAGCGAGTGAGTGTCCCTGAACATTGTGCCCTATCACCAGCTCTCGAAATTTGGGTACATAATGGCCAGTCACTTAAGAGTTTGATCTGTACAAGTCAAAATTCATGAATTACCATCAGAAACTGGCCTAGACTGGGATAGTTTCCTGTTCTCAATGGTATTTTAAATGCGACACCATTGGTTAAATTAATGACACCATCAATAGAATTACCTTATGCCCCGGGGGATGATTTATAATGCTCTCTGTCATAAAGTGATAATGAGGTCTCTCCAGGGAACCAGAGGAAAATAGAAACCGTAGATAGATGAATGGATTTGGGGTTTGCACTTAATTCTATCCACAATCGAAGAACTTCTAATGACATAGCCCTGCTCGATGCTTGTCCTCAGAGATCAATGAAGATATGAGCATAATAACAAAGTTTATTTAAGAAACCAGATGGTGCCTGCCTGTCAGAAAGAGTAGTGTCTGGGTTCATAAAGGCTTGTGTCCAAACAAACAGCCATCTGTGTGAAGTGTCAACTAAGCCCACATGGAAGAAGCACACCAGCCGTGTGATCCAAGGATTGTACATGATACAATCCAAATACAAAGAGGGAACGGTATCAGCGCTGAAATTGTGAACATCTGGTTTGTAGAAGTCTGTCGAGGTCAGCAGGAAAACTCCGTTCTGAGGGTCCCACCGTGGATCGAGCCTCCACCGAACCCCTCTGACCACCGGAAGGATGTGAGTAACCTTCCTATCAGAGAGAGGGCATTATGAAGTCGATTATGGCAGGTTAGGCGAGGTAAAAATGTCGTACGTTATCATTTGAGCTACCTTTTGGCCCATTAGTAAGGCTGTCTCAGTTTTGCATACGTTCTGCTTTTCGACGGAGGCTTTTGTCCGTATTGTCTGGTCATCGTTGATGTTTGTTTGCTTCCTGTGTGTGTTTTGTGTGACTTTCTATCAGTGAAATGCAGGATAGGTTGATTCATGGTGACAGTAGCTGTGTTGACAATTGCCTAGGGGAGTGGAGCGGTGGGGGGGTGAGGGGAAGGGAGCGCTAACAACAAAGAGCAGCAGAAGAAAGGCTCGGAAATTGACCGTGGTGATGATTGCACACGTCTTCTAAATATGACTGGATGATTAAATTATATGATATGTGAAATATATGCCAATAAAACAATTTTTTTTTGCCAATAAAGCAATTTTTAAGGAATGTTTTTAATGTGGATTCCACATCCAGAATGAACTTACTCCCAGCAGAAATTAGTAACTGCTCCTGCCAAAACTAGGCTATGTATTTTTTCTTATAAAATCCTCCTGAGTCCCGACAGTCCTTGCCTCCAGGCTCTGGACCGCCGGCTGCACAGCCAGGGCCCACCGAGTCAGCAGCAGGCCTCCCCACCCCCTCTTGCGCCCAGCCTGGGCTCCCTCAGGTGTGAGGACTGGCACCCAGAGGTACCCGTGGTTAGCCAGATGGTGGTGTCAGGTACAACCCTGCCCGGTGCTGCGCCACCCTCACAATCGCTGTAACCCGTAGGCAGGCAGGGAGATGGGTGGAATGAGTCCTAGCCAACCAACGTTCATCCAGTGTGGGGCTTCTGTATCCAGCATGCCCATCCTGGGGGCCCACTTGCTGGGCGGTGATGTCAAGATCCTCCCATGTCCAGCCTGGAAGTCAGCTGGGAGCTTCGTGGGCCCCATGTGCTCCCAGACTCCTTCCCGTGTGGCTCGGCCTGTGGTGGCCCCACAGGCCCAGAAAAGAGATGGGGAGGCTTCATGGCCTGGGCCAGAGCCTGTCTTTTTTAAAAATCAAAGCAAAGCACTTGATTTAGAGTAGAAGAATGGCCGCCCCCAAGGAAAGTAGGGGGAAAGGCCCCGGTCTCTGGCCCATGTGCAGATCTAGGGAGAGTGGGTGAGCATCTCTGGCTTAGACCTGTCAGAAGCCCCTCCATCGGAGGCCAGAGACATGCTCCTGTGACCACTACTGACTGCTGGGCTCTTCTGAGGCAGCGTTTTCTACGTCAGATTCCAATACTGCCTCAGAACAGCGTGCTTTCGGGCAGCTGGAGAGGACCAAGGGGCAGTCCAAGCAAGGAGAGGGCAGTCAGAGCAAGGGTGGGGGTAGGGGGGGCAGGACAAGGAGGGAGAGCCGCTTATTATCCAACCACTTGAGTCAATCCCAGTTGGAACGCCCACTGCACGCCGATACACAAATGTTGGGCTCACGTCTTTGCTGCACAGAGATGGGATAGGGGCACAGACTCCAGACTCCAGACTCAACCTGCTTGAGTGACATTCAAATCCTGGCTCCTCGACTTTCTAGCTGAGTGAATTCTTTTCGAGTTTCTTAAACCTTTCAGAGCCTCTGTCTCCTCTTCTGGGCAATGGGAGAACGACACCCCCACCCCCACCCCAGTTCTCTGGGTTGTTGGGGAGGCTCACTGTTCACAGAGCAGAGGTGTGGCAGCAGGGCCCCGGTGCCGAGGTCACAGGCTGTGTCCCCACATTGGGCTCTCACCCTCCAGGCGCTGTGCCCACCCCCACAGACACCCCTCCAAGGACACGGGGTCTTACAACAAGGGATGCAACGGATGCCCCATCAAAGTATGTTGATTGGCAGAAGTGAATTGTGGGTACAAGGAGGTAGAACAGTGGATGCTCGCCTTCCTAAAGCCCAGCAGCTCTGTGCGCTGGAACACTGCCGCCCACTCCTCCGTGGCTCGGGGTTCCCTGTGGCTTCTCTGGTTCTCTGTGTGGTGTGCTAGCGATGGTCATCAAGGATCTGCCAATATCTTAAATACACTTCGAAATGCATGCCGGACCTCACCGGTTCAAGAAACCCCATGTTCAGTGAAGGTGTGTGGCCAAGTGATCACTGTTGCCTCCGTGAGAAGGAGAGTTTCTTGTTGCCGAAGATGCTGGCACCCAGCATCTGAGCCCTGGGCTCTGACCCACGTCGTCCTTGGTGGGGGCTGGGGAGACCGCGGGGTTTTGCTTGGCTTTGCTTTTTAAACCATTCGCTAAGGACTAGGAGCTCTCCATGCTTCCCCCCACTTCTGACAGCCACCATCCATGGTAGGTCTGTGGTTCCCAGGAGGACTCTGGGTTGCCTACTCAGCACTAGCTCCTACGTGGCAGAACTGGGATTTGAACTTGGGTCTTCTTTGCTTCAAAGCCTATGCCCCTCACTCCCAACTCTTTTCCCCAGATGTCTTCCCTTGTCTCTCTCTCTCTCAGGAACCTCCCATGTAAACTGGTCAGCATTGAGCACCAGGGTTGTAGCCCCAACCTGCTCTTCTCCCCACTCACCAGCTATCCAAGCCAGAGGATGCAGCCCCCTGGCCCTTCCTCCCACCTCCCCACCTCCTCCGCGTCACTGCCTGTCAGTGCCACCTTCAAACGGTTCTCTAGCTGTGGTAGTCTGGGTAGACTGGAGAAACAAATCCAGAGAGACACTCATATGTGTATCAGAGAGAAGTTTATATACAAGAGCAATTGAATATTGAGAAAACCTCCCAGCCCAGTCCACATCAAGTCCATAAATCCGATTTTAGCCCATGTGTCCGATACCAATCTTTTTTTTTTTATTCTTCTTTTTTTTATCATTTTATTGGGGGATACCAATCTTTAAAGACCTCTTCAGACTCACAAAACACATGCAGTGATGCTGAATGCAGGAAGATCACAGGCCAGTGGGTGGGAAGTCGTGTGGATCCAGTGGGGCTGTAAGCATCTCAGTGCTGGCAGGAGTCTCTGCGTGATTCCTTCAGCTCCCAGCACACGGGCTCTATCCATGTAGTCCCTTATGGCTTGTCAGTAGAGCGTCTCTCAGGGAGTGAGCCCAGAGAGTCTCCCAATTTCAAGAAAAAACAGGATTTCCCAGAATCCTCAGGAGAAAGCCACGCCCACACAGAGGCCTCATTGGCTATATCCTGGCTAGACTCCACCCCTACGCTCTGAATCCTCCAATTGACACCAGATTATATAACTACCACAGTAGCCCACTGGTTCCTGTCCACACTAACCCAGGCCACCTTTCAGCCACCACTCAGGGACACACAACCTCCTTGTCAGTCCCCCTGCCTCCCATTCTGTCCACACCCTTTCTCCTCACTGCTGCCGCCAATCAGATCCTGTCACTCTCCTGACTCCCCCAAAAGAGTGTGCAATTCCTCCAAACTCACCCGGAAAATAAAGTAACCGAAGGCCGTTGGTGACTTCACCTTGGCTCACCTCAGGAGATCTGGCTTGTATCTGCACCTCCACCTCCCACCCATTCGCCAAACATTAGCTGTGCATCTCAACCACACGCATGCAGGTGAGCCCATCTGCAGGTGTCGTGTGTGTGTGTGTGTGTGTGTGTGTGTGTGTGTGTGTGTCTCAGATTGAATAAGGCAGGACTTGAATTGCAAAGAGCACAGGACTTACAGTCAGGCAGCCCCGGGTTTGAACCATTAGTAAATGAATACACCTCCCTGTAACCTCTCGAGTTGGAGGCCGGGTCGTGTAGTGCTTACTCCCTGGGCTGCTAATCTCAAGGTCCCCAGTTGAAACCAGTAGCCGCTCCTCGGGAGAAAGGTGGGGCTTTCCACTCTCGCAAAGAGTGACCGTCTCGGAAACCCACAGGGGCAGCTCTACCCTGTCCCATGGGTCCCGGTGGGTCAGCATCGACTGGACAGCAGTGAGCTTGGTGTTCAGTGAGCCTCACGTTCCTTGTCTGTAAAACGGCAAGAACAACAGAGGCACTTTGTGCAAGTTGTATGTGAAGTAGGAAAAGAGTCCACGCCAAAGAAACCAACCCAGCCCAGCCCTGTGTGACCAATCAAGTAAGCACTCAGTAAATGCTGGTGCCTGAAGGACAAATGACAAGCTTTGCTTCCAAGATACCTGTTTGAGAGCTTCATCATCTTCTTCTTAATTCCAAGTAAAGCATTTGCACAGTGACAGTGTGCTGTCTCCCCGTATCCATCAGCCTCTCCGCAGTGACTGGGTTTGGGAAGCAGACTTACATAGTCAGTTCTTGGGCTCGTCTCCACCATGGTGCCCCCCACCCCCAACCCAGGGCACCTCCGTGGGATTCGCTCCCTCACTCTATGAGCACCTGGCACCACAGCACCATGAGCAGCTGCTGTGGACGCTTCAAACTGTAAGAAAGCGATTTCCATTGGAAAGGAAGGACACACCACATCTCAGGCAGTGACCGCTGCTGTGCTGGCCGAACCGCTGGCCGCTGGTTCCCAGATGGTTTTGCCTCCAGCCCAGCCCCTGAAAAACTTCTAAGAGCCCACCACTCACTCATTCAGTGGGTTGAGTACCTCAGGGTAGCTTGTCCTGCAGCCACCCAGAATGCCCAGGTCTGGCTGCCAGGAGCCAGGGCCCTGCTCAGGGGCAGCCCGGCTTCCGCCAGCCTTCCACCTGCTCTGCCTCCGGACCCTAGCACAGAGCTCCTCAGGGCAGGCCACACAACTCGGAAGGCGGAAAAGGAAGAAAAAAAAAAAGTGGTGGGGGGAGAGAAATCCAGGACTGCTGCTGTTTTATGGTGGCGTGCTTTACGGCTTTCAAACATGTTAATTAGTTTCATTTTTTAATATAAATGCACCCTGATGTTTTGTGCAGGAAGGGCACGGTTCTTAAAATCTCGGAAACAAAGTAGGAGAATGACAGATGGGCTATGAAAGCGTCACATTCAGATGTGTTGTTATTATTATTGTTATTTAACAGTATTAAGCACCAACACAGAGCCAGGAGTGGGGTGAAGGGTGCGGGGAGGCAAGGAGAAGACCCAAAGCAGCACCCCCCACAGGGACTCCAGGCAGTGAGCAGTGGCCCAGGGCTGTCCGGCCCCAAAGGGAGGGGGGCGCTTCAGGGTGCCTGTCACTGCAGACCGAGCACACCCTTGTGTGGTCCAGGCTTGGAGACCCAGCCCTGCCTTTACCGCCTCTGCATCTGTGAGCTTGCTGGACTGCACCTGCTCCTCACTCCGCATCCAGGCAGGAGGACAATTTAGGATGGGTCATGTCCAGAGCCAAGTCAGTCTCCGAGGAAGTCCCGTCAACGCCGACTTGCTCCTGAGCAGCAAGGACGGGGGAGACGCCTTCGCGTGTCATGGACTTCGGACATTTCGTCAGGAGAGGCCAGACCCTGGAGAAGGACATCGATGGTAAAGCGGAAGGGCAGCGAAAAAGAGGCAGGCCCTGGGGGCGATGGATGTGACACCGTGGTGTCTGCAATGGGCTCACACACAACAACGACTGTGAGAGAGGGCAGGGCCGGGCAGCGTCCCCTTCTGCTGATCCACATCATCGCCCTTGGTGGAGGCTGGGGCTGCTTTTAGTCGGAACGGACGCATTGGCCTAACAATATCAACACTCCAGGAAAGCGCATTGCTTCCTGGAAGTAATCAGCAAGAAGAGAAAAGCGGGGGAGGGCCCAGGAGGGAGAGCGTGTCTGACTTCCCTGCTGCCTTCCGGGCGGCAGGCTGCTTGCTCTCAAGACTGCGCCTCATCCAAGCGCGGGGTGACCCCCTGACTCCTCCTCTCTGCTGAGCTGAAATGAAACGCCATCACACCCTTTCCTCTGGTGTCAAGAAATGTTTCCACAGCCTTCTAATGACCACCTGCCTGCTTCCCCTAACATACGGGCTCCAATTTGGAAACCGCTCAAAGGGCAATTAAAGCAAGAAACCAAGGCACTCCCACGTCCCTCTCACAACCTACGAGGGCCACCCCCGTGCACACACACAGCTCTGGGCGCACAACCTGAGTGTGTTTGCATCTACAAAGGCAGAAAACAGGCTCCTGGGGGGGAGAGGTGAGGGGTAGGGAGTCCCTGGGGAGTGCAAAGGGCTCATGTGTTCAGCTAGACACCAAAAAGTTGGATGTTCCCGTCCACCCAGAGGTAACCTCAGAAGAAAGGCCTGGTGATCCATAAAAAGCAGCCTTGGGAACCCCACGGAAGAGCTCGGTTCCAACTCGCACAGAATCACCCGGGATAGGGGTCAGGCTCAATGGCCCCTGGCTAGTTTAAGAAAATGGGGACAGAGCTAGACGTGACTCTTTGGTTAGTCCCCTACCAAAAGACTCTTGGCCATACTCAAGGATCCTTCAGGGATGTTTTTGTTTTTCAATAAACAATTAAAAGAAAGCGAAGGCCATAGCTGGAGTAGAAAGAGTGCTGAGTAAAGAGCGCTGAGACTCTTTACCGGAGTAGAAAGCCTCACGTTTCTCCCATGGAGCAGCTGGTGGTCTGGAACTGAAGACCGTGCGTTTAGCAGCCGGAGGCATAGTCTCCAGTCCCCTAGGGCCCCTCTAAAGCCAAATAGGGGTTCCCCACCCAAACCACTCCTCTCTTTTGGCTGACTTCCATTCAGAAGAAGTTTCTCTTTACTATCACATAGAATTAAAAGGAGAAGGCTCTGCCTGATCCGGGGCTTGGCAAATCTTCACCTTCAAGGGCAGTGCCCCTACAGTGTCCTAGATTCTAGCTGGTCCTGTTACTTAGCTATCGGGCAAGACTGGCCCCCCTTGATCTGCAGTGGGCCTTCTGTGGACCGAAGGTCTCCTCAAACTCACCTACTCGCCTGGACTGAGCGAGCCCCAGAGGCTGAGCCAGGGCTTAGGGAGCTATTTTCAGAAGGGGTAATACCCCACCACCCCCAGCAGGCTCCACTCAGGGACTGGGCTGTGCCCTTTCCTCAGCGGCTCTCTGGGCCCGAGTTTGGAATCAGATGGCAGCCCAATTGTTTACCCAGCTGTTGCTGGCAGCACAGGGCCCATACTGTGGCAGGCGTCAGCCCTGCTCAAAGGATATTGATTCTGTAAGCACCCAGGGGCCCGGGGCAGAGCTGTGTGCGCCATGGGGCTGTGAGAGCAATCTCCTCCCAGGTTTGTCCTTTAGAGATGAAAATAGCAAAAACTCTGGAGGTAAGAAGGATGTAAGTTTGGCCGTGCTCACACTGGCCATTCGGATCCTAGAAGTGAGTGGGGCTGAATCTCTTTGGAAGAACATAGAACATTCCAGCAAGCCATTTCCTTCTGAGGCTTGGGTGATACTTCGATCCCAAACTGGCAGTGCTGGGGCAGGTCCTGGGGCTCATTCAGAGCACAGAGGCTGTAGGGCT
>NW_022103906.1:80920807-80939390 GCF_000313985.2 Echinops telfairi | reverse complement strand
CGTGGTGACAAAGATGGACGGAAGGAGGCCCACCTTCCCAGAAATGAACTTCTAAGCAGGAAGAGAAGGAGCGGCACTCCCGCCACCCCGTCCCGAGGGTTTAAAATTAGACCAGCCGACGCGCAGGAGAAGACGTTGCTGGGGCAGCTCCTCAGTGGCCTGCCAAGGGGCCAGTTGATGAGTGGTGAGATGGGCCTTCCCATCGCCCATGTTTCAGCCTAGCTGGGAGCAGGATGGTGCCCACCAGGCAGGTTTCACCATCCAGGGATGCCCCAGGCTCAAGGATTTGAGGAAACCCGTGGAGGAACCTCGAAACCCTCTCCTTCCTTAGGATGGCTAGCATGATTGTGGGAGCGCCGGTGGTCCAGTGATTATGGGTGGGGCTGCTCACTGTAAGGTCAGCTGTTTGAAACCATGAGCTGCTTCGCCAGAGACAGATGAGGCTTGCGACTCCCGTAAAGACCGGCAATCTTGGAAACTCACCGGGGCAGTTCGAGCCTGCCCCATCGGGCCGCTCTGAGCCACAATCAACTCAATGGCACCGAGTTTCTCGGTTGTTATTATTGTTGTTATTGGAAACGACACATCACATAAAGCTCACCTAGCTTAGCCATGCTCAGGGGCATCCTCCAGAGGCACGTAGTCCACGCGTAGTGTTGTGCAGTTGTCATTACTACCTGGTTCCAGGACCTGGTCATCACCCCAAAATGAAAGCCTGTGCCCATCTGCCTTGCCTGAAAAGGCTACTGTGTACAAGACACAGGAATACAATGGCCTCGGGGAGAGCTGGGAGGGAGAAGGGTCTTTTGCTTGAGCCCCCTGCCCCTCCCCAGTGCCCCCTCAGCAGGCTGGGCACCACACCACACAGTAGTTTAGTTACCTGGACTCTCATTTTCCCCAAGCATGGCTGGCCTCTTGTTTCACTCTGTGACTCGTCACTAAGCACAGTTTTGCACATCTTAAGCCTCAACATTATTGGTCCAAACCTAAATTTTTTTTTAAGTGTTGGCTCTATTTCAACCCCTGGCAACCTTGTGGGTGTCAGAGTAGAACTGGGCTCCACGGGATTTTCAGAAGTAGGCAACGGCCTCCAGGTCTTTCCTCTAGGTCTCCCTGGGTGGTCAGAGCCACATCCGTTCACCGGAGCACCACGAAAGGCTGGCTATAAAAACCACTAATTTTGTAGCTACTATGCGACTTCTCATTGTCTGGGAATAAAACTCTTTGTCCTTACGTTGTCTCACATTTGAACCCTGCGCAGAAAGAAGCAGCATGCGAAGCAGAGAGAAAGGGTCTTTGAGGTGGCTTCCTTCTAATTAGATGCCTGTTAAATGGTAGCAACTTGGCACCATGGCCCCTCTTAGGCTGTCTAGGGGCTCTAAGGAAGCGCTTAACCAAGGAAATCGGAAGTACATTTTATTCTCTCCTCCCTATGTTCCTTCGCAGGCCAGGGTCCTTTTTAAAAGACATCTTTTCGCCTGTGCCGTCCACCGAGATGTGTCTATACCGGGTTTCTCACGCAAATAAAATGCCCACGTAAATAACACGCCCATGCTTGGAACCCACAAACGCAGCTGGGAAAAGGATGCGTCGGGGTGACAGAAATGCATGCCAAGCGCATGACTTGCGTTAAAATATGGCAACAATGCTCCTTTCCCAAAGAAAGTGAGTGTGGTGCCCCCGGAGGCCCCAGAGGCCCCCACTAATCACTGTCGATGGCGTGAGACTGGGCGGATCAATCACTTTCATCGTCGCCAGGAATTCACTGCTCGCTCATTCTATTTCTCATAAGCCCCCAGAACACTGGGGAGTCACCCTTCCTCTGCACCGCCTCTCCCCAACCCACACCCTCCCACCCCCATCTGCAGCTTGTGTCCCCCTTCGCTCCCGAGCCAGAACCTGGAAAGATAAAGGAACAGATGACAAGGTTTGGCGCCCATTTGTCACTCCACTGGAGGGGACCAGGCACAGTGTTGACAGTCAGGCCTGGTCCCGTGTTTCATGAATATTTTAGAACGTACATTGACAGAATTCTAACCGGGCTGTGTCCTCCACGGCAAACGTGTCACCCATACTCCAGAATTTAATCGCAGCTTTGAGGCAGGAATCACCACTTGTCCCATTAGTTTCCTTTATTATATCCTAAAACATGCTGGCTGAGCTGCGCCAGGTGCCCGGTCTAAAGACCGTGTGGTCTTCCTCATCCTTGCTCCTTGCACGGCTCCGGCACATGGCCAAGGAAAGGGGTGTCTTTGAATGGCAAGTGCTCTGTACTGGCATGGGTGGCTTCAGTGCCTGATAATTGAGAGCATACGAGTAGCACAAATGACTTGGGCCCACCTAGGAACCTGAAGGCTGGTAGTCTAAACCCACAAAAGAAAAGCCTGGCAGTGTGCTTCCATAAAAATTACGTGCAAGAAGCCCTTCGGAAACTCAGGTCTATACTGTACCACCTGAGAATGGCATGAGTCGGAATCTACTTGACAGCAGCAGGCTTGGGGTTTGGGGGGCATATTTAGGAGGAAGGGGGCTGGCTCAGTGGTATTATTTTTCCCATGTGTCTTCCAGCTTATTCTTCAGTGAGGTCATTGGTTAGCTTCAAGGAAAGCCTTCTCACCTGCTGTCTGCTCACCCCAGTCCCACCTCCCCTGGATCCCATCTGTGGCCCACTTCATCCAGTTTTCCCTGCAATCATCATTACTCTGGCGGCCCTGGTCCTGGTCCTGGACCATCCGCTGGGCTGGGTCCCCTGTGAGTCTCCCGGCCCCGCGTGTGTCCCTGGGGCAGTGGCAGGTTCTGCTCCCTCTCCTGGCCTCCCCAGCAGTCTGGAGCTGGACAATGGTGGACCTTAGTAAGAGGCTGGATGGAGAACGACCAGGTGCAGATCCAGCCTTCCCTTGCCCAGACCATAGCCATTGACTTTGAATATTATTTCTCCCAAAATATATATATATGCTGAAACCACACCGTTGGAAACTGGCTGCTAATTTTAAAGTTGGGTGGCTTGAGCCTTCCCGGCAGTACCACCCAAGAAAGTTCCGCTGGGCCTGCTTTTATAAAGATCGCCTTTGTTTATAGGAGACAGGGAGATGATTTTGACTCCTCGTGACCCCATGTGACAAGCGTTTTCTAGACTGTGATATTTACGGAAGCAACATGCTGTCTTTCTCCTGCTGAGCGTCTGGACCTGTTAAAACCAACAGCTAAGCCTGTTGAGTCACAAGGGCTCCCCATGGAGGTTATTGCCATGGGAACCACAGGGTGTAGCTCTCCTTGATGGCAACCGGGGCTCGGCGGCGTCTGGGTCTGGACCCACCCGGCAGCACACGGTTTGGATTTTGTTCCTGTACCTGTAAGCACAGCCCCAGCAATAGCGGCTCTGACGATGCTACCAGGGCAGACTAGAGTAGGGTGGACACTAGTGCTAGCTCACTCAATGAAAAAAAAATTTTTTAACTCAGTGCCCTGGAACCAATTTCCAACTCTAAGACAGAGTAGAATAAAAGAAACCCCTTTGGGTTTCTGAGACCTCCAGCCTGCAAGGGTGTAGACAGCCTCATCTTTCTCCTGTATGGCTGGTGTCTTCTGAAATAGCAGATGTACCCAGCCAGGGAGACAGAAGAAGGACCCCCACGTCGCACCACAGCCAAGGAATGCCTGGAGCTAGCAGAAGCTGGGAGAGAGGAGGGAGCCATTTCTCTGCCAGAGCCTGGGAAGGAATCAACATGGCTGATTTGCTGCTGGCTCCTCGCTGTCAGAGCTGTGAGACCATAAAGGTCTGTTTTTGTAAGCCACCCAGTGTGTGGTATTTTGGCAGCTAGGAAGCTACTAGGAGGAGGCCTGGGTGGCATAGTGGTTACACACTGGGCTGTTACTGCAAGGTCAACAGTTCAAAACCACCAGGCACTCCAAGGGAGAAAGATGAGACTTTCTACTCCCCATAAAGAGTTACAGTCTCAGAAAGCCACAGGGGCAGCTCTACCTTGCCCTCTAAGGTAAGGTGACCAGATTTTAACATTGATAAAGCGGGACACCATTGATAAAACTCATATCCTGGAGAAATAGCCACATGGCAGCCGAAAACCGTATACACTAGCTTGTCATGCATTCTTTCCAAAAATCGGGATTTTTTTTAAATGCCGCGGAACGCCGCAAAAATTATTAAAAACCGGAACTGTCCCGCCAAAAGAGGGACATCTGGTCACCTTACTCTAGGGTCGCTATTAATCAGCATGGCTCGTTGGCAGTGAGTTTGGAGTTGTAAGAGAAAACTACGATGGTGGCCTTTGTGGGCAGCAGCCCGGGACTCCACACACCTGTTCAACTTCAACTTGCCCTTTTGCCAGATTGGAGGCCGGAGCTCAAGGGGAGTGGCCCTGTGGCCCACTGCCCACTCCGGGCCAGCCTCCTCGGGGGCCTGTGCCCCAGAAGCTCGAGCCTCAGTCGCACGCACGGCTTCTCCCAGCAGGGTGGTTTTTGCTCCACACTGCAACATGTTTCCCTGGGCTTCTGCGCCCAGTGATATTTGTGGCCAGGCTCTCTGGGGACAGAGGCTGTCATCATGCAGCTGTTTTTGGGACAGACGAGCAGTCGGCCCTACCCTCAGCAGAACAGTCACGTTGGCGGCCCAGCTTGTGAACAGATATGAGACCATGTTCCCAGTGTCTCCATCCCCCAGGAATGCAGGCGCACTCTGAATTCCAAACTCCCCCTGGCTTCCTCCTGAAGAGCGCCCAACCCATGTCCCCTCCACCTGGATGTCACAAGCCCAAGCCAGGCTCCTGGGACAACTGGGGTGTGGGGACAGGAGCCTCTCAGGCTGTAAGTGTTGCCTGTGGGCCACTAGGAACCTGGTCTCTGTAGGGCTCTGTGTTGGGCATTGGGGGAAACTGGGCGCCTTAGCTACAGGCCCTGCCAGCTGACTGCAAGTTAAACCACGTGTAGACATGAGAGAGCCAGCATTGGCTGGCTGGGGGTCTTTTTTCACCCACCCCACCCCCATCTGTTCCCACGACCATGAAACCTCGTCCATGCCCATAGGACAGCGAGTGGTGGAAAGTTGGGTCGTATTCAAATCTCTTCAGCAGGGAGAATTCCCAAACCCTCCATTCCTCTGCTCCTCCCTGGTCCTAGGATTCTGAGAACTCGCTTGCTCATGTTCCACTGAGGTCGAAGTCCCCAAGGACAAAGGGATGGGGGAGGGTGGAATTCAGGATGCCGGGCTAGGAGGAGTGTCAGGGAAGGTGGCCTGGAGATGAGTCCCACACATTCAGCCTTGGTGAGCTGTCCTGTAGGGCTCCCTTTCTCTTTCAAGAAGTATCCGATAAACATTCCATCAGCCTGACTGCTGCCGAGGCTGGGGTGTTGGGGCGGTAGGAGAGAGGGAGACTGGGGGTGACGGATCCCAAGGATCCGGAGTCAGGTCAGTGCTTCTTGGAGCGTGGTCTGAGGAGCACTTCCTTCAGAATCCCCTGAGATGCCATTTCACAGCTAGATGCCCCCACACCAACCCCCACCCCCCAGCCAAGGGTTATAGATTCTGGATCTCCAGGGCTGGGGCCTAGATTTGCATGTTGAACAAGCTCCCCCAGGACGTGTTAGGCCCGGGGTTTGAGGACCAGGTTGGGGACAAGGCAGAGAGACAGTGCGCCGGGCCTTCCCTGCAGCATTCCTCAGCCTCGCACTGTCAGACTGGCCACGCCTTGGGGCACAGTGGGTCAGTCTGTCTGTCTGGCTGGCACTGACTATGCCCAAGGAGTGGTGAAAGAGAGCCTGGTGCCAGGACCTTGTCCTGTCTGCCCCACTCACAGAGGACTGTCCGTTTCTCTGTCTGCCCCACAGCCATACACAAGGTCCTTGAGGTCCAGGATCTGATGCCTCCTTCTCTCCCCAGGCCCAGAGGGGTCTGCTACACCGGAGGTGCTCTGTAAGTGCTGACTGCGTTTCATTTAATCACATGACTGAATTAAGGCCCTGGCAGCCCAATGTCCCTGTCCTAGGTGAGAGCCTGGCAGGCAGGCATGGAGGAAGGGCCTGGCTTGTCAGTGGAAGACCCTGCCCCTCCCTTGGTGAAGGAAATATTGATCCTGCTGTTTGTTTTGCAAGGAAGCCATCCCCTCGGGGACAGCCAGATCTGGTGCAAGTGAAATAGAAACGACAAGGAGACAGCACTCCATTGGCCAGGCTATTAATAGGGCGGCCTAGGCGTGCTGGGCAGCGGAGAGGCCCGGGTGTCTGTGGGACTGGCGGGGTGTCCAGTGGTGACTCGGGAATCCCGCCCACCCACCCACCTCAGTTTGGCTCCCCTGCTGCAGCGTAGGAGGGAAGTGTGGGGTGTCATTTGCAGGTCACCTTTTAAGTGGATGCCAAGCAGCTTTGGCCCCAAGACCCCGGTGAGGAGTGACTGTCACCCCTGCTGGCTGCTGCACCGGGTCAGCAGACAGAAGTCACCTTTGGGACCTGCCCAGAAGCAGGCTTCTCTCCGCCTCCGAGGAAAATCTGAGTTGAGCTGAGCGGAGGCCATCCCAGCAGCCATCTGGACGCTGCAGGGTTCACAGGCTAGATCCCGAGTCCTGGCACTCGGCACAAGTCTCTGAGACGTCTTCCTGATTGGAGGTGGGTGGGCGGGACTCAGTGACCTCTCTGAGGTGATGGCATCTCCCCTAGTGCAGCACAGGTCGGTCTCAGCCGCAGCAAGATGTGCACTGCACAACCAGGGCCTCCCCTCCTGGGTCCTGCTACGGAGCCCAGCCTGCCCCTCTATCGGAGGCTGCCTACAGACCAGGGAACAGATCTGGAAGGACTGCTTGAGCCAGCACAGACTGGTGAGGGACAAGGGGTTCCCCGAGTGGCGATTGACTGGGGGTTCAGACCCACTCAACGGTGCCTCCCAAGAAAGGGCTGGCAACCTGCTTCTCACCAGCACCTGGTAGGGAGAGGGGAAGGACTCACCCAAGGAGGCCTCCGAGTATCCCGGGCAGACCTAACAGTGAGGCTGTGCCACCTGGGACCAGCCCCACCTCCTGCACGGGACCCCTTTTTCTCTTCTCTTGTCTCGGGTGGGTGCCTTTCAGTCTCCTCCAACGTGCCACAGCCCCCCCGTGGTGAGGGAGGAGAATGGCCCCATGGCATTGGCTAGGCTGCCATCTTGACAGACATAGATCACCATTCCCTCCTTCTGCAAAGCCACAGGACAGGGGGCGCGGGGTTGTGGGGGGATAGCATTGCCAACCTTTCAGTAAGCTGCCAAACACTTAACCTTTGCACTGTGACCCCTTCTTTTCTAATCGCATCCCCTTATAGCTTACTGGCAACGTAGTGGTGATGGGCTCAGCTGCTAATGGAACCTCAGGCTGTTCGGTTCGAACTCTGTTCAGCCCTGGCTTACTTGCCCTTCTACCCATCGTCTGTGTAGCTCCACCACGCCCCCCACCACCCACCCCAGATGACTGAGAGGGACCATGCGAGTAAGAGGTATGCGAATAAGGATCTTACAAATCACCTTACTTGCGCCCGACCGCTGGGTAGAAAGAGCCGTCTGAGTATAAAGAGGGTATAAAGCTGGGTATAAAGAGGCCCGGGGGCGAGAGGATCTCAGGGCCACCCAGAGAGAAGAAGTGTGTGTGCAGCACATCCGGTGGATCCCAAGATCCCTGTGATGGGAGAGGGCGGCAAGACCCTACCAAGCCCCTGGATGACAGAAGCTCAGGCCTTCCAGTAGGAAGCTCAGTTGCAGAGCGGAGTGTCCTTTGGGCATCGGTCAGCCTTAAAGGACCTTTAACACACCTGCCCAAGGAGGGGAAAGGCCGGGTCTCTAAAGGACCAACGACCTGAGAGCAACGTGCCTGCAGCCACAGTTGAGAAGAGACAGCTCCTGATTCTGACTTGTAGACTGTTAACGTCCCTACTGACCCCCCATGGCCCTGAGTATTGTCTGTGAGTTCTGTGTGGCCCCTGCAAGGGACAACCAAATTCAGCAGAGAAGCAGAGGGTGGTGGAAAGCAGGTGGGAGCCTGGAGGCCCGTCTGACCTCTGCCTCGTGAAAATTGGCCTTCGGCAGCTGTGGAGTTGGATTCTCCTTCCCTGTTTCGTAGCTGGCGGTCAGTGTCCTTGCAAACCCACCAGATGCTCCATGGGAGAAAGGCATGGCAGTCTGCTTCCATAAGGAGGACAGCCTGGGAAACCCTAGGGTGGCAGTTACATCATCTCCTGTCAACTTGCAAAGGGGTGGAGTCCAGCCTGTCAATCAGGTCCCAGCTTGATGACCTCATTTGGAGGCGCCATGGAGATAAATAGCTCACTGGGGACCAGACACGCAGGCCCTCTGCTTGGTATTCTTGTTGACAAGCCAGATGGAGCTACCCAGAGCTAGAGGAGCCCCGTGAAGACCCCTGCCAGCACTGAGATGCATCCACTGCCACTGGATCCACAAGACTTTCCACCCACTGGCCTGTGATCTTCCTGCATTCAATATCATTGCATGTGTTGGGTGAGTCTGAAGAGGAATTTACAGGCGTATCGGACATTGGTGCTGACTAGGATGGACTGGGCTAGGATGTTTTCTCAATATACAATGACTCTTCGATGTAAAGTTCTCTATGACACACATATGAGTGTCTCTGGATTTGTTTCTCTAGTCAACCCGACTAACACACCCAGGGAGCCCTTGTACTTTGCCCCATAGGGCCACTGAGTCAGAATCCACTCCGTGGCCACAGGTTGGGTCTGGGTTCTGTATTCTATCCACCAGTAACAGAGTCCCTGAGCGATGCACATTGTTAATGCCCTCAGCTCGGAACCGGAAGGACTGAGCTCACCCCGAGGCACCTTGGAAGAAAGGGCTGGCGGTCTGCTTCTGAAAAGTACAGCCAGTGAAATCCTCATGGAGCCCAGTTCTGCTCAGACACACAGTGGGCTGAAGAGTCCGAATCAGTTCCAGGGCAACTAGGTTCCCCGGGTCCCAGCTCAGGGGCGGCCCTGGGGTCCACTCACATGCTGGGGCGCTCTGCTTCCCCCATAGAGCATTCCCAGCGCTGGTCTTCTGGCAGCTGCCTGCTGGTCCCAGCCTTCGCCCTGCTCTGTTTGCTCAGGCCTTTGCCCTTATGTTTTGTCCATTTCACGCTCCACCCTCGGCTCACCCCGGATTGTTTCCTGCGGCCTTTGTTTTCCATGATGGTTTTTTTGTACATCTGTCTCTGCCAAAGTCTGCGGGTTTCTATGCAAGCCCTCAAAATGGGAACCGTCAGCGCAGTAAATTCCATTTAAACTCTAGGCGTCTTGCCCAGGCTCGGATTCCCCTCCAGGCCTAGGTGAGAGCTGTTGCGTGTGTGTGTGTGTGTGTGTGTGTGTGTGTGTGTGTGTGTGTGTTGGGGGGTGGTGGAGGGAGGGGTCTGAGACCCACAGGGTAGCTGACTTCAGTGTCCAGCCCTCAGGAGCAGCGTGTGCAGTCTAAGCTGCCTACAACCAAAGGCTCTGAGTCCCTTAAAAACACCCGTCTACTCACAGCCTCACACGTCGGTTTCCGTAGCGCCAAGCACGGGCCAGGCAGGAGTCCTTCCATGTGACTATTAGAACCAGACTGCTAACCAAAAGACCTGTGGTTTGAGCCCACCCAGAGATGAAGAGGGGTGGTGGGGAAGCCGGGCCATGTACTTCCGAAAGATCATGGCCTTAAAAAACCCTACAGAGTGGCTCCACCCTCCACAGATGGGAATCCTCAGGAGTCGGAATCCACCCGGTGGCAATGAGTTTGTTTGGTGGGGAGGCAGGTGCCAGAGGAGGTCGCAATCCTCCAGACTCAGGAGCAGGCCTGCTTTCACGAGCTGGTGGGGCTGCTGGGCGGGGACGGCCTAATGCCAAGTGAATGTCATTTGGTAAACAGAGCACTAAAGCAAAGGGCAACAGGGCAGGCGGTTGGAGGGTGTACTGCAACGTTGAACAGCGTGAGCAAAGAGCTGTGCAGGGAGAGGGGCACTCATGCAGATTCCCGGAAAGGAGCATCCCAGGCAGAGGTACATGCCGGAGGGGCAGGGAGAATACATCGAGGGGGCTCATGGCACCACTGCACCACAGGTGGGAGGCTCCCATCACATCCTGTCTCCAGATGAGCCCACTGTGCCAGCTCTTCCCTGCTGGCCCCGGAGTCCTCAGACTCTCTTGGCCCAGATGCCCGGTTGCTTTCTCTCCCTTCCCGGTGATCCCGACTCACAGAGCCCCCCACCTCCCACCCCGGGTGTGTCAGTAGGGCACCTGGCTCCACAGGGCTGTCAGCGCTCCTCTGCAGGGACATCTCCTGGCCTTTGTCCCAACATGCCTCTGGGTGGACTCCAACCACCGACCTTTTGGTTGGGAGCTGCTCCTATGAGCCGTTTGCCTAACTCACTGCCATCAAGGGCATTCCAGCTTACAGTGACCCTATCTCTAAGGACAGCATAAAGCTGCCCCTGTGGGTCTCTGAGACAGTAACTCTTTACTGGCGTGAAAAGACTCGCTTCTCCTCTCGAAGGGCGGCTGGTGGTTTCAAAACACCGACCCTGCAGTTCGACAGTATGTGTGTACCCAGGGCTCCTGTGCTCACCACAGCCACGGAGAATCAAGGCCTTCCATTCTCCCTGTTCACATGCCATGGCCCATCCCGCCCCTCCGTCCCTTGGGATCCTGCTAGCCTGGGCCCTCACCCGTCCTGCCCTGGCTTACCGCAAAGGCCTTCCACTGGGCCTTCCAGCATCCCGATGCCTGCCCTTTCCTCCCTATAGAGACCCTTCCACACCCAGCAGGAAAGCCTCCTTAGGGTGGGGGCGGCAGTGGAAAAATCTCACTGCCTCCGCAGTGAAGCATTTGCCACTCCTGCTTCCCTTCCTCTTCCCAAAGCGCCCCCACCACTTCCACATCTCAAAACCCCTGCCCTAACCATCCCCCCCCACAAGTCTACCTGGCAACTCCTCCCCTCCCCCAAAGGGAGGATGGCTCCCTTTGCCTCAAATCTGAAGTGAAGGACCCAGGTCCTGGGGAACCGGTGAAGCAAGAGGTGAGGAGTCTTGTTTTTCCTTGAATTTACATCAGCCTCTTCCTGTGGCGTCTTCCTGTGGCCCCAGTCAGCCACAGTCGGAGCTCCCATGCCGTTGTGGTTGTCGTTGATAGCTGCCATCACGTCCGCCCCTGGCCCCTAGTGGCCTCGTGCACCACGAGCTCTCGCAGTGCTGGTCCACAGGGTTCCTGCAGGCTGGCTTTTTAGGGAGAGGTTGCCAGGCCTTTCTTCCTAGTCTGTCTTCGTCTGGAAGCTGTGCTGAAACCTGTTCAGCCACAGGCCTGTCTCTGCTGAGAGATGGCACATTGACCAGGTTGTTAGGTGCTAGCTAGATGGTTGTGACGTGTAGCCCTCCGACCTACACCAAAGGTAACAAGGTCCCACCCTGCACCCTCAGGGAAGGTGAGCATCCCACAGAGGAACACCCATTGGCCCTCTGGGCTTTCCTCCCCACTGCCATCCAGTCAATGCCAACTCAAGCCATCCTATAGACAGGGTAGAACTGCCCCAATGGGTTTGCAGGACTATAAATCTTGACAACAGTGGGAAGCCTCATCTTTCTCCCTTGGAGAGGCTGGTGGTTTTGAACGATTGACCTTGTGGTCGGCAGCCCAATGGGTAACCACTATGTCACTGGGGCTCCTTCTTAGGCTGCTAAACTGGAGGCCAGAGCGAAGACAGTATTCCACGACAGTTGGGTGAATACAGTACATGGACTTTTTTTCTTAAGTTTTCATTGTGAATTGAGTGGAGGTTTACAGAGCAAGTCAGCTTCCCATTCAACCGTGTAGCCATGTCATTGTTTCACATCATTGACTGCAATGCCTACAATGTCACATCACACGTTCCCCTCCTCCCCGCGTTTCCCGGTTTCCTCCCTCCTTCTTTCTTAGCCCTGCTAACTTTGTCCTTGGCTGAATGATGCCTTCTGATCCCAGACGGTTGACATGATAGGAGTCTAAAGTGTGCATACCTTCACAGTGTTCCTGTTCCCTTTATAGACCTGTCTATTGTTTGGCTGAAACTTGAATCGTGGGGTGAATTCAGATGCAGACCTCAAGGGTGGCTAATGGCCAGAATCTTGAGGATTCCACCAGTCTCTTCCCATCCATAGACGTGTCTCCACTGCGGAGATAGCCGTGGTCTTTATACAAGGGCCAGAGAGCATGTTAGGAGCCTGGGTCATGGGCACGGCCGCGGGGTAGCAGCTCCAGACTCTCTCAGGTCCACGGTGGGGGGAGTCAGACCCCACATGGAGGCCTGCGTTGTTCGCCCAAAGCCACAGGTGTGCAGGAGGCTGCAGCTCCTTGGGATTCAGCTGCACAGGAACATTCCGGCAGGCGAGGGGGAGGGGCAGGCACGTCACCGCAGTGAGTGGCCCAGGTTCCCGAAGGCCTATGGCCATTTGAGTAGCACAGAGATCTGTCAAAGCCCCCACCAGGCTGACCGGTTCCAGATGCGCCCAAGGCCAGCCCAGGGGGTCTCCTAGGCTCTTTAGGGGGGATAACCAGTCCCCTTTCTGTAGTGAGGGTGGCAGGGGAGGAAGAACAGAGAGCAGAGTTGAACTTCTCCTTCTCGGGCAACATCTTCATCACCCCCATCCTCAGACAGACCAGGCACTGGTGCCCAAGGGGAGTGGGCTTCTCCCCACGCTTCTGCAGCCAAACCTCAGCCTCCTCCTTGCTGGCCGTCTCCAGGGACTTCCACTTGACAGGAAAGCTTGTTCCAGGGGATTCTTCATCTTGTGTTTCTGCATGGTTCTAAGGCTCTTTCCCTAACTGCTCCCCAGGTCCTCCCCGGTCCTTCTTGTTTTCTGTTCTAGTCACCCAGGAGCAGTGAGAAGGAGTGGTGGAGGGGGAAGGTGGGTATGTAAATGCTTCACTGAAGTGCAGCGGGCACAGACTTCTCAAGCCCCAGGGTCAGGAGCACTTGGCTGGCGACGGTCAGACAAGCTGGGGACAGCTCCTTGGTCATCAGGCAGCCTCGCCCACTGGCCCGAACACTGCTCAGGGAGTGTGGTGCTAACACAGAGAAGGGAGCAGGTTGGGCCCAGGGTTGGTTCAGGAAACGTGGGTGGTGATGTGGAGTCGTTCCAACCCTGGAGGATTTGGGTTGGGTCTTCCCCTGTGTTTGCTCCTGAGTGACTGGCAGGTCATGCTAGGGTCGCCCCGAGGGTCTCCGTTAAAGAGATGGCTGGGCAGCCCCTTACACTCCTTCTGAGACCGGGTCTCCACACAGTTCTGCCGTGCTGGGCTCCATCACAGCAGATGACAGGGACTCTTGGTCCGTCCTTCCTGTGCGTTGGCCACCCACTACTCGTATGGGCAGTGGTTAAAGGGAGAGGTGATGGAAGGGCATGAGGGATATGGGCTCAGGTCCAGGACGGCCCACTGAGCCTGCCCTGGCAGCTAATCTTCAGACTCTCGTGTTCAGACTTCCGGAAGGTTTCCCAGGCTGGGTCTCCTCACTTCAGTATCTCACCATGCAGTCGCCCAGGAGCAGTGGAATCTACAGGATGGTCCTCATTGCACACACAAGGGACCAGAAGACTCGGGGACAAATCTGCGGCCAGTTGTGCGAGTCTCCTGTCTGCAGGCTTTCCTTTCCTGCCCCATCCCTCCCCACCCTGAGATTGACACAAGGGTGCCAGCCCAGAAGCCAGATTCCAGCCTTCCTCCTGATGCCTACTGGGAGCTCTGCTGCCTTGGTTTCCCCGGCTGTCAAACTCCAACCATCCTCCCCACCTGGCCTACCTGCTACACCAAAAACAAACCCATGACCAACTCGTAGCAAGCCTATGGGAGGCTAGAACTGCCCCTGTGGCCTTACGAGCCTGTAACTCTGTAACGGAGTCGAAAGCCCCATCTTTCTCTCACAGGACAGCTGGTGGTTTCGAACTGCTGCCCTTGCCCTTAGCAGCCCAGTGGGTAACCACTATGCCACCAGGGCTCCTTGCCTTCCCCTAGTTGTTTTCAATTTTAATGTTTCTGGTTTTAATTTTAACCACTATGGGAGGCTTTTGGTGAGGTTATTTGTCTTTTTGTTTTTTACCTCCCATAGTGGTTAAAATTAAAACAGTAAAAAAATACATACATAAACAGTTGCTGTGGAGTGGACCTTTCAGGAGTAATTAGCCAGGCCTCTCTTCCGAGCCACATCTGGGTGGGTTCAAACCTGCAGCCTTTAGGTTCAAGCCAAGCGCTGAGCCATTCATGCCACCCGCGGACTCCCACAGGCGGTCGGAAGGCTACAGTGCAAGAGTGGGTGCGCACAGCTGCAATCCTTGGAGAGGAGAAAATAAAATAAGTCCGTTATACAGCCCTTCCCAAGCCCGACGCTGTGGTGGAAAGTTCCTGAGTCTTCCACCTGGCGCGTGGCCCTGTCGCTTCCTGTGCAGGCCTGAGGGGGACAGTCCTCCAGGAACATGCAGGGGGTGCGCGGCAAGCCGGCTCGCGCGCGGGGCTGTCGGTGTGGGTGTGTGCCATCTGGAACCGATGCCTGTTTCCTGGAGCCTGGGCCGGCCGGCCCCAGACTTCCTGCGCGGCTTTTCTGGGTCCTGGAACGGCGCCCACCTGGCCCCAAGATCAGGGACATTTCATTCCTCCTGGATAATGCGTGTCCCAGCCACTGGAGAAAGCACCGCGATTGTCCGCCAGCTTCTTTTCATCGACCTTCTGCAAACACGGTATGAAGCGCAGCGCAGGCTTCAGTGTGCAGTCTCCCCCGCAGTCCGCGGGCCTCCCCTGGTTCCAGCCTCCAGGATTGGAATTCTTTCTCCCAGCCTCCATGAGGAATTGGTGCAACAGAAAAGGCAGGAAATGAATGTCCCAGCCTCAAGGCTCCACATGGCATTCGATGGAATGAAAGCAGAATAATGAGTCGCTATGCACACAAACTCTGTTGTTCTTTCAACTTTTCCATTCAAAATTCATGCAGTGGAAGGCTCCCTCCGATTCCAAGCCGTCTTAAGCTGGGAGATGCGCCATCGTCCTGAATGAATTTACATACCAAATGGGTTTTAATTTTATATTTTTGCTTAAGGTCAGGACATTTATTTATTATCATTATTTATTACTGAGGCACGAGTGGTTTTAATTATTTTACTGTTCCTCCTACAAAGGAAGACCGCTGCTAGCTACGGAGCATTTCCCGTTTCGTTCACATAAATAATACAGTTTTTAATTTCATGAAGACTTAGTATGCATCTGCTTTGTAAATTAAAGTCATCGTTTACCACAACAGAGACCGAGTGTTCTGAGCATCCGGGTGGACTTCCAACTTCTTCTCCCTTCTCAGTCCCTGTGCCCGGCTTTGATCATCTGAGCCAGGCTCCTGGAAGAAGGCACCCACTCGGGGGCTGCCAGGGGCAGGGACGGTAGACAGGGGGCTGCCTGTGGAAAGAGGGGAAGGCAGAGCTACAGCCCAAGGAGAGAGAAGGAACCCCTGCTCTCACACACTACCAGGCGCGTATAGTCTTCCAAAGGAGCCCTGATGGTGGGTGTGTCACGCAGTCGGCTGCTAACCGCAACTTCGGCAGTTCAAAAACACCAACCACTCTGCGGAGGAAAGGTGAGGCTTTCCACTCCTGTAGAGTTACAGGCTGGGAAACCCGCAGGGGCAGCTCTACCCTGTCCTCTAGGGGAGCTATGAAGTGGAACCAACTTGATGGCAGTGCGTTTGTGTTTCGTTTTTGTTTGGGGTTGTATCATCTCAGGTGTTCCCTCCTATGATAAACACAAACCCCTCCCCCGCTGGTGGTTTCATGGCTGATGAGCCAAGCCAGGTGCTGTTGGGTTGATCCCAACTCACGCTGGGCTTCTCCAGCGGGACAGAAGTATGCGAGTAGGTGTGTGTGCCACTGGGTGACCAATGGCTGGTTTGTCAGAGGTCCATTGCCAGCTCTTTGGTCCAAGGGGCCTCTAGGTGGACCCAAACTTCCAACTCTGTGGTTATCGATCATGCAAGTGAACCGTTTGTACCCAGGTACTCCTGGCTCGATTGTTACAGATCAGGAAATGGAGGTTCCAAGATATCAACTTGCCCAAGGCCACTCGACCCAGGAATAAAGATATAATCCAACTAGTCCCAACTCCAAGCAATGGCCCTCCGTACCGTCGAGGCCTGTGCAGGTGGACAGGCATCAGTACTCAGACCTCATGGCAGGGCATAAAAAGGAGAAAAGGTTGGGGCAGGATACGGGCATGGTTTGACTGCGTGTGTGTGTGTGTGTGTGTGTGTGTGTGTGTGTGTAAAGGCCTCTGACCTGCCTTGACAGCAGTGTCCCCAACACACAGCCAGGAAGCTGAACCCTGATGCCGCGGCACCGCTGGACCTGTGGGGACCCCCTCCCCGCCTCCGCCAACCCTTCCCCCTGTGTTGTTCTCTCCCGAGGAGAGGCTGCTGGGTCCGTGACTGATGAGCTCCACCAATGCAGAGTCTTCCATCCCTAAGCGGTGGCTCCCCGCCGGTAAATCATGCCCCCCTGCCTCCACGAGCCAGCAGCTGGAGGTTCCCGCTTCTGGGACCTGCTTTCACGGAGTTCACACTTCCCATTGTCTGTCAAGAGGACGCTGTCTCTGTCACCGCATCCATCCTCCTGCCAGTGTGGCCTCTGGAAGGAGCAAGCTGTTGGGGTTGCCATGGAGAAGCTGGGCCCTTTGGAGGCTGAAACGGTGCTCCGAGTGGACCACCTTCGTCCCCAGCCTGGCCAGAAGGCGTGTACAGGAAGTCTCTCGTGACCCAGCCACTGGCTGGGTCTCCATCCCTGAGGTTATTAGCGCCATTAAATTTAAGTGCTGCTAGCTCCCTTCTGCAGGGGTTGTCTTGAGTTCTCATCCAGGCTCCAGTCACAAACCAGCCCTTGAGAGGGAGACTGGGGCCCCCCGTAGAGGGTTCAGTGTCATGCTGGGGGGAGGGGGGTGTCCCCAGGGGAGAGGAAGGAGCCTGATTCGTCGGCACGGTCATGACACAGGCACACTGCGATTCGTCGAGCCATGCCTCGTTGCCCTCGCTCGAAACACCGCTTCGGTTTAAGCAGAAAATAGACCTTGTACTGACTCATCCTTCTCCATCAAGAAAGATGAGATTCCATCCTCGGGCATACGTTGTGTTGTGGGGGTGGGTACTACCAGGGGTAGGTGCTTATTTAACACGACTGGGGCCCCCTCTCTGGTGAGCATCCCTCTAACCGCAGGAGCTGCAGAGACTTCCGGACAAGGGCGCGAGCATCTTTTTCAGGAGACAAGATTCTCATTTCTTTCCATCTCTGAAGCAGGCTCCCGGGGGAGGACACAGGTACACAGGAGCTTCCTGGTACACACGTTACCCATTTTTCAGATTTCCTTCCTACTCCTGGCAGGAGCTGAAGTGGTACTTCTGCACTGGTACCAGCCAGCTAGGTGCTGGGGGTGGGGAGCGGAAAGGAGGACATCTCCAGGCTGCGTTTAGACTCAAGTAGAGCTAATGACAACATCTCTTCTCACAGAAAAAGAAAAGTAAATGCCTGCCAGCGCAGGGTTGCTAGCTACCTTCTGCAGGGCTGATCCTTGCGCAGAAGGACTTCCCAAGAAATCCAGAACCACACATTGAGAATGGCTACAGGGAAGCTCCCTTTTCAAAGGGTGCCATTAGGGACTTGTCTACCTTCTGCTCAGAGCATGAAAGCGAGCCCATGTGCTCTTTGGCCCAGATGCCATTTGCTGAGTGTCCCTGGAGAGCCAGGCCTCTGGGGAGGCCATTGTTTCCGCAACTCGGCCCAGCGCCTGCCTTCAGGGACCCCACAGTCTGTCAGGAGCAGTGGTGTCACCAGAGTACCCCTGGGTCCTCTCGGGCCTTCTCCCATACCAGACCACGCAGAAGTCTTAGTCACGCCTATTAACCATTTCAATCAAACAGTGTGTGATAAGCAGAGTCGTGGCTTGCTTAAAATGCAATATACCTTAGATTATACAAGAAGACTAACGAGATGGTTTTATAAAATCCATGTTGAATTCCATGATTAGTTAGAGTATTAGTAAGTGAGCAGAGAAGCCTTTTAAAAGTTATTTCTTCTTCCTTTCTTTTCCCCTTTCACTGCTACTTCATTCCCCAAAAAAGTTATTTATGTAGGTTCATAAATACTAATTATCACAAAATTATCGTTAAAAACCCGGAAAATATGACAAAATCGGTGACTCAAAAAAAAAAAAAAAAAGCATGTTTGGAAGCTTCTCCGAAATTGGCTAGCAGTAGCAGCTCTAGAAAGTTTCAAAAAGTAATTTAGCACAGTTTTAGCCTTGTCGGAATGTTGATACATGTAAGCCAGGCTTATGGGAAATGGTTTTTACTGTGAGAGCTAACTATCGGATCTTTTAATAAAAGCGTGCTTTCTGCTGGGACACTGCACAAAAATGTACAGACAGTGATTTGAGTGTCATTCCCGCGGGCAGTGTCACCCAGTTTGCTCTATGCGCCCCCTCCTTCTTTACACCCTCGGCGACACCACTGGGCTGGGACGGCAGAACTGGGCATACGAAGGTCAGGGAAGCATCTGAGGCCATCTGTCAGTGGGCGTCCCAC
>NW_022103906.1:80917747-80919063 GCF_000313985.2 Echinops telfairi | reverse complement strand
GCTTCTATCCGCTTCCAATACCACAACGGGGAGCCTGGTCGCTCAAAAACGGCCAGTTTTTGCTAGATCACTGAGCAGCCTTCTTCCGAACCAGCAGGCTGGAGAAGGGTGGAGCGAGAAGTGGTCCTGGGAAAGCCAGGCCCGGGCTGAGTGCCTTTGGGGGCGCCCATCACCCAGGCCAGCTTGCTTGGGTGGGGAATCATAGAAACCCCCAGCTTCCTATTCCAAACCTTGTATCCCTCCTTATTCAAGGTTATATGTTGGGCTCCTCACCACAAGGTCGGCAGTTTGAAACCAGCAGACGTTCCATGAGAGGAAACGAGGCTTTACACTCCCGTAAAGAATTCGTCTCAGAAACCCTCAGGGACAGTGCTGCCCTGCCTTACAGGGTTGCTACAGGTCAGAAATGTCTCCTTGGCAGTGAGTTAGAGTTGAACAGAGTGGGCTCCTCATGGGTCCGCAGATCAAAACCACCAGCATCTACGCAAGAGAAAATTGCAATTTTCAACTCCCATAGAGAGTTCCCGTCTCAAAAACCTACAGGGACGGTTCTACCCTGCTGCATAGGGTCACCCGGCGTCAGAACAACTGGACGATGGCGGTGAGTTGCATTTTTGTTTTGTTTTTATGACTGGGTTAAGCATTGGGCCACTCACCGAAAGGCAACTGATTGGAGCCCCTCGCTGCTCCTGGGAAGAAGGAAGAGCCCCTGTCTCCTCCAGTACAGACGTGCATTCTCAGAAACCCAGTTCTACTCTGTCCTGCTGAATGGATACGAGTTGGAACCACTCAGGGTGGCAGGCAGTGACCACTGACGTGAAGCCCCTGGCTGCTGGAGATGGTTCTTGGTTTGTCTGGAGCCCTGGACCCACGCTGTCGCTGGAACGGCGCCGCCACTTCTGTGCCTGGTTCTCAAAGAGGTTCCCCCAGATCTACTTCTCAAAAGTCAGCTCTCAGAAACCTCACAGTACACAGATCTGCTCTGACGCCTCTGATGTGGCCAGGAGTTAGAACTGGCTAGATTTGATTTTGCCTTTCCGTTGTTTTCTCTGTCTGGGTTTTTATTCCTTGAACCGCTGCCCTGGGGCAGGCAGGAGGCGTGAGGATGCTGGGGTCCTCCGCGTCAAAGTACAGTGCATCCTGACGCAGACGTGTCTGGAGCTGATGGCAAGGAGCCAGCTGGGCCTCAGGTGTGGGGCTCACGGGAGTCCCAGGCGTACCGCTGGCCCCTGCCCTGCTCAGGCCCCTTAGCATTCCCTGGGCTCCATTTCTCCTCTGTTTAAAAAAAGAAGCACACACACACACACACACACACA
>NW_022103906.1:80913067-80916762 GCF_000313985.2 Echinops telfairi | reverse complement strand
CCTCTAGCGCAGTGGTTTTCAACCTATGGGTCTCGACCCCTTTGGGGGTCAAATGGCCCTTTCGCAGGGGTTGCCCGATTCATCACAGTACCAAAATGTCAGTGATGAAGTAGCAAGGAAGGTATTTGATGGTTGGGGGGTCACCCCCACATGAGGAACTGTATGAAAGGGTGGCAGCCTGAGGAAGGTTGAGAACCACTGCCCTAGCGTCTCCTGTGGCGTGAGCAGGGAAAGTGTGTTCCTGCTTGTCATTGTCACACTTTGCTCTGTGCTTCTGGATGCCCTGTCCCTCCTCTCGGGCCTCCTGTCCTAGGTGGGGTGACAATTGCTGCCCTGCTCGCCCCCATTCCACAGCCATCCTCGGGGCAGAGCCCAAAGCCAGGCGGCCTCCCTCCCAGAGGGCAGTGTCCGTGCGTGTCACTTGAGGAGCAGGCCACATTACCCAGCAGTTTCCGCCGTGCTTCAGGTTGGAGCCCAGGGAGAAGCAAAGGACCAGAAAGGGAACTGTGCCCACATAGTAGCTGGAACGGAGCCTGAGCCGGAGGTTGGTGACACCAAAATAATTGGAGGTAAGAGCCGTGAGGCCATTAAGATAAATTTTTGACATAAAAATGTAGGCTGGTTCATAAAGGTTCCAGTGACAATAGGTTGTAGTGACAGCTTTTCAACAACTGTATAACCCTCCAGATGGAGGGGGATTCTGCTTAATGAGTTATGGGCCGTCTGGACAACACAGGCAGCCTTTCAGAGGCAGAGATCTGAGGAGAGAATGAAGTGATTCAGACTGGACCATATTCAATAACAGTATTGTTAAAACATGGAGTCGAGAAACAGTGAAAAGAAATCCAGGCTTAGAACTCCAGCTCCTGAGGCGGAAAGACCTTGGTCTCCCAATCTGGGCACTGGGTGTCCACAACCACCGTCTCAGGTCAAATGAGCACCTTTGTCAGCTGAGTTCTGAGGCGGAGCGAATGTCCCCCATCGGCTGGCAGGGCTCCTGGGCCCTTCCTGCAAGGGGAGCATTGTTCCTCCAACCAGCTCCGCTGATTCCTCAGCTCTCCCCTTGGGTAAATTGCTTCTGCTGACTGCTGCACAAGACATGGCGGCCCTCTGTGGAGGGGGATAACCTGGAGATGAGAGTTCTGCCCAAAAACAAGAGACCTCAAAGGAAGGCTGGGGAGGCTGTGTGATAGGATAGCGCACACACACACACACACAGAACCTTTCACCTTTGGATCAGGTGTCGGTTGCTGGCTCAGAAGAACTCTCCCCCAAATCCTGCTCACCCTCACTTAGCTCAACAACAACAATAAAGCACCAGCCGCACAAGTCGTCATTGACCGAGTGCCTCGAGTTCTGTCTGACCGAGAGTCCCTGGGTGATGCCGTTAGCTAACGCTCTTGGCTCCCCAAACCCAAGGTGGGAGGTTCATGTCACTAGAGGTGCCTCGGAAGAAAGGCCTGGTGGTCTCCTTCTGAGAACTCAGCTGTTGCAAACCAACGAAGCCCAGTCCTACTCTGGCACGCACGGGGTTGCCACCGCCGAAACCACCTGCACGGCCCTGGTCCCTTCTGTCTGAAACTGCGGTGAGCACGTTGCCAGTGTTACTGCACGGAAGCCTCGGAGGTAAATCCAGTGACTTCTACTTCGTAGATCAGAAAACGGGGGCGGGGAAACCTACCGCTGGCAATGTGCAAACTGATTAGAGTTCAAATTGGGCTCTGTCTGATTCCCAAGTCTAGACTCTTGACTGGTGCACTGTCATGTCCCGTGAGCAGTCCCACACTCAGAAATTGGGGGGACAAATATCAGCAGCACAAAGGGAGGGAACTTAAAACAGGCCTAGGCTCACTGACAACCTTGACCAAGGGGCATACCAGCTGTCTCCTCAGGTGCAATTCACACCTGTGGGAAAGGGGCTTGGGCTGGAGGCAAAGTGTTCTTGAGGGTCAAATGCTAAGTTCCGGGATTTTACTCTTGGTGTGTGGATTTATATTCCACAATTTACTAACAACAGTTAAATGCAATGAAGTAATTTGCATGGCTGTGAGGGGGCAAAAGGAACCCTGGTGGCAGAGTGGATTGGGAGTTGGGCTCCTAACTGCAAGGTCAGTGGTTTGAAACCACCCGGCTGCTCCACAGGAGAAAGATGAGACTTGCTATTCCCATAAAGAGTTGCAGACTCAGTGGCCACAGGGGCCGTTCTACCCCGTCCTGCAGGGTTACCATGAGTCGGCAGGGACTCATTGGCAGTGAGTTTCATTTTGGGGGAAGGAAGAAAAACCACAGAGGCATAAATGAGAGGTCTTCCCAGATGGGTGGGGAAAGCCCAAGATCTTTTGATTTTAATTTTGAAGTCCCTTCGTATAGCCCAGCCTCCCTTCTCCACAGACAGCCCCTAAGAGACGCCTTGGAGGTGGTTTGTCACCAGAAAGCACTGGCAAGTCTGCGGTTTAATTAAAGCACGCTTGCACCGAGTGCTGCTAAGCACCCAACCACCACCGGGCCAAAGGTTGGCCGTTCAAGTTCACCCAGAGGCATTGTGGAAGAAAGGCCCTGGTGATCAACTTCTGAAAGCCCTATAGAGCAGTTCTACCCTGACACCCTTGGAGGAGGGGGGCCATGAGTCAGAGTGGATTCCGTGCCAGCTGGTTTGTGATGATAAAGGAGCCCCTCCCCGCCGGGGTCCCTGTCCTCAGGTGAGAGCAGCTCCTGTCCTTAGAACCAAGGACTCCAGGTTGGGGTTTTAGGACCTAGCCAGTGTCTGTGAGAGCTGAGTTTTACCCAATCCTGCCTCCACCCCCTGCTGGTTTCCTGCCAGCTTCACTCACTGCCTGAGGGCACGGTAGGTAGAACTTCCCTCTGGGTGCTCTTTATGGGAGTAGAGAGCCTCGTCTTTCTCCTGGGAAGAAGTTGGTGGTTTCAAACTGCTGACCTTGTGGTTAGCAGCTCCATGCATAACTGCAATCCCAGCAGGGCTCCTCTTGTTCTGGAGTAGGGGCAGGAGAGGTGCTGTTAGCACTTGAGATGCCTGATGAGAGACACGCCCCCCTCACAGGACATTCACCTTGGCTGACTGCATCCTCAGGGAGCCCACCTTGCTGGCTGACTTCAGAACTTCATATCCTAGCTCATCGTTGTCTTTGTCCGAACAGTCCAGCGTCGGTGTGAGGTATGGGGATGGGGGCAGGAGTGAATGGCCTGGGCTTGGGCAGGGTGCGGTGAGCCGATGGAATCCAGGGGTCCTAGCAGCCCCAGGCCTAGATAAACTCATCCCTTGGGGCCTGGAAATGGCCAGCATGCCGGAGTGTGGCCTCGATTCTCCTACTCTTGGATGAACACGGGATGGGTGCCCCCTAAAGGTTTCCAAGAGGCTGGCTTCCTTAAAAACAGGTCCAGACTGGTTGCCACCCAGTGGATTCTAACCCTTGTGTGTCTGGGTGGAGCAGCACTGCCCTCCGTAGGGTTATATGGCTGATTTTTCAGAAGTTCAGCACTGGGTCTTGCTTCCAAAAGCAGCCTTGGGGCTGCTGTTGGGTAAGCATTGCGTTCCTAACCCCAAGGTTAAGGATTCAAACGCACCATCTTCTTTGTGGGAGAAAGATTAGACCATCTGTTCTCATGAAGGCTTAGAGTCCGGGAACCCTCTAGGGCAGTGGTTCACAACCTTCCTAATGCCACGACCCTTGAATACA
>NW_022103906.1:80887041-80912493 GCF_000313985.2 Echinops telfairi | reverse complement strand
TTTTACTACTGTGATGAATCGGGCAACCCGTGTGAAAGGGTCATTCGACCCCCAGAGGGGTCGCAACCCACAGGTTGTGAACGGCTGCTCTTGGGGGAGGCTATGAGCCAGGCTCGGCAGCAGTGGGTTTCTTCTGGGTGAGCTGGTAGCCAAGCGCTGAGAAGACTTGGAGACAGCCAGAGAGCTTGATGCAGGGCCTTCCCCTCCAGTAACCCAAAGGACAGAGTGTCGGTCAGGAGCCTCTGTCCCTGTGTCTCCTGAGTCACTGTCCCCTCGTCCCGGCGCCAGGGCTTGTCCACGGCAGACTGCCCTTTCTCCTTGGGCTTTTCTTAGTAACAGCACTGGCTGGGGCTGCTGCATTGATGCCTCCGGGAGACATTCTGTCCTGGTCGGCCCAAAGGCTGACCCTGAGTCAGCATGCCCACCCCACCAGGAAGCTCCCTCCTCGCCCTGCCCAGGGCCATTCAGACACAAGCAGTCCTATGAGGTCATGGGTGTCTGCAGGAAGCCACAGGGGGCTCTGGAAAGACATGGCCTGGCTTGTCTTCAGGTGAATGGCCCACGGGGCAGCTCGAAGCAGTAAGTGTAAATGCTTACTTACACTGTAGGGCGGCACCACTGGGATTCCTGGTCACAGGGAATGGCTTGGAGGGAGTCTTCGGCCTCTTGAGTCCCTCAAGGAAAAAGGCGTTGCCAGGCCCCAGGAATCAGTCACTGTCTGGGGTGAGGGGCCCCGGCTAGGGGCCACTCTGGGTTAAGGACACAGATCAGGTCGTGCCCTTCCTTGGGTGAAGGCAAGGTCATGGCAGTGGCTGTGTGCCCCACCCTGTCCCTAACCCCCTGGGCTTAAGAGGGTGCATTCGGGGCAGATTCCATCGGGTTTGTTCCCTGCTGATAATTCACCTGGTCGCCCCAGATGTAGGAAGCCTAGTCTACACCTTAACACAACCCCCAGGTGATTCGTATGTCTCACGCCTCGCAGGACAAGGTAGAACTGCCCCTCTGAGTTTCTGAGACTGTCACTCTCCTGAGGAGAAGCAGGGGGCTTCGAACTGCTGACCTTGCTATTAGTAGTCCAATGTGTAGCCACTACGCCATCAGGCTCCTGTATCCACATGGTGTTAAAATGCAGGTTTTATCCAACTCCTATACCTGGAGTGGAAAGGAGCATTCTCGCTAGGATGTGGAGCCAGAAAGAACCGGTTTGAAACCCTGGTTCAGGGTCAGAGGTGAAGGTCGCCAACATGAAGCTGCCCTGAGTGCCTGCTCAGGATGCTCGGCCAGAAGAAAAAGTAAGAAGCAAGGTCTCAGCCAATAAGTCATCTTCAAGGTCAGCCAGACCCCCACCTCCAGCCAGCAATCCAGGTGGTGCCTGGGAAGGGGGCCCTGCAGGCTCCCCCAGCAGGACAGGGGTGCTGCCCCAAGGCTCCTGCCCCAGGGCTGCCTACTTCTCAGGAACAGTGCCAACCGGGGCTCAGAGTCTAAGGAAGGAAAGCCATCTATCTCCTCCCCAGCCACTCACCTTACAGACAGGGTCTTTTGAAAGAAAAGGAGCCCCTCCCTTGGCTTCATTTTGCCCAGAGTGGGAGAGGGAGGCGATGTGGTCAGGGATGAGCTCTTTTCTTCGAGGCTGGAATGTGCCTCGAACCTGCCTGAGTCCAGGGGAGTCCAGGGGGTGGGGGGTGGGGTGGCAAGCCATGCTCATTGGCAGAGACCCTGACGCTGCAGCCTTCATGGTCCAGAGGGGAGCAAACGCCTGCCCTCAGCTCGTCACTGAGCAAACCTCGGGGCTCTGTTCTCCCCAGCATCGTCCTATCCATCTTCTCTGGGGCAGGGGGCCCCCAAGGGGCGGCTGGGTTTGTCGTGAGGGCAGCTAGGACACTTGACATCAATTTCCCGGGCTCAGGCCTTAGTGCCAGGTGGACAGCCCAATTGTGGGCCTTGCCCACAGTACCAGGGACTGGGGCGGCCCCAGCTGGGACCTTGTCACTGCCCAGCGTGAGACGTCTGGACAGAGGCCCCTTGGAAAGCTGGAAGACAATTTCAGCTCCTCGTAACTGAGGCAGCTGCTACCAGCCACTGGGCCTGCTGGTAAGTGGTCCCATTGGGAGCCGGGTGTCACTGGAGGAAAGAATTGACAGTGATAAAAGTGGCAGATTTCCGGGGAGACAGTGTCCCTTCCGGGCAGTAGCAGGAACCCTGGAACTGGACGTTCAAAGCATTTCCTCCTGGTTCTGACACCGAATGTGCCCCGAGGACCCAGGCCCCCAGAGCACTCGGGTCCCAGCTGCAAAATGGAAAACCACGTCACTTTCGTGCATTGCCTGTCGATGCCAGAGAGCGAGGCTGCGAACAAAAAGGAGCACGCACAAATATGTCCGTATTCCACCCGCCCTTCGGCAGCCCAGAGGACCCTTCCTTGCAGGCAGTCTCCTTCTGCATCTCGTCCTGCTCCTCCTCCCCTCTGCTCCTGGAGATTCGTTTAGCTCCTTGGAGAAGGTTACCTCTGGGCCTCGCTTCCCTGCCTTGACCCAGGGCTGCTACCCAGCCGGGTAAGCAGTTGCCCTCTCAGCCTTTTGCAGAACCACCCCCACCACCACCAATGAGGCCCTCCAGTGAGGAAGCAGGAGGTCCTGCGGGAAGGTCAACTGAGGCTTCTTCCTTCCCGCTGGAGCCAGGCTTTGTGGGCCATTGAGCTGGCTTGTCTGCAGATACAAAGCCAGTGTCCCTTACATATGCCTAAGAAAGAACCTCACATCCAGAAGTAATGTGGAGCCCAGGCCGACTCAAGGCCACAGGTCAGGTGCTAGCCGGAGCCCACTTCAGACTCGAGCCCCTGCAGGCTGGCGATGTAGAAAGGTGATGGGGGAAGCAGGGAGATCACAGAGCCCTGGGTGCAGCGTCACGTAGATCCAAGATTGGTGGGGGGCATCCTAGAGGGCCAACAGTGCCCAGGATCGGCAGCCCACATGGGACCACCCCTGGAGGCAGGCACAGAATCCAAGCAAGGAGGAAGAGGGGGAGGGGGAGGGGCAGTTCCAGGTGTCTCTCTTGTGGAAGGCCTCACCTCCACACTTTCATCTAGGTACAAAAA
The DNA here is from genome assembly GCF_000313985.2 of Echinops telfairi. Lineage (NCBI taxonomy): Eukaryota > Metazoa > Chordata > Mammalia > Afrosoricida > Tenrecidae > Echinops > Echinops telfairi. Next base: position 80,909,399 of record NW_022103906.1, on the reverse strand, counting down.
AAAACTAAAAACCTCACTGTCAATGAGGCATTCCGACTCATAGCAGCCCTATCGAACAGGGGTTTCCAGGGCGGTAATCTTTGAGTAGACAGCCTGTGAGGCTGCCTGCTCCCACAAAGATTTACACTCTCAGAGACACTACACTACACAGGGTTGCTTTGAGATAGAACCAACATGATGCCAGTGCGTTTGCTTAGGGTTTTGTTGTCGTGGGTGTGGTTTTTCAAATTCACAATCTCTGACAAGGACCAAGCACCCAGTAATCAAGATGAACATGGGTCCCCCTTGCTTATTGGATAATCCATCCCTGGTTGTTATCCTGACCAACTTAACCATTAAAGATCTGTTTTCTGAAATTTCTTTTCTTATAAAATACAATTAATCATTTTAACCACCTAAGGCAGTGGTTCTCAACCTGTGGGTCGTGACCCCTTTGGGGGTCGAACAGCACTTTCATAGGGGTCACCCGATTCATAGCAGTAGCAAAATTACAGTTATGAAGTAGCAACGAAAGTAATTTTATGGTTGGGGGGTCACCACCATGAAGAACTGTATGAAAGGGCCGCGACATTAGGAAGGTTGAGAACCACTGACCTAAGGGAACACATCTTTCATGGCTTAGATGGTGTGAGTTGGCTTTCTCAACGAATTGCTCGCCTAACGCTAAACCGAAGTAGACAGGGCTGGGACTGGGAGTCACATGTGAAGGAATAATGGGGTGGCCGGGCTGGGGCGGCCTGATAGTGAGAGAAAGCAAAACTGGAACTTGATGTGCTGGGACCATCTGAACCATCCCGAGTGCCAGATATGCCTGAGAGGTGGTTGGGGGGGGGTCCTTCATTCTTAAGGAGATGGTGACTCCGCTCCAGGAAATTACTCAGAATGCTCAGATAGCTTTGGAGTCCCGGGTGGTAGAGGAAGTTAAGTGCTGAGCTACTAACGAAAATCCACATCGAGGCACATGAGAAGAAAGGCCTGGCTGTGCAGCCATTCTGCTCTGCAGCACGGGACTGATGAGGTGACGCGGTGGCTGGTTACATGGGTGGTCAAATTGGTGCATGGTCCGAAAAGGAGGTCATGTGAACCCAGAAGAGAATCTCTTCCCCTTACCCCTTGCTGGGGTTTAGAAATGCAAGGGAAGGCATAAAGGGGGACAGGAGACTAACAGGGGTCAATTCTGTGTTCTTGGTCTTAGATCAAATGGAAATGTTCTTGTTCACTTGATTATCTATAAATCATACTCCATTATACATGTGGCACCACTCTCTTTAAAGGGCCCTGAAATCATTTCTTTGGGAGACGTGGCTCTGTTGTAACGTGGACAGCCATTGCTCTCCATTCATTTGCTTGGTCGATTTAAGTTCTTATCCGCTACAAAAGGGACTGGCTATGATCAGAGCCTGGTTCTTCCTGGGGGCCCTTGAACGGACCCAGGATGGAGGAGATAATGGTACTCCAGCACCATTGGGGAAGGTGTCAGCAGTTGGCCAAAAAAATGTCACCTCTCTGTGTCCACACAGACAGTATCAGCCACCTCCATCCCTGGTGTCGTGGGGAGAAAAAGACCGTGTGCAGAAATAACTCGGAAGTCTGCCACAGACCAAAGGGAGTAAAGCTGTGTCTGTAAACGCTAAAATAGCAGGAGCCACGTGTGAAGTTTCCGCCTTTCCTTCTGTGTCCTTCTGGATGCATCTCAAGCGCCATGTCTGTCCCAGGGACTCCCACATGCCCTGCAAAGCCTCACGCCTGTTGCCCTGAGTCCCAGGCAGACGGTGTGCTGGTGTGCATCCTACTTCCCAGCAAGACTGGGGTCTCCTTGTCCTTTGCCTTATCTTTAACGCCTGGAATATCACAGGAGCTCAGAAAACGTTTGTTGTTTTGTTTTCATTCAAAGTGAGAGCTATAATTCACAAAATACACACCTCGCATGTACTCGGGTAAATTCTTCCTTTAATTGAAATGCATTCATTTGGAGAAAGTGATGCTGATGGGGAGCAGATAACCGGAGAGCTGCAGCTCCTCTCAGCTCGGCCCGCCCCTCCAGACACAAGTGACAATGTGGAGCATTCAGATACCAAACCCGCTGGGGGAGGGACCAGGGACCAGCCACTGTAGCGCAGAGCACTCAAGACAAACCCCAACCCAGATTAATTAAAAATTCTAAATCACACCATAGTTTTTTTCTCCCTGCAAATACTTTTATGCTCCATTTTATTTATCACCATTCATAATAACAATAATGATAATAATAATAATAAAACTACTGTGTGATTAAGGTGCAGATAAGCAATTAGGAAATATGATATTTATGGGTTTTCAGCAAGCCCTGTGTTAGGAACAGGAATAGAATAATGCCAAGGGGGTGTTGTCTGAGAGCCGATACTAAAGCATTCGTTCTCTGACTGGCACTTCAGGTCAGTCGCCTGGCTCTAGTTTATCTGTGACTCTGTTGACCTCTTTCTTCACTATCAATCATTCAGTCACTCATTCATTTGTCAAAGATGTATGAAGCATCTCATACATGCCAGACAGTGTGCCACCTGATGGGCGTTCAGTGGTAAATGTCACTGGCCCCATTGTTGTGCCCTGGGAGTGGCTACTGGCAGGTACAAGTCCATTCTAGCCAACTATGATAGGACCTGCCTTGGAGTTCTGGTCATGTAGTGGTGACACGTTGGACTGCGATCCACAAGGCCAGCAGTTCGAAAACCACCAGCCAGTACTCAGGAGAAAGCTGGGACTTTCTACTCCTCTAATGAGTTACAGGCTCAGAAATTCACAAGGGCAGGTCTAGGCTGCCCTCTAGGGACCCTGTGAGTAGGTGTTCACCAATGGGAGTGAGTGGAGGCGTCTACTGCATGCTTAGCGCACCTGTAGGGGGTGCTCCCCCGTGCCACGGGGCCCAGGGAAGGGTTTCCCTGTGGGCGTTGTGTCTAAACTGAGACCTATAGAATGAATTGGGGAGATTCAGGTGAAAGTGGGCCAGTGGGGGAGAGAGGAGTTCCCTGGGGAGACCCAGTGATAAAAAAGCACTTAGTACTTTGGAGCTCTGAAAGGCAGTGGCATCCGCTTCGGAGCAGACAGTCGTGATCAGAGCTGAGCGGGAGAGTTGGTTTGGACTGCAGCCGGCAGGGTTCGCTGGGAAAGTGATCAGATGAGCACTTCACAATGGGCACACTCGCAGCGCACTCCCCTGGCTGCGGCGCAGGCTGACAAGACAGGAAACCAGGCACCAGCATGTAGACAGCTGCAGAAAGGCGTACTGACCCAGCCTGGATATGGGCGATTACAACGGGCAGAAAAAGAGAAACCGGGGGAGTGGAGAGAGAGCACGTGGTAATAATAGGAACATTGAGTTTTGAATTAGCGCTGACCATGTACAAGGCCCAGTAAAATAAGCAGAGAGCACCCTGGCAACCCCGTAGATGTCACAGAACTGTGCCCCATCAGGTTTTCAATGACTGGTAATTGTTATTCCTCGGCACCTCTGGGTGGACGTCAGCCTTCTTAGCAGCCAAGCATGGCAGCCATTTGCAACACCCAAGGACTCTTACCAGGCCCTCCCCAAACCAAAACCAGGCCACTGCCATAGAGCTGATTCCAACTCATAGTGACCCTGGGTAGGGTTTACGAAGCTGTCAGTCTTTATGGGAACAGGATCATGTAGTCTTTCTCCTACAGAGCAGCTCTGGTGGGTTTGAACCGCTTACCTGACAGTGCCACTAGGGCTCTCTACCAGGCCCTGTAGTAAAGGCTTTCTATGTTTGTTTGATTCAATCTTTACAAATAAACAAATAAAGGCTGGGGTAGGATCTGTTATCCCCCTCCTGTGAGTGAAGAAACTGAGACACAGTGGAGTTAAATAATAAGCCCAAGATCACACTGTGAACTAAGCAGTAAATTTGAACCAGTCCATGTGGTCCTAACTGCTCTCTGCAATAACTTAGACTGGGCAGCACTGCCCTTCAGATAGGGGCAATTATTTGTGTAAAAAAATATATTTGTACAGCCCCTTGGGGCTTACAGGGCATCAGAAATAGTGGAGACCCCCTCACCTCTAGCCAACCCAGGACACCTTTTCCCTCAACACTTGGAGTTGGCTGGGGCAAAGTAGCCCTCAATTCTGCACTTTCTGGGTCTGTTAGCCCCGTGGCCTAGTCTGAACTCCAAACCTGGTTCTCGGCGTTATCTCGGTGCTGAATTGCACCCTGATGGATCCGTTCTGGTGTGCCTTGGAGAACCAATTGATTTCCCAACGCCCCATCTTGTCCCCATCAGAGGGACCTTTTGCGGTGCGCCTGCTACTCTCTAAGCAGCTTCATGGGCATTTTCTTCATCTTTCACTTGAAATATAGTTCATACGTGTGTGCTTTTGCAGCCCTGAAACAGAATGCGCTGTGTGAAATAGCTGGTTTGAAAGCATGGTCATCTCCTCGTTGCCCACGTTCCCGCTGGCCTTCTGTTCTGTTTGCCTCTGCCCGGCGGGAACCTCCCGGTCCTGAAATTCCCATCAATCATCTGATGGGCACCCTGTTCCCGGTCACCACTCCAGCCCTGTGCTCGGGCAGAGCATGGACATCAGACACCTGGCTCTACAGAGTGGGGACAAGCACCCTGCCATACTGTTCAGGTGCCCCGGGACCTGATTCAGCCCCAACTCACTATGGCACCTGGGCCCGGGTCACCTTCCTCCCTGGGCCTTGTAGGCCACCGTACAAAGAGAATTGCAAGTGTTTATTGGGTAAATCTTGTGGCAGTAAAATCAGCTAGAAGATTCATGTATTCATTCAGCAAATGTTTATTGAGCACCTACAGACACAGTGCTGAGTGCTTGATATACAGCAATGAGCAGAGCAGACCACCACCACCCCACCACCAAAAAAATAATCATTGCTTCATGGAGCAGTGTGGTCTAGTGGTTAGAAAGAATGAAGGAAATAAGTAATCAAAATAGATCATCGTTGAGGCAGCAAGTAAGTGCTGGTGACTTCCATTTGGAAAGTGGCAGGCAGAAATGCTGACTAGTCTGCTGAGGACTGCCAGGGAAGCAACCGCCTGTTCTAATGCTCATCTTGGGGGCACTGGGGAGCTAACAAGGTGGTGAAGGATTACCAGGTCCAGAGCCGGGAAGGACGCAGGCTCCTGGAGGTGAGTCTAGAGCTCAGAGCTAGTTGGCCCCTGGAACTGTCGGTTACAGGGACAAGTGAGCATTGAGCAGACGTCACTGCAGGGCTAGAGGGCCAGCCCTGGTGTCCAGAGTCTACCAAGGAGGATAGTGGGAAGTGGTGACCCCCACGCACACTCCTTCTCACTCCCCCATTTGCTTTGGGTTGGGATTCTGGAGGGCAGGTGGCCTGAGCCCTTTCAGGAATGACTCACTTCAAAGTGTTTCCATTCTTAAATGAAGATGACCCCCGTTAGTGAGTACACCCAGTGTCAGGCAGAAACAAAGATACACCAGCTCTGAAGGAAGATGTGATTCTCCTAGCCCCCAACTTACCTCTGCAAGCAACGTGCAGAGATAGTGTCAGGAACACAGGGAAGGATAACCAGACGCAAGGAGGCAGTGTGGACACACATCAACAGACACAACAGAGAATAGAAGCAGAGACCCACGGGCCCCACGTGTCGGAATCATCTTCAGGCACAGATCTCAAAATGCCTAGTGAGAGACACCAGGACTCTAAAACATCATCACTGAGGGGCCGCGGTTAGATTGGTGACGCAGGGACCCTGCCAAGCCTCTGGCGCGCGGGCACATTCCTTTCACTACCTCCAGAGCCCTGCTATTAACAGCTGGAGAGGGCTATCCAACGGCGCGTGCCGCGTGTCTCTCTCCGCAGCCCTGGCAATGATCCGGGCTCCCGCATCAGGCGAGCTGCACCGCCCCTTCCGGGGCTGCGCCTGGAAGCGTCCCCGTTCTCCCGTATTCCAACCCTTCCTCTGGCCGGCCCGATTTTCCTGTGTGGGTTCTGTTTCCACCAGTTCGAAACCCTGGCCCCAGGACCTTCCTCTGCTGAGCTCTGCGAGTGGCCTTGTTGAAAGGGGTGCGGCTGTGGTTGAAGGAAGGGGGTACCCAGCTTTGTGCGCGCGGCTCTTCGGGTAGCGTTGCGCACGAGCGAGAGGAGAGGCCGGGCAGCTGGAGCCTCGGAGGTGGAAGCTGCGGTGGCCGCCATCCCGTCCGCTCCTGGGAGCAAACCACCCTTCCAACCTCGGTGGCTCCACACCCTCTCCCACCTGCACGCTCCCGTTTGCAGCCCGATGATCGCGCGCCTGTTGGGGTCACTGCTTGGGCACTGCGTGCGCCGCCGGGGATTTGGGATTCAAATAAAGCAGCCGCCTTGGGGGAGGACTGGGGCGGTGCGCTGCGGCAGACAACACCGCCTCCCGGCTGCCGAGCGCAGCGCAGCGGGCCCCTTTCTGCTGCCCAGCAGCCCGCCAGCCGCCAGGCTTTGCTGCCTCCGCACGCGGCCCTCTGCTGATGGAGGTCCTTCGTTTTCACTGACCGCCGCCCAACAGCATGCCTTTGCTGGTGGCATAGCTGAAGTCCGCACGATGATGTCTCGGCATCCTGGCTCCTAAAGAGCAGGTCCGGTTGTATTGCTTCTCGTGGCGGCCCGTCCTTGGGCGGACCCACCCTGCTTCCCCACGCACTGAAGGTGATTTGAAAAGACCCTAGCTTGGGTCCGCCGTTCAAGTGACATCTTTGCGTTTTAGCACTTGACAAAGGCTTCTTTCGCAGCAGATTGGCCTGACGCAGTCATTCCTTTTGGCTTCCACAGGCGGGTGCAGCACCCGCCGAAGCCTGAAGGTGTTCTGACTTCCAAACCCATGGCAGGGAGGAACCCGCCCACCCCACCCCACCCCACCCAGAACCCATGCATGTTGGATCTGAGCTTCCTCCCTGAGTTAGCACTGTTACCACAGGGCAGCGGGTTTGCCCAGCCGGGGGTGAGTGGACCTGGAATACCCGTGCGAAAATGTGAACACCCTCGTATTGACTGGCGGTAAATGAAACCTTTCGCTGGCCTATAGGGTTTCCATCTTTCTGCCTCCTGGCCCCTCCTCTCCGCTGGCTTCGATCACCCATAACATTAACCTTCAGGAAGCGTCCAAGGTAAATAATCTGGCAAATGCACGGACCTGATTTCATGGCTGCGTCTCTCTCAGGCAGCAGCAGCACCTGCAGCCCCCCGGGGGGACGGTCCCACAGGCCTCACCCGCCCCCATTCTCCTCGGGCCCACTCCACACCTGTCTGAGGAGCACCGTGTTTTGCAGGCTTTGGGTCCTCTGTGAAGCTCTCCATAACCTCTCACTTTGCTTTGCCTCCAGGGGGCTGCTTCCGGCCAGGCTGCCCCCCCCACCCCCCCACTTGGCGCTGTGAGTGGGGGACAGGGGAGAGGAAACGCATTCCAGGCAGGACTTGTGATTGCTCTACACATGGCCCCATCGTGGGGTTTGTCTGGTTGTTGTGCTAATAGGCAAAGGCTGCTTTCTTGGAAGATATCGCCTTGACGGGCTGTGACTGGTGTCCAGGTTATGTGAAAGGGCATCAGGCAAACACTTGGAAACACTGCCGCTTCCTTTCTTGGAAGTTCCAGCTGTGGACGGAAGGGCAGCAGCCACAGGGCACAGAATGGGCTCTGGTTACCTTCCCCATCAGCCCTCCGAGGGCTGCTTAATATCAGCAGCACTGAAGGTGCCAGCGTTTGCTATGCTGTCTTGCTGCTTCAGAGCGTATTAAAGATGTTTTGAATCTCTCCCCCACCCCAGGGCTCCTGGAACCACCAGTGGAACATTTTTGATATTGTGGGGAAATACATCAAGAAGCAGCTTGAGAAGGCTGGGCCCGGTAGGGGGTGGGGTAGACAGAGAAGACCCTGCCCGCTGCCGCTGCCGTTTTAACTGTTAGGGAAGCAAGCTAGACGGCGCATATGCCGAGGTGGGGAGCCGTGACTGCGGAAGCCACGCTCTCCGTATTTTCCAGGAGCGGGCTGGAGAGAGGAGGAGGCACACAGTCTCTGGGGAGTGGGCAGTATTTATTGGGAAGGGAGAGCCCGAGGGAAAGTTACCTCCTCGTGGAAAGAATGCACAAACCCTGCTTAGTATTCTTAGTGCTAGGGCTTCCTCCCTGCCCCCGCCCACCTCCTCCGCCCCCATTCCTCCTTCCTGGACGCTTCATACCCACAACATAGAGTCAGTCACATAAAGATTGCAATAAAATGTGATTCCGTTGTATAAACTGCACCCCACCCACTGCGGTCAGGTCAGTTCTGACTCGTGACAGCCCTGTAGGACAGAGCAGAACTGCCTCTAAGACTGTGAATCTGTACCAAGCCGATTGTCCTCGGCTTCTACCGGCTGGTGGGTTTGAACCATCAACCTGGCTGTTAAGCAGCCCATCTCTGAACTCCCTGCCGGAATCCATATCCTGACTGGATCCACTGTGTGTCCTCCATCAGAATGGAGGGCCACTACATCCCCAGAGTGTCCAGAATGGGGGCCACTGGCCCCAGGACATTCTGCCGCCACCCTCTTGCTGGGAAAATCGGGCCTGAGGAGATGGTGACAGGCATCAAAGTGAAACTCGGGTGCCCCTGGGTTTGATCACCTGCCCAGGGTGGAGTTCTTAGCAAAATGGACAGCCTAGGCCCAGTTAACGGGTCCTACTGAGCTCCTGGATATGAAACCTGCAAGTATCCGGGTGCTACGGAAGCCTTTTCTGATATTCAGACCCAGGACCATGGAGCAGCTTCCCCATACCCTCAGAGCTGCTCTGGTGGGAAAAGACCCCCCCTCTGAATAAGCTACCTGCCCCACCCACTGTGTGCATGGGGTCTACCTCCGGGGCCTCTTGCCCGCTGTTTAGCACCAGGCTGGTAGGAGGAGGCTAGCAGCCAGACCCTAATCCAGTCCTCGCAGCAGGTTGGGAGGGGCAGGGGGGCATGAAGCAGCTTCCATGGTGCGGGGTTAGGCTGAAGCCCCTGCCTAACCCTTGTCCCTTCCTCCCTGTCTCCTCAGCTTCTAGACTTGATGACTGCCCCTTGTAAGAAGGGAGAGAAAAACGTGGACTGAATGCTTTTAAAACAGTGACATCTGGTCTTTACCTGAAGCAAATGAGCCTGTGAGCCTAGTTTAACACAGGGGATGGGGGCATCGGGAGCAGAGACCCTGCAATGTTAATACCTGGTCCCAGGATATTTTGTAGGGCGTGGGTTCTCTCCAAAGGATTTCTAGTGGCGATGTTGGGTCATTGTTGGAGTGGTAACTGCTAAGTCAGGGTTCAAACCCACCAGTCATCTGTGGGAGAAAGATGGGGCTGTCTGCTGCCGAAAAGCTTTACAACCTCGGAAACCCTGCATCGATCGGGTGGCTCTGAGTCGGAATCACTCCATGGTGGTGTGTGGGGTCTCTCCGAGCGGCCTGGGGAATGGAGAGGGGTGGGTTAGGGAAGCGGTCCCCTCGGGCAGCCGTGGTTGTGCGTCCCGTAAACACACGCTTCCCTGAGGTGGGAACCATGGACAGTTTGGGGAACATCAGGCCCCAGCGTGTGGAGTGGGGCCACAGTCTGTGATGACAGGAGAGATGACGGTCTAAGAATATGAACTGGCTGCCAGGACACGGAGCGAAGGGGGAAGCCACGCAGCCCCCACCCCCCAAACCTGGTGAAAAATCAATGCCTTGGGTCAGGACTCCCAGTTGACAGCTTAATTATAAAGACCTGGGAACTCACTTCTCCCTGGAATCGCACCAGGAAAAGAGGGCGGGAGCTGTGGAGAAGCCAGCAACTGCATTAAAGTCCAGACAGCCCCTCCCCGGCCGGGCCCTCTGCACTGCTCGGAGAAGCTTCCCTTGTAAGGCTCCGTTTCCACCTCTGAGTGCTCATTCACTGAGCACTTACCATGTGCCAGGCCCAACCGTGGAGAGCAGACACCAGCTCAACTGTAAGAAACCCAAAGTCGGATTGGAGAGGCAGGAAAGCACCTGGGAATGACCCTCCAGCAACACAGAGATCCCGCAGGATGAGCAGGAGACCAGAGGAGCCCTCGTGTTGCTATGGTTTCAACCCACCAGCTGCTCCAAGAGAGGAAAACGAGGCTGTACGTGCGCCCATAGTGATTTACAGTCACTGTGACCTGGGTGGCCTTGGGTGTCGGAGGCCAGAGGAAGATCTGACCGGGTTGGGATGGGAGCGTCCAGGAGAGAGTGCTCTAAGGCCAGGTGACCGAGCTCTGACTTCAAGGCTAAGCGAGCCTTGTACAGGGAGGCCTGGGGAGGCTGCAGCCAAGGGTAAGCTGGTGGAGAGCACCGTGCAGGCAGAATCCCCAGCTGCTGCACTGGAGGAAGAGAGGCCTTTTTACTCCCATAAAGACTGAGTCTCAGACGCCCACCGTGCAGTTCTACCCTGCCATCTAGGGTTGATGGCAGCGAGTTTGGGTTTGGGGATTTTTTTGTTTGTTTTTATTTAAGCAGGGTAAATATTTGGTCATCCGGGGAATAATGAGGTTCAGAGTGTGAGTGGGATCCTATCTAGACTCAGGAGAGGTGAGCATGAGAAGGGCCTTCTAGAACTTCGGAGAAGTACTAGCACTTAAGGGAAGGCAGAGACCATGGAGAGGCCACTATCAATGCTGCTCAAGGTGGCTGCAGTGTCAGACAGACTGTCCCCGGGACGCCCCACTCTCTCTAGCTCTCTAGCCTCTGCCTGTGAAGGGGGTCCTTCTTGCTAAGCATCTAGCCAGCAGCTCTCTGTTTCTGCAGCAGCCGGAACCAGTACCAACCAGCCGCTCATGCTGTCCCCATATGTCAGAGTAGAACTGTGTCCCATGGTGAGTGGTTCTTTGGAAGTAGTTCACCAGGCCTTTCTTCCTGGGCGCTCCTGATAGACTTGAACCTTCTACCTTCAGTGAGCAACTAAGTATGAACCATACACACTACCCCAGCCTCCAGCCCGGAGCCTGCTGCAGCCCCTAGGAACAGCTTCAGGCCCCTCGGTCCACCTGGATCAGCAGCTGGGGGGCCGAAGGGGAGATATCTACGACTGGCTGCCGTTTCCCAGCTGCTCCTTTTGTTTTTAAATCATTTCTGTTATGTCATGTCCTTGTTGAAAATACACATAGCCAAGCACATGCCAAGCCAGCACTCTCTCCCCGCACAGGGTCAGGGATTGCGTGAGTCACGTCGGGCACCCACTCTCCCCCGCCTCTTCCTTACTGTTCTTCCTGGAGTAGCAATCTCAGGGCCTCCACCCAGCTACACTGGCTCAGATGGCGCCTGGAGGGAGTCAGGGGCCTAGAGCCCAGGACTCTGGCCTCAGTGTCTGTTGTCCCCCTGGGAAGCTCAGCAGTGGCGGTGCTTTCCAAGGGCTGAGGGGGAGTGCTGGGCAGCACGGCCAGGGCAGTGGCTGGGAGCAGACTAGGGCACTCAGTTCTGGAGCTAATACAACAGACTCCTCCAGGCCTTGAAATGTGCAGACCGAAAAGCATTTGAAAACGCGGAGCCCTCCAGGAGAACAAGCGGGGGCGTCGGTGTGTTTTAAGATAGGAGGGAGGAAAAGCAGGCGCTTCCAAAGAGTGAGTAGCTGAAAGGCCCCCTCTCACATGGGGATTTGCTTACCAGATAGGCTGCCTTGACACTCCACAGGAGAACAGGCCCCACCTGGACAGGGGTGCTGGGCACAAAACAGACCCTCTTCTCCCTCAGTCTGGAGCTCCCACAACCTGTCAATGCCTGATGCTCCAAAGGAGGCCCCCCAAATAATTCTACCCCGTTTCATTACATGCAGTTTGCCCCATCCAGGACTGGGAACAAGGGGGAGGCAGCCCACACACATTCGCGGAGGCCCCTCAAGGCTCCCAGAGGTCCTGGGATGGGGCTGAGGGTGGAGAAGGGAGCCGATCCGGGCTCCTGGTCATCCCGAATGTGTCGGAGCAGACTGGCATCCCTCAGACTTTTCCCAGGCCAATTGCTCAGGAAGAAGTGGCCAGCCTTTCTTTTGAGCCATCTCTGAAACTGCCCACCTTTTGGTGGGCAGCCAAGTGTGCTAACGGTTTGCACCGCCCGGGACTCCCTTAGGGAGGCACACAACCTGAGAGATGTCGGGGTGGACAGTGTGAGAGTGGGTAAGTGTGCACGTGAGGACATGTATGGCCACTGGGTGCTGGGGAGTGCCCTGTGTGTTCATATGACAGAATGGGAGACTGTGGCAGGCAGGTTCTCAGGGACTCCTAAGTGAACACCCAAGGGTACAGACAGCCCATCAGGCACTTTTCGACATACTCACTTAGGCCCCGGGAAGACGAGGACTGACTCTAATCCTTACTGCGCAGATGAGGAAAAGGGGGGCTCCAGGAAATGACATCTTTGCCCATGGGCACTCAAGTCATGAAGGGTCAGAGAGTTGGGGCTACTAATTTCAAGGTCAGCAGTTCAAGCCCACCCCACTGCTCTGAGAAAGAAAAAGGAGGCAGCCTGCGCCCATCAGACCCCCACCCCTGTGCTCTGATCCACCAAGGCGTTCTCCTTGCTGTGTCCAGAACGGCACAGGATCCCCTCCTTCCACCTGCGGCTCCCCCCTCCTGGCAAACTCCTCCGTGAGGGTGCTGCCCCAGCCCCTCCTGCAGGCCAGCACACTGGGGTCTGTGCCCGCCTCTCTGCTGTCCTGTGCCCGCACTGATCACTCAGGATGACAGCTGTTTACCTGACTGTTACCCGTCCTCCTGCGGTCACAAATGCCGAGCAAATGGCAGGGCCCAGGAGGACACGGAGCATGGCTAACTCCCGCTCCCCCTGGCCAACTGCTCCCAGACCCACAGACGCCCATCCCCACAGCAGGGGGTGCACTCACAACCCTGACTCGGGTTCCTGGCTTCCACTGCCTGGAGTGCCAGGCCCATCCACCTGCTCAGCCCTCCAGCCAGCAGCTCTTTGCCAATGCTTACCACGTGCCAGACAAGAAGCCAGCTGTCTGGGTGGGTAACAATAACAAGAATAACTTCCACATATGCCCCCACACCCACCCTGTGTTCTAGGCATGGTTCTGCGACACGTAGTCATTCAGAAATCTATGGGATGGGTTACTGGAATGATCTCGAATGTAGGGGCAAGGCAAGGAGGCCAGTGAGCTTGCCCCTGACCTCCCCACTTGTAAGTGGCCGAGTAAGGATTTGAACCAGGCAGCCCAGCTCCACAGCCCTGCTCCTGACCACACTCTGCAGGGCGAGGCACCCTCTGAAAAGTGACTTGAGGCAAGGCAAGGGCCACTCAGAGGTGAGACCAAGGTCACACGAGGTGACCTCACCACAGCTGAGCTGCCTGAGGCTGTGGGGCTGCCCTGCCCTCTGTGCAGAAACTTCCCCAGGAGGGCCACACCTCGGGCCTGTGACTAGAACTCCTTAGTACCCGTGGGCCTGCCCTCTGGTGCTCGGTGGCCATGTGGCCCCTTGAGGACTGGCCTGCCCCCTCTGGTGGGGACCGGCCTTGTTCCCAGGTTGACATAGCAGTGGCAAGGGGGCGGCCGCTGCCTGGGCAACAATATGTTTGCCTGCCCCTTGTTGGGGGAACAGCTCTGTTTTTTTCCCTCCTGTAATTGTTACCATCTGTTTCCTTCCGTCATGTGTATTGATGTTGTCTTGTTTTAAAACTGAAATGAGTCAGATTGGAAGCTGATTTAGGAAAAAGTGGCTGGGGGTGGGGGGTGCGCTCCAAGTGGCCATGCGGGACTCCGTGTTTCAGAGCTGCTGGAAGGGAAGACAACAATTGGAGGGTCAGGGTGGGTAGAGGGTGTCTGCCCCCACTGAGTGGGAGCGGGGGCAGCCTGGAGCAGACGGGAGCTCAGTGGGAGTGTAAACATATGTGGGTTTGGTTGTGTAAGTAGGCAAATCCGTGTGAGCACATCTGTGGGCACATATGGATGTGTGTGCATGCCCCTGAGTTGCCCCGGGGGCCTGGGGCCTGGGCTGTAGGTTGCAGGTGTGTTGCAGGTGGGATGGGTCCGTGGCACCTTGTATTCAGAAGCAGGCAGGTGCAGGGAGACAGAGAGCCCAGCAAGTTGGCTGGGACCAATGAGGTGTGACTTAGGAAGGCCTCCTCCCTGACCAAAGGGCTTGAACATTTTTTGTGTAGAAAAGTTCCGTTCTCTTGCAATTCCATTTTTCCACGAGGTTTTCGAAGCCCCCGCGTATGTGTGACCTGACGTGGATGTAGAAGCTTGGGCTCCTGAGCTGTGGAAAGGAGCTTTGATGCTAGCACTGAACTCGGAGGACAGTGACCAGGCTGAGTGGGCTCAGTTGGGGGCATCGAGAGGTGTGTGCCCAGGGAGAGCGGCCCCCGGGTGACGCCCGCCAGCCTTCTGCCAAGGCACTTGGTGATCAGGGTGAGCTCAGGACTGCCTGGACCGTCTATGCCTGGGCCACTTGTGAGTCAGAATGCATTGGCCTGCGTTCCCGTGCCTGCCCTGGGCTTTCTCGGGGGACTTCCGTGCCCTTCCTGGAGCAGTGGCTACTGCAAGCATGGAAGAGTAGGGTTTCAACAGCCGTCGTAGCCAGAATGTGGGGCTGGTACCTCCTACATTACCCTGTCTCCTTCTCGGTGACCAGGGGCAGGGGTGGGAGGCTCTTGGGCCCTGCTTCTCTGTAAGCCAGCCCGGCCGCTCTTAGCTCACTCTGCTCGAAATTCAGCTCAGTGGCCAACTGAGGGTGGGCTGCCTTGGCTTAGGCCCCATGCGTGACCGAACCGCTGGGTTCCCACAGGTTTGGTTTGTGGTCCAGGACCCAGTCCGATCACCCACGGCCTGTCGGGGTTCCTCTGGCCCCAGCCACCCAGAGAAAACGAATGTAGAAGGCTTTGGCTTTGGCCCAGCATCCTTCTTGGGAAAGGCTCTTTCTCACCACCCTACCCCACCCCACTTCTCTCTCTCTCTCTCTCTCTCTCTCTGTCTGTCTCTCTCTCTTTCTCCCTCTCTCCCAGGGTCGCCTAAAGCTAGTCAGAGCTGCTGTGGCTCGATCAGGTACTGAGCTAGACCCTGGAAATACAGGCTGTCCACTCCCCACAGCGGCCAGTCTTAGGGAAGGGATTCTGGGGCTTGTATGGAGATGAAGAATCGGGGGGCCGAGAGGGAAGAAATGGCTTGTGTTACGGTCACAGGCTGGTTGGTGAGGGAGCAGGGTCTGAGCCCAGAGCCTCTGGCTGCCAGGCAAGCTCCCATCACTATGACAACGGGGCCACCAGAGGAGGCCTCGGTGCCTCCGCCTGATGAAGCGACATCCCAGCATGCAGCCCGGCTGGGTTTTTACTCAGAAGTTCTTGCTTCTTGCTTCTGTCCTGGTACCTTGGACCCCATGCATTTCCTTCCCGGGAAGCCGCCTGGCGTGAGCTCGGCAGAATTGCATAGGGCCCTCCCTCCCGGGCTGTTTGGGAGCAAGTGAAGGAAACTTCTGGTGTGTGCATATGTAAGTCCCTTATTAAGTGGAACAAGCTATTTCTGAACACGAGAGTGGCCAACAGCCTTAGAGGAAATTAAAATGAACCGTGACAATAGAGAATTGCACAGGGGCACGGTGGATTCTCCGGAGATAAATACAACAAACCTTTCAACAGCATTCGGGAAAGACTGGAGATCATGGAGATTAGGTTGAGCGGGGGAGGGCGGAGAAATAAAGAGGCAAACCTTCAGAAAAATCAAAGCTCCCACTGCTGGGAGGACCCCACCAGTAGGCTCGTCAGAGCTGAACTGAAGGGGCCGCTCCCCACTCTGGCCCCAGCTGCGGGCACTGCTGGACAAACGGCAGGCAGAAAGATTTCCACCCCCTTCAGTAAGCTTCCTCGGCGTGCCCACTGTGTGCCCATCGCTCGGGGGACAGAGAAGGACACCGAGACCTTGACCTCAGAGAACTCCTAGGCCGTGAGGGGTTGCCCCCTGGCACAGGCCCGGTGCCCAGTAGAGAGTAACACTGTTGTGGTCACGCCTCCTCCAGGAGCAGGCGGGTGGGCGTCCCGGGGCGAGGGAGTCCCGCCCTTTGTGTCGCTAGCAGAGTGTCTCCATAATGGCAGGTGGGTGGCTAGATGGAGGGCACCACGGATGGTAAGGAGCCCGGCGGAGTAGGCACAGAGCCGACGGCCCCGGGGCTAGCCGACACATGGTACTAGCTTCCACCCTTGGCACTGAAGGTAAGGGGATCCTCAGCCCAGGCATCCTTGGCCCCTGTGGAAGGGTCAGTGGAGGACAGTTGTCTGTGATCACTTCGATGTCACCTGAGGAGCGTGGCCAGCAGGCCCAGAGGGGCAACTCTGCATACTGGCTGCCTCTGAGCGGCCTTCTGGGCAGCAGGCCCAGCACGGGGACTGCACCGACGACCTCCTCTTACAGAGCAGGCCTGGAGCTCTCCTCTCCTCTGGTCACTGCCAGCCCGAGAGTGGCACGCAGGGGTCACTGCCAAGGAAGACACATGCCCACCCGGCCCCAGAGGACCTGCCTCCTGACTCACCTCACCCCCTTGCGCTACTTCTTAGGCTCTTTTACCCCTTTCCCTCTAGCACTGCCCCCCGCCCCCGCCCCGGCACACACCCCCCCCCTTGTGCTAAGAGAGGCCCTATTTGCCCTACAGGGCCTTCTGAGGCCGGGAGAGATGGGCTGGTTTTCTTTTAAGCTAACACAGTTTTACAGTAGGGGGTACCAAGCTGTGGCCAAACACACACACACACACACACTTCTGCACATCACTATCATTACCCACCTTCTCACGACAAGAGTCTGAGCAGGGAGCTGAGAAAATGGAAACCGAGTCCCTCCTTTCACACTTCTAGACAATTCCACCTGCAGGGTTGGCCATCCCACGGAGCTACGAGCCCGCCCTGGGGCCACGTCAGAATCGAACCCCCCCTCCCGGCCGCAGACACGCGCCTCATCGAGTCTCAGAATCACGCCATACTGTTCTAGCTCCTCCAGCCGTGCCACTCCGTCCGAGGGGCCGCCCCTGACGTGTCTGCCGCCCAGTTTGTTTCTTTGTCCTGCCTGATTCTCAGGGTGGCCCAGCCACATTTCCCTCTCTGGTTAGCCCTCTAATGGGAAGATGTCTGTGTGGGATTCTATGGCTGAGAGTCAGTCGGTGCTGTGAGAGTCTGGCAGCGTGTGTGCTTAGAACACTCTAATGAGGATGGAAATGCTTCCTCAAAGCCCACCCCAAGAAAGGGACTTGGTTGAGGGGTGTTCACGGGAGTGCGGGGTTGAAGAAGGGCCCCTCGGGGGAGTCACAGACAGTGAGCCAGGACCCAGCCTCAGAGTTCTTTCTGGCTGCAGACGGGCCCTGCGTGCAAGGAGCAGGAAGGCGTGTTCTGGGCAGTGCAGATCGGCGCCTCGGGTGCAGAGGGACCAGGCAAGTCCCAGGCTGAGTTTCTTCTGGGCGTGTTAGCAGCCACTCCCTGGAGGCAAGGCCTCCGTAACCGGAGTGAGGAGTCGCTCGGGGTCCCTCGAAGGGATCACTGAAGAAACAAACGGAGGTAAGTGCCAACCGTGGGCTATGATGAAACCAGACACGGGAGTGAAGCTCCTCGTCGTGTGTGCCCTACTACGGGGAGGGCCCCAGAGCGCTCAGGCTGGGGAAATGAGCTAGACACCCAAGATCCCATTGGTAGGAAACAGCTTCACTCCGCAGATCTTCAGAAACAGGGTAGATGCACCCAGGGCGTTCAGACCCAGCGCGTGGCTGGGCGGCCATCCTGGCTCACAGCGCCCCTGTAGGACAGAGGAGGGTGGCGTATACGAGCAACCAGGCTAAGACCTCTTGCCACTGGTGGTAGCTTCTAACCGCAGGACCTAGGGTTAGCAGCCGAGCGCTTACCTACTGTGCCACCAGGGCTGCTTCCTCCCCGTGGCTGGAGGGCAGGTGGAGCTGGGGCACGTGTTTCAGCAGCACCGAGTGTCCCTGTGGCAGGACGGGAGGGGCTCGCTGTCCATTACCTTTTGTGCTGTGACAATCGGTGCTCAGGCCCCAGCCAGGTCCGATCGGCAAAGGGTCCAGGAGCACATCCTCTCGCCTCCAGGGGACTTCTCAGCACATCCACTGAGGGTTAAAGTCCGACCATGACAACAAAAAACAAAAACACCCGAGCTCACTGCCACGGGGTTAACGCTTCTTACGCAGAGGCACTGGGAAAGGGCTGTTTGCTGACATGCATCTGAGAGGGAAGCAGATCCAAAGGAGGGGTGTGGGGGGCCAGGAGGGAGAGACATCCCCGAGCCACTGCCTGCAGGGCTGGCATTCAGGGACTGTCCCATCAAAAGCCAGAGCCCGGCCCGCCCTTGCCTCGCCTACCTGCCTGCCCACTTTGGCTCCAAGAATGAAGCGGGTCGCCCTGCTCAGAGGGGGCGCTCAGTCACCAGCAGAGACAGGCAGGGCACTAGGCCTGTTTGCAGGGGGAGTGGAGGGAGGCGTGTTACAAGGAAAGAAGACATTGGGGGTGTCGAATGAAAGGGGCCAATGAAAGGCCCAGGCCAGCTCTGTGAGTAGGTGCTCCTGGCCCTCCCTCGCTTCCCCTGCCCCACCACGTCCAGTCTGTCCATCTGAACCCCCCACCCCCTCACATCCCAGGTGTCTGCTGAGGGCCCGGCCTGCCCCCACCTGGCACCTCACAGCCCAATGAAAGGGAAGCTGCTGTCGGAGGGGAGCAGAGCGAGGGCCAAAGGGCCTCTTTCTTTTCAAAGATTTTCGTTTGTGATGGGCAATTTTTCCCCTCCCCCCCCAGGTGATCTTATTTCAAAGGCCCTTTGAAAATTGTGTGGGTTTTGTGATGGATGAAAAGTTACTTGGAAATGGGGACTAAGAAGCTTTCTGTTGAAAGTTGGTAGAGGGATGTGAAGGCCTTTGATTTGCAAGGTTCAGCCAGATTTATCATCCCTTTTGTCCATGAGGCCCATCACATTGGGAGGGGGCTTGGAGGAAGGGGACGGGGAGAGAGGCCTGGGCCTGTGTGAAACCCAGCCCCCTCTGTGGCTGCTTTACGTTTGCAAGGGAGGCCATCTGCGCAGAACTCTTGGCCAAAAAAAAAAATGTCCCCAAGACGGAGACTTTGATGTTGGAAATGGGGGGTGGGGGTGGGTGGGCGGTGACCAAATGTACTCTCAGGGTGCTTTAGGAGACTAGGTCCTATTGAAGGCCCTGGCTACTGCACAGGTGTTTCCTATCAGAAAAATCATGTGAAGGAGGGGGGCAGGGGTGGCCTGGCCTGAGGCCTGGGGTCTGAAATCTCCGCGGGCGGCCTGGAAGCGGAGAGGCCAGGGAGCAGCAGGGCGAAGCGGCCCTGGATGACATTTGAGAAGAACCCGGAAAGGCTCGGTTTCAAAAACTAAAGGGGATGGAGGTTTGAAAAGGAGCCATCAGAGAGAGAAGGCGGAGAAATGCCACTGGGTTCGGTGGGAGGAGGTGGTTGTTCATGCAGAGGTTCTGGGGTGGGGATGGTTAAAGAGTGAGGGGTAACAGGAGTGGAAAATAGCTCATCCGAACCCCATGGCCTGGACAGCCGTGGAGGGAATACTGGGGTGACCGAGAGATTCTAGGGTGGCAGATGGAGGGTGGGGGGCAGTTGTGTCCCAGGGTGGAGGAACTGAGGGAGATGGAGGGGTTGCTACAGAGGAAGGAGACTTGCAGGAGGAGCCCTTGAACACCCTGTCAGCAGACAGATGGGTGGAGGTGACAGGCCTGCAACGCTGGCCTGAGACAGGCAGCTGGTCCCCCTGCACTGAGACGTGCCAGTGGGATCAGGGACCAAGTCGGAGGCGGATCAGCGTCTAGGGGTTCTGAGGGAACGAGAGCCATGATGGAGGCCCAGTTAGTCTGGCTCCTCTCCAATATGCCAGCCATGCCACGCTAAGCTGGGGACACAGGGGGCTCCGGGATGCCCCTGTGGGCACTTAGGGAAGAGCACTAAGTGTTAACCCCAACAGGGTGGTGGGCCACCACCTTGTGGTTGCAAAGACCACTCATGGGACTGTGGACTATAGCAAGGGTCTGGTCTTAGGCTAGAATAGATGTGCTAGAGTTCTAAGTGGGCCACTCTAACCACCACGGAGAGTCCCTGGGCATCGTGATTGTCACCCGTGAAAAGAAGGGTCAAGCACAGACTTCCTGTGGAGGTACGGCGCCTACTCCCAGCACGACAGAGGGTGGCCATGCAGCCCCAGGCTATCTGTGCCCAGCACCCGTTTATGGTCAGCGCTTCTTACTGTGGTGTCTCTAGGACAGAAAGGGCACCAGGAGGGGTCCAGTGACTTCAACTTCAAATATTCACGCAGGATCCTCAGAGCAGGACGCCAAGCCTGGGACTGTCGGGCAAGAGCAGGTCCAGCCCAACACACCTGCCTCCCCCCAGTCTTACACTGGGGGGGTTCTCCCTTTTTCCCCAGGGGCTTCCTCATCACATCTTCTGCCACCACCGTCTCCCCAGCCGGATCACTTACCCTCCAAAGACATCGTTGTATTCCGTAATACCATCGGAATTTGAATATATATTTAAGACGACAAGATTGAAAATTAAAATTTAAATAAAGAATGACTTTTCTGTGAGTTGCTCCAAAAGCGGTAATTTAGCAGCAAATTGACAGAGAAAGGTAAGCACTGGTCCTTCAGAGCTCCGTGCCGTTGCCGGCATACGAGCCAGAAGCGTCTCAATTTAACACATCATTGGTTAGTATTATTGGAAATTTCAGCAGACTCGGTAGCACGTTGCGGCAGGGCACCGAAGGGGAGGCTGGGCTGAGGGCCCAGTCCAGGGAGCCAGAGACCCAACACCACCACCCTCTCTCCTACCTCCCTAATCGGACCTCGAACTGCAGCTACTACTGTCTGGTTTGTAGTTCATAGCAATCTGGAAATGAGAACAGAGACATGCAAATGTCATTTACCACACATTTTCAGCCCTGGTCTCTGACCCCTCAAAGCACAGGCTGAGAACAGGGTCCAAGAAGGTGGCCACACCAAGGAGTGGGCTCCCCTGAGCCACAGTCGTAAGACCCGAAAATCTCCAAGCAACTTGTAGCACCTGTGCGCCCCCTCTCTAGACACAGAGAGCCGCCGTGGAAAACCTCAGCATCTTCGTTGACCCTCAGCGGCCCACCTGCACCAGCGTCACCTTGGAGGCTCATGGCAAGGCCCCTTTGGGGGCAATCCCCCGAAGCCTCCTGAATCAGAACTTCTGGGAGACAAGGGTTAACACCCACATCCTCACCAGGTTCTTCCCCCAACCCCCTTTTTTCAATGGTGGTGAAATACACCTGGCGAGAGCCATTTGCAATTTGTTCTAGTCTTTATGATTTCCTGCTTGCTTTTCGAGTGGAGTTGTTCTCTGTTCTATTTCATTATGGTGGGGTGGGTTATCGGGTTTGTATGTTTTTCTGTATATGAAATCCCGGATGGGTGGATCTGTAGAGCCAGTCACTGGATGGGTGATTTCTGGCAGGCCATGGCCGGGGAGGCTGGGGGAGACGTAGGGGGGCAATGGGGTGCTCA
Organism: Echinops telfairi; assembly: GCF_000313985.2. Classification (NCBI taxonomy): domain Eukaryota; kingdom Metazoa; phylum Chordata; class Mammalia; order Afrosoricida; family Tenrecidae; genus Echinops; species Echinops telfairi. The sequence goes on along the minus strand of NW_022103906.1, from coordinate 80,887,898 downwards.
TAATGAGGACAGGAAAGAAGGGAATGCTCTGGAATTGATGGCTGTGATGGCTATACCCTTCTTTTTAAGATGTTTGAACTGCTGTGTTATATGGCCTGGGACTTGGATGTCAATAAAACGGTTAAAATCTCCTTAAGAGGAACACACCTGCCGAAACATTGGCCCCCTCCGGCCAGCTTTGCTTGTACAATTCGACATCCTCCACCTTCACCCGGTGGTGCAGGCATCACAGCTGCGTTTCCAGTTTTTTAAAATGGGGTTTTTCTTTTTTTCTGCCCCCTTGTAACAGAAACTCATTCCCCTTAAGTTATAGCCCTCCGGCAACCACAAAGAGCCCTTGTTCACTGTGCATTTGCCTCCTGTGTGTGTTTCATCAAAGGGTGGTGTGCACTGCTCTTCCTTGGTGTCCCTGCCCAGGGCTGAGGAGCAAGACCCTGGAACTGGCCGGATGCTGCCACCTGGACTCCAGCGCTCTCGCCCACGGAATATCACTTCTTGCAGTCTTACCTGTGAACCCCGGAACGATCCTCTCAAACAGGCTTGGAAGTCTCCCCTCCCCATGTCTGACCCCCCCCCATTAGCATACTATGCCTTTAAAGCCAAACCCCCTCCTTTGGTTTCCCCTTGGTTGGAGCCCCAGTTGGCCAGCTCACTGCAAGGTCAGCAGTTCTAACCCATGAGCTGCTCTGCGGGAGAAAGATGAGGCTTTCTGCTCCTGTAAAGAGTCCCCGCCGCAGAAACCCACGGGGGCAGTTCTGCCCACACTGTAGGGTCCCAGTGAGCCACACAGTGGGTACGGGGGCAGCTCTGCCCGCACTGTAGGGTCCCGGTGAGCCACACAGTGGGTACGGGGGCAG
>NW_022103906.1:80884132-80886697 GCF_000313985.2 Echinops telfairi | reverse complement strand
TATAGTTTTCTTTTTTTTGGTAGTGGGAGGTCCCTGCAGGGCTCCTGCCCTCCGTCTCAAGCACCCTAGTCTGAACAAAGGTACTGCCATCTGCTCTCTGCCGCCCTCAGCAGTGCAGAACCTACATGCCTTGTGGGGGGAAGAGGGGGGCGCCTGAAAAGGAAGCGAAACACCCACCCTTTGCAGGAGCGGCCTCTCTCCTGTGGCACTCAGTCCTGGAGCTCCGTGAGGTGGTTCCCAGAGCCTGTGGGACAGGCCGGAGGCAGGGGCTGTGCAGCTAGACACTGTTCTCACGGTTCCCCAAGAGCCTGGGCACGATGGACCTCCAGGGCAAGGTCAAAGCAATGACGCAGTCCCTGGTGCTGGACGATGGCCACCGGGCTGCCACCACGCCCTGCCGCCAAGGTCCACAGGCTTCACCGACAGCCTGGAAGAATGTGCTTGACTGACAGGCCTGTGCCTGGGCCCCAGCGGCCAGGGAGGCTGGCAAAGCCCCTCCTTGAGGGCCAGACCCAATGAGCAGGCCCTGGCCAAAGGAGCCTTCAGAATCCACTGTGGGGATGGGCACACTGGGCCTGTCTCACAAACAGGGTGTTTCAGGACATTGCCTGGGTCAGCACTGAGGCTGCAGAACAAGCTCGGGAGTGTGGTCAGCTCCAGCGCACCCCCTGGGGTCCTCCTCCCAGGGGTTCTCGAGGTTTCGCCTGAGACCCCTTCACACCCACCATCCAGCTGCGTGTGCCTCGGGAGAGACCGAGGGGCTTCCTTCTTCATATGTGCATCAGTGTAGACTACCTCTATAGAGCCCCGGCGGCTGCCAACCATTAGGTGTTGAGGTGCTCCAAGAGGGTTTGGAGGTTTGAGCCCACCCAGGGGGTCTCAGAGGATGGCCTTGCAAGCTGTTGTTGTTATTGCTGTTGTGAGGTTCTGACTCATAGAGACCCGTGTACAACAGGATGAAACACTGCCCAGTCCCATGCCAACCTACTCCCCTCCCTAAAAATGAGCTACTGAAAACCCCACAGGAAAAAAAAAATTAAAAAGAAAACCCCACAGGGCCCAGGTCGACTCTGGCCCATGTAGGGTCCCCCGAGGGCCCCCATCCTCTGAGAAACACTAAATCCACCCCCCTTCAGAACAAACAAGCCACTGCCACCGAGTCTATTCCAACATGGAGAGACAGGATAGACGGTTTCTGAGGCTATCAATCTCTATAGGCGCAGACAGCCTCATCTTTCTCCCTCTGAGAGGCTGGTGGGTTAGAACCACTGACCTTGAGATTAGCAGTCCGATACTTACTGGCCAGATCCGCCGAGACTCCTTCTGAGGAACGTGGAGGGACGCGTATGAAACTCACGTATGTCAAGAGCACACGTTAAGTTTTTGGATATTTTGCTCTTTGGCCATATGCAGGGTGAGAGTGTGTGCCTCTTTTCTGGTTTGGCTGATGAGAAGCCTAGGACCATGCCTAAAAACCCAACAAGATCCGTCGCCGAAGCCCCGGGGACCGGCCTGAAGTGTCCCTTTATCCGAGGGGGCCCTAACTCTGTATGTAACCCTCCTCTGGTCTCCCATGGATTTCTTCCTGGTGTCAGTATGCCTCTCCTTCTCTGTGACCCCCCAGTCCCTCCATGAATCAGGATGGTATGAGATTGTGCGTCTGTCTCCAAGCCTACAGTCCCCCCGGGGGATGGACTCCTTGGCCATCACTGCCCCGGCGTCCAGAGTGAGCCGGGAAGCATTGCCTGGTGCACTGAGCAGAGGTGAGGGGCAGGGATGGCAAGCTAAGCACTGTGCTCAGGGACACTCTGTGGGAAGGAGCCCCAGCCAGTCCTGTCTGCCCCACACAAGTGCCCAGATGGCCCAGGTCCAGTCTGTGGGGACAGGTTCACCTGCAGGATGACACTGCCATCTCTGTCACAAGAGGCCCTGGTGCCCTGGAACCTGGCTTTGCCCAACCACCCATATGGACTTAGACTGGAAAAGCTCTAGAGGCTGTGGGGCCCGTGGGTGGTGACTTCAGCCACAGCCCGGCCACCTTACTGAATCCTGCCTAGCCTTTGTGGCCCAACGCCTGCCCCCTCACCTCTGGGAGCTGCCCCTGACCTCCCTCCTCCCTCTTCACCCTCTTCTGGCCTTGAGCAGACAGTGACAGGGGCTGCGTTCTGCTTCCCTCCACTGGCCCCCAGCCCCACAGAGGCCGGGGACCCGTGTCTCTCTCTCTCCTCCACGGCGGCCAGCACACAGAAGGGCCGGCCAGTTCCCCTGATCCACCACTCAACTGTGACAGCTAGCTGTGCCCCCAGCCGCCCCCAGCAGCATTCTGAGGTGTGGAAACCTCATCTCTCCAGTGCCCCCACCCCAGCACCCCCATGGCGCACACAGGCAGCTTCCCTGCACAGCACAGCTGCTTCGCTCCTCCATCCCATGGCTCAGCCTTAGTCACCCTTCCTGAAGGGCCCTCCAGGCATCCCCTCACTGGGGGGGTGGGGAGGGGGGCAGCAGTGATTAAAGCCCTCTGTCGGCCAACACTGTCGCTCAGAGACCTGCCCCCAGGCATTTCCT
>NW_022103906.1:80882437-80883701 GCF_000313985.2 Echinops telfairi | reverse complement strand
GTTAGCAAAGAGTGCTCTGTGTGTGGAGGGCCCTGGGGCTCTTGGCGGGGTGTCAGCCCAGGCAGCCCCCGCTGCCAGGCATCTGGGCACACACAGGTTGTGGCCACACAGGCTTTCCTCCAAATAGAGCAAGGCCCGCAGGCCAGTTCTCTGACTGAAGGCCAAGTGTGCGCACACGCACGCGCATACACACACACACACACACACACACACACACACACACACAGCCCAGGCACCCGGAGAGCTTGCTGCGGGGTGGGGTGCCCAGCTCCCTGACCAGCAGGCGCCTCCTGCCTCTGCAGAGGATGGGGCACGTCAGCTGCAGAGGGCCTGCGTCTACGGAGCTCTCCAGTCGCCGAGAGAAGCAGGATGCTGTCACACGCCCGGAAAATGTGACCTTTGAAAATTTACAAGAGCTCCGAGTTTAAAAAGCTGCTGCGTTAATGATGCATCCCATTAGCATCTCATTAAAAGGAAGCCGAGACCCGGTGCCCAGGCCTGACGACCAGCCGAGGGGCCGTGCTGGCGGGGCAGCAGGACAGGGCACGTCTATCGGAGGCTGTCTGTGCAGAACACGGACACGGCGTGGGGCAGAGCCCGGGGCAGGGACGCTGAGCCGCGGGAAAGGTCTGAGGGCTGGCCTTGCGTCCCACACAGGACAAGCCTTTCAGCCCTTCTGGGCCCTGCCTTCCTCCCCTCACCCCGGTGGCATAGTGGTGAGGAGTTGGGCTGCGATCTGCAGAAGGGGAGGGAGAGAGAGACTGGCTTCCAGTCTCAGAAAGAGTGACAGCCCTGCCCCGGCTGCGGCCGGCGATGGGGCGGTCTTGACACAAAGGCACAGAGCGCGGTTGTCCTGTGCTGGCAAGGACTCCCGAAAGGGGCAGAAAGGGGCACACGGTGGACACACCTGACTGCCCTTTGTGGTCCTCACAGAGAACCCTCAAAAGAGCGCCCCACCTGGCGGGTGGCCTGGGGCTCCCAGCACTCAGGCTGGTAGAAAGCCCGGGTGCCTTTGGTGGGCTCATGGACATGGCGGGGTGGTGGGCCTTAGGGGAGGTTAGCAGGAGCTAGCTACAGAGCGGGGGCACAGCACCCTTGTAGCGCCCAGGACCGGGGCTGCGGTGACCAGACCAGGTTGCCTTGGAGTCCCCTGGACAGGAGGACTGGGCTCTGCTGGGTCCTCGCTGACACTCGTGTCACCAGCTGCTCAGGGACTCCCACACCTGGGAACCTGGTTCCTCTGTGTGGGCCACACCTTTGGCGC
>NW_022103906.1:80877246-80882109 GCF_000313985.2 Echinops telfairi | reverse complement strand
TTTTTTTAAACAACCTTTTTATTTCTTATTAAAATTATGTTATTGGGGGCTCTTAAAGCTCTCATCACAATCTATGCATACATCCATTGCATCAAGCACATTTGTATATACGTTGCCATCATCATTTTCAAAACATTTTCTTTCTACTTGAGCCCTTGATAGCAGCTCACTTCCACAGTCCCCCACCCCCCCTACCTCTTTATCCCTTGATAATTTATTTTAACAGTGTTTCATGCTGTCTCCCTTCACCCACTTTGCTGTTGTCCATCCTCCTGGGAGGGGGTTATATGTAGATCCTTGTGATTGGTTCTCCCTTTCTCCCCCACCTTCCCCTTACTCTCCTGGTATCACTACTCTCGTTATTGGTCCTGAGGGGGTTATCTGTCCCGGATTCCCTGTGTTGCAAGCTCTGATCTATACCAGTGTACATGCTCTGGTCCAGCCGGATTTGCAAGGTAGAATTGGGGTCATGACAGGAGGGAGAGGAAGCATGAAAGAACTAGAGGAAAGTTGTATGCTTCATCGGCGCTACACTGCACCCTGACTGGCTCGTCTCTCCCTTGTGACATCCGTCCCGTGCCTCAGCCAGAGCCTGCCGAGGAGCAGGAGGTCCAGGCGTGTTTCCAGATAGGTGGCCTCAACCAAGGAGCAACTCATGGCTAGCAGGAGTGTTTCGAAGCCATGCGCCTGTGCAAGGCATACCCACAAAGTATGTGACTTCTCAACTTTAAGAATATGCCCAATTATAGGGCAAAAAAAAAGGGGTCGGGGGAGTTTTTGAAACCCAGAGCCTGTTTACCCAGACTACGGAGTGTGGCGCCCAGGACCCAGGGCCTTCCAAGTTTCCAGAATCCTCCCCTCCCCTGTGAAGTTGCCCGTCCAGGCCGCGTGCTGATTCAGCAGGGGAGAAATGGCGGCTGGATGAGGAACCTGAAAACCAAAATAGCCTCTTGCCTGGGAGGCTGAAGACACCTGGGCAGCAGAGAGGGGCAGCAGTGCCCCCTCCTGGCAGGAGGGATTCCAACCGCAGGCTGGGAGCTGAGCCTTCGAACGCCACCTCCACCAGTCCTGAGTGGGGCATCTCACAACCTCAGTCTGTCCCCCTCAGATGCCTTCCTTCCAGGGACGAAAGCGCTGCACACTGCCAGCACCTGAGAGCCCGGAGATACAGCCAGGGGGCAGGTGCCTTCCTCCTTCAGCTAGGGCAGGCGCTGAGAGGTGTCTATTATTGTAAAAAGCCACCTATTGTTCCACACAACTATGGGTGCGTGTGGCATCATCCCCTCCTGCCCACTCCCCCCTAGCTTCCCATCTGCCCCGCAGATAGAAGTGGGCCAGGGCCCTCTGATAAGGAAGCTTGTCTGTTCAATTGTTCTGTCCTCGGGAGATTCGCTCTTTTCTTTTGTCTCCTGCTCTGTTCATGGAAGCGGAGCATCTGAAACGCGGGCCAGAGATAAAGTGCAGCCTAATGCAATTAGCGCAACACAGCCCACAGGTCCTAATGGGATGCAGCTCCTGCGTTCCCAGCAGGCCCTAATGCAGGCACTGTTTGTCATCCGCATTATGCATCCCAGCCCCAGTGTGTGCTACGCTTCCCACCCACTCCGGGCCGGCCTGGGAGAGGCATGCTTGTTGGCGAGGCCCAGCGGCCGGCTCTGCTGGGTCACAGGTTTAGTTCCACCAGAATTCCGGATTCAAGGCACAAGAAGAGACGCAGCTGGGCCCTTCTCCAGCTGTGACCTTTACAGGGGAGAGACCTACACATGCCCGCCCCACCACACCCCACACCCCCGTGGGGGGGAGGGACCCCTTTGGCCCTGGCCCAGCCCAGCCCTGTCCTCCATTGAGCCTGGCTCTGGCTGCAGTTCCTGGAAGCTGTGGTCACACTTACTGGAACCGTCTCCACTGAGATGCCCACCCTTGCATTTCCCTGTTACCCAAGGCCCTGTCTCGCCAAGGCCTTGTTGGATTTTTAAAAAATTTTTGCTAGTTTTATGTAAACGTCCAACTACCCCCTAAACCCACTACTGGCAAGTGGATTGTGACTCGTCGCAGCCCCGTCGAGCGGAAAAGATCCGCCCCGTGGGACTTCCACGGCTGTCGATTTTCACGGAAGCAACCCGACTCCGTTCTCCCTCAGAGCAATCGGAGGGTTCGAACAACGCTCATTGCACTGTGCCTGCTGTGCTCTCTCCATAAAGGCTATCGTAGAAAAGTCTCAACTCAGCGCTCACTGACATCCAGTCGATGCCGACTCACCGCGGCTCTGTAGGACCCTGGAGGACTTCTCCTGTGTGTCTCCCAGACTGTGAGTCTTTACGACAGGAGTACGAAGCCTCACCACTCGCCCTCAGACAGGCTGGTGGTTTCAAACCGCTGAACTTGCCATGAGCAGTCCTGAGCATAACCACAATGACAAGAGAATCAAAGTTACCCATAGCCCCCTGACCCAAGGATAGCATCCCTGCTAGTGGTTTGGTCATTTCCCTCCATGCATCGGCTCCTCCCATGTCCACCTTCTCGTTTAATGTCATAGTGTAAGCCTCTTGCCACTGCACTAAAAATTCTTCATGGACGCGATTGTTTCCAATGGCCATGTCCGCTTCCGACATGTGACTGTTGCTCGGGGAAACAGTGTGTCTCAGTGTCCGTTTGCACCCTGCCACACACATATTCTCATTGATGTAATTCTCTTCCGCGTCAACTTGAACCTGCATATGTGTACCTGGTGGTCTGTTTTGCAGTTGGCCCCAGCCCTTGTTCTGACTGGGCTGGGGTCAACTCCATCATCTCTTTCCATAGATGTAGTCCTTTGCGTTCCCATGCATTCCATCCAGCAAGATGGAATCTTATCAGGAGAGACCAGTCCCCGGAGAAGGACCTCATGCTTGATAAAGTCGAGGGGCAGTGAAAAAGAGGAAGGCCCTGTCAAGATGGATTGACACGGTGACCGGTGACCGCACCAGTGGGCTCGAACCTAAGAGCGATTGTGGATTGTGGATTGGGGAGGGTGCAAGACCGGGCGGTGGTTTGTTCTGTGATGCATCGGGTGGCTTTGGCACCCGACTCCGTAGCACCTCACAACAAGAAGTCTGTTTGTGATATGGTAGGAAGATCATTTGCAACAGCAGCAGGACACGTGTCTGCATTAGAGACTGAGCCGTGGATGGGGAGCGAGGGTCCTGGGGTGTCTCTGCTGACGGGGCTCCCTGCCTCCTGCCCTGGTACCAGCATCCACTGACCTCTCACAGCTCCCCAGCGATTTGCTGTGGGATCTCAAAGGCTGATTGGGGGCAGAATAAGGAACGTGTGTGTGTGTGTGTGTGTGTGTATGTGTGTGTGTGTGTGTTAGCAAATCATTTGCCATTTCAGCCTTCGGGTGTACAGTTCCGTGGTGTTCGTCATGCTGATGGTGTTGCTCACCCATGGCCATTACCCCTTTCCAGGCGGTCCCATCGCCATTAACAGAAGCCCCCGGTCTGAGTCTGCCGGTGCAGCTGCAACAGAAACCCAGAGTGGCGGCTTTAATAAGCAGAGGTTTGCTTTCTCTTTAGAAGGGTGTGTCTGGAGCACCAGCTCCTAGAAGGCGGCTCTCTCTGGGGATTCTCCCACTCTGGGAGATATACCTTCTCCCTGCTGTACTATCCCATCCACGGCAGCTGGCCTTAAGGAATGAACTCCAAACTAAACCAAACACAATGCCATCGCGCGATGCCAACAAGGAGCCACCCTAGAGGCAAAGGTAGAACTGCCTCTGTGGGTCTCCTAGACTGTAACCCTTTATGGGAGCAGAAAGTCCCATCTCTCTTCCAGGGCATTGCTGGTGGCTTTGAACTGCTGACCTCGCATGTAATCACTGCACCCCCAGGCTCCTTACCCCCAATGAGAGGGGTTAGGAGTCCCAGTGCAGCTCTTCTTTGGTTGTTCCTGCTGTTAGATGCTGTCATGGGTTCTGATCCTCACAACCCATGTGCCACATGACAAAAGCCCCCGCGCTACCCTCGCCGCTGTCCCTAGGTGAGAGCCCATTGTTGCAGCCACCGGGGCTTTCTATCTCGGGGACACAGTTCAGTCCCTGACACTCAGTAGCCCCTAAGCAGGAGCTGTCCCTTTGCCCTGCCTCCCACCTGCCCCTGGTAGCTGCTGATGCACCTTGGCCTCTATGCACCTGTGCCAGTGGCTTGATGGAGGGGCTCCGGGGACGCATGCTCTTCCGTGAAGAAAAGCGGAACTCCTGGTGGCACTGGTCTGCCTGGGCTCCACCCGTTCTCGGCACGAGCCCAGAGATAAATGGGCAGCAATTGTTTTGTTGTGACCTGTCTTTCCCGATAGAAGGCTGGGGAAGCTTCCACCCCCGGCACAGAATGCTCCCTCCCTGTGGACCCACTCAGCTGGAGGAGTGCCTGCAGGGTCACCTGGCGGGTTCCGGCGGGCAGAAGCTTTGCAGACGCCACAGCTGCTAGGACTTGGTCAGAGGATCCGTTGAGACCCACATGGCTCTCCATGTGCAGGGCCAGCCTCTGCCTCCCCAGCTCAGTGGATGACACCCAGGAGACCAGAGTCATCTTCTAGGGTGGGGTAGGTCCCCAGGCAGTGGCCCTTGTAGCCTGTACTCACCGCCCCATTGTGCACCTTTCTCCACAGGCCCCTGGCATCTCCAAGACAGACAATCCGTCCCAGGGACTAGCCACCAGCATCCGGTGGGGACAGACGCCCATCAATCAGTCCACGCCCTGGGACACTGAGGAGCCACCCTCCAAACAGATGAGAGAGAGTGACAACCCAGGTGTGTAGGTGTCACTGCACAGAGCCGCAAGGGCCTGGGGTGGGGGAGGGCAGAGGGACCCCCACCTCTCTGTGGCA
>NW_022103906.1:80861929-80876865 GCF_000313985.2 Echinops telfairi | reverse complement strand
GGGGACAATCCCGGTTGGCAGCTCCCTCCATACACTGCCTACATCACTCAGTCTTGGGAACGCTCTTCGCCAATGTGTGCTGCCCACTAATTTTGCACATCTCGTGACTGAAACCATAAATATCCATCACCCATTGACAACAAGCCTCCTTCGAAGGATCTCCCTGGTCCTCACTTGCATTGGCCATGGCCGCGCTGCAGAAGGAGACTCTGTCTCGTTGCCCAAGGCTGACCCCCTCACCTTGCTATTCACCGCCACGCCATGTGGGTTTCCTGTCCTCAGACGCAGCCCCACGCTGGTCACTGGTCAGTCGGGTCACCCTCTTCTCCTGCGAGGGAGCTCCCAGCCCCTGGCCAGCAGGCCCCCGCTCCATCACCTTCCAATTCTCTCCCCACCTCCCTCTCATGGGGATTCCCCCCCCCCAAGGAAGCAAAAACACCCACCTTCATCTACAACTTACCACACCCTAGAAATGACTCTTTTCTTTTCAAATGCATGTGCCTCGTGTAATTCATTCCAGAAGTCCTGCGACATAGGAGTAGCCATCCGAGTGCAGCTATGAAGGAAGAGTCTCGGTGACAAGTCACAGCAGCATGCCCAACACTCTCAGCTTGCCAGTTGGCCAAGTTGAGATTTGAATCCAGTTCCCAACTGCTTTCTCCTCTCAGCTTCCCCCAGCCCACCCTGCTTCCTCTTCTGATCCTCCACAGCCATCTGTCCAAGGAGCCCCACGGCCCCTGCACCCACCCACTGCCGCGGAGTCTACTCCAGCACACGGGGGTTGTCGTCAGGCGCCCTCGGGTGGGCTCCAACCCATAACGACACAGCGTATAACAGACCCAAACGCTGCCCAGCCCTGCACCATCCCCACGATAGTTCTTACGTTTGAGCTCCTCGGTGCAGCAGCAACCGTGCAGTTCATCTTGTCAAAGTCTTCCTCTTAGGTGTGGTCCCTCTTCCATTTCACCAAGCATGATGTCCTTCTCCAGGGGCCGCTCTCTTGACAGCATGTCCCAAGACGTGAGATGAAATCTTGCCTTCTTTGCCTCTCAGGCACATTCCGACTGCACTTCTTCTAAGAGAGGTTTGTGTGTTCTTTCGGCAGCCCGCGGTCCTTTCCGTACTCTTCGCCAGCACCCCAATTCAAAGACATCGCTGCTCCCTCCCTCTCCCTTGTCCAGTATCCTACTTTCGCATGCATAAGAAGCCATTGAAAACATGCTGACTTGGGTCAGGCGCACCTCAGTCCTCAAAGTATATATACTGCAACCAGCCTTTTGATCTCTTGACTGCTGTTTCCAGGAGCATTGATTGTGGATCCAAGCAAGACGAAATCCTTGACAACTTCAATCGTTCCTCCATTTACCGTGACGTTACCTGCTGGTCCAGCTGTGAGGATTTGAGCTTTCTTTACATTGCAGCCAACTCAGAGCAAACCTGGACAGCGTTTCCAAGGCTGTAACTCTTTACAGGAGTAAACAACCTCGTGTTTCTCCTGCAGGGTGTCCAGTGGGTTTGAACCACTAGCTTTAAGGTTGGCGGTCCAGCAGGGCTCCTGTTGAAAATCACAGATGACTGATCTGGGAGTTCTGGATGCAGGTGCCTTACCCACCTCTGTGTCCCCAGCACCCAGCCCAGGGCCAGGGGGACAGTCAGCATGTGTTAAATGAATGTGTAATGGACAGATGACATCTCTTCTGTCTCCCCTGCAGGCACAGGACCATGGGTGACCACGGTGGCCGCCGGGAGCCAGCCCACCCTGATCGCACACTCCTATGGAGTGGCCCAGCCTCCCACCTTCAGCCCGGCTGTGAACGTCCAGGCCCCGGTCATTGGGGTGACGCCCTCACTGCCTCCCCACGTGGGGTCCCAGCTTCCACTGATGCCAGGCCACTACTCGCTCCCACAGCCGCCCTCCCAGCCGCTGAGCAACGTGGTGGTCAACATGCCTGCCCAGACCCTGTACGCCAGCCCGCAGCCCCTGGCTGTGTCCTCGATGCCCGGTGTGGGGCAGGTGGCCCGCCCAGGACCTGCTGCTGTGGGCAACGGCCACCTGGCAGGGCCCCTGCTGCCACCACAACCGCCAGCCCAGCCGTCCGCCGCTGTGCCCAGTGGGGCCCCTGCCACCAACGGGCCCCCCACCTCTGACTCGGCCCCCGGGCTGCAGATGCTGCGGACCATTGGCGTGGGGAAGTACGAGTTCACGGACCCGGGGCACCCCAAAGGTAAGTCAAGCTGCCCGCTTGCCCGTGTGTGCTGCCCCTGTGTTCCCCACATGGTCTCTGTGGTAGGCACAGACACCGCAAGGCGAGGAGGACCTCACGCAAGGCAACCTGTGCTCCCGGCAGCTCCTCGATCCAGAGGCTGAAGGGGAGCCTGACCTGACCTTGGTGAGGGGGGAGGGGGGGAGACAGCAAGATGGGGGAGGGCAAGAAGAGGGAGAGGAGGAAGGACCGGGAGAGCCGCAGGGCCCATAGTCTGCCTCCCACCCCAGTCCTCACTCTGATCTCTCTCACCCCTGGCCAGAGGCCGGGCCCAAGTTCAGAATACAAAGCAGTGCCTCACTGCCCATAGGGCTCTGGGGACAGGTCCTCTGGGGGTCTCCTCCATCTCCCACCCACGGAGGCCATTCAGGACACAAAGAGGAGTGTCCATCCAGACAAGCCCCCTTGGTGGCACTCAGGGGACCATCGCTCCCTGGCCTTCCCCCAACCATCCTGAGCTGCTGGGATCTCCTTCAAGGCCCTAAGGGTGGTCCTGTGAGCCCCTCCAGCCTCAGCGTTCAGCTAGCCTGGCCCCGGAGGAGTTTTCATGCCAGGGAGCCAGAAGGCAGACCCAGGTGAACAGAGTCCAGGAAGGTAGACCACTAGGAGTGTAGTCCTAGGGCAGAGCCCTCAGCCTGGATGTCCCCTGGAGTTAGGGCACAAAGTAACCCAGCTGTTTCTGCATGGCCTCTGACCCATGGTGACCCCGTGAGCATCAGAGTAGAGCTGGGCTCCACGAGGTTCCCGGTGCCTGAGGTTTCGGCTCTAGGTTGCCAGGCCTCTCTTCTGAGGCACCCCTGGGGACATTCAAGCCACCAACCATTTGTTGGTGAGTTGAGCACTGTCCCCACCACCCAGGGATTCCAGGTTAGGACAAAGGGCATCATCAGATAAACCACAGTCTTGGTGTCTGTCCGGCCCAGACTGGGGCCTGGGAGGGGGCAGAAGGACAGGAGCTGTCCCTTATAGCTCTGGACAGGAGAGGAGGCAGGTTTTCAGGGCCAGTCCGCCCTCCTGGGCTTTTCTCTGTCTCCTTTGAAAGGGACACTGGGTGTTCTTGGGCCTGGGCATGTGGACGGCTGAGCTCTTGATCTCAGCCCATTCCTCAAAGCCCCTTGCAATTGCATCTCAGGGGGCCTAGCCTAGCATCTTAGCAAAGCAGCAAATCTAACTAGCTGTTCTCTTCCCCGCCTGCTCTCCTAAATCTCTATCTTTATCCCTTGGAGTAATTTTCAGGCCTTGTCAAACATCCCAACAACAAAGCCCGTGTCTAGATCTCTGTTGGATTTAATTCCCAATCTGATTGAGCCCTAACTGCCTTTGTTTGGGAAATCAGCACTAGTTTTAAATGACAGAATTATAGAAAATTACATCTAAATTCTGGCAAACTCTTGCTTTGTTTAAGATCTTTTTTTTAAAAAAATTGACTAAATTGATTTCTTTGTTTGAGTTGTTTTGGTTAAGCTCCCTCTCCCATTACTTAAAAACCAATCAATAAATAAATAGACCCTTGCTTCCAGCTTCTGAGCCCCCAACTCTGAAACAGAGGACGGCCCCCAGCCCTCAGCACTGGGTGGGCCTTCCACTCCCTTCCATGGGGGAGCCACACCCCCACCCCTCCCCTAGGAAGGGTTTTGAAAGATTACATGAGCATGCCAATTGTCCGACTAGAAGGGGACTAGCCCAAACAGCACCGGAAACCCTGGTTGGGGGCTTAGCACAGAGTCAAAATCTGAATACCGCCATCCATCAGAGCCAGGGGGTTCAGGAAGATGTGGGAATGAGGACAGTGCCCCATAGGGACACTGGGCCAGTAGCCATCACAGAACCAGTCCTGGGATATCTGTGCCTGGACCACTGAGCAGCAGGTAGGGGCCAGGGTCCCATGCCCACCAATGGAAGGGGAACAGAAGGGGCTCCTCCTGGTGGGGCTTGCTCTTCCAGCCCCTGTGGGTAGACTGAGTGCAAGTGAGGGCAGGGATGGTGAGGACCTAGGGAGGTCCCTCCAGGTCCAGCCGCTGAGCCTCGCCCTGCTGAATCCTGTAGGTGGCCAGCTAGATGGCTGTTTCCTCTTAACTTGCATGTGAGTTACAGTCATCTCCAGCTGATTTATCCCCTTCTACATGAGGAGCCCTGGTCGTAGGGTGGGTTACACATTGGGTTACTAACCTCAAGGTCAGCAGTTTGAAACCACCAGCCCCTCCCCTGGAGAATGATGGGGCTTTCTACTCCTGTAAAGAGTTACAGTCCCCCAAAAACCACAGAGGCAGTTCTGCCCTGGCCTATAGGGTCACTATAATCAGAATTGACTCGATGGCAGTGAGATCCTTTTTGTTTGTTTAGTTTTTTATTTAAGGGAAAGGAAAACAATGAAGCTTGCTTATACCAGGGGCTCATAATCAGAGCTCGGGGAGTGAGTAAGTGAGTGAGTGTGTGTTCAAGTAATTTCTCCCTTCATTTCTAATCTTAAAAGCCTTTATTGCTAAAGCTATAATTTGTCTGTCTGACCTAATGTCAAACAACAGCATATGTCATTTATATAAGTACATGTATACATACACATGAGGAACCTGAACTATGAAACCAAATCTCTTCCACTGGCCATCCCAGAGTCCTATTCCTGACAGGACTGCGTGCGTCTGGATGTGGGTCACTTTCATTCTGCCCCTCCAGAGTGTGCATCTCCGAAACCCAATGGATTTCACACTCCTAAGGGACGGGCAGCTGGCTCGGGGCGGGGACCAGGAGGTGCACCATGCTGGCATCAACACGAGTCCAAACACCACTAAACAAACGGGGAAAGATCTTGCCTTTTCCTTCCTTCGTCACTCGAAACCTTGCCCGGCGTTATAATAAGATCCACCTGGGGGAGCCTGGCGATCCAGCTCATTAAAAGTCCCAAGATTTTTCCTACTATTGTTTGACGTGACAACCTGGTCTCTCCCGGGGTTGAGTAATTACAGGGCGATCACCTCGTGGAGAGTAGGTCTTGCCAACCGGAGGGACGGGCCACCGGTATTTTTAGACTTCATTAGTGCCCTGATTTAAAATTTCACATTTTGTTTCTCGTAATTATCTTCCAATTGACTGAACTGAGATTTCAGTGGGGGCTATGTGAATCGGCTTTCCCAAAAAGTGTTGGGGCTTTAATTTAAAACTTAACCAATTGAAAAATAAAGGTGCCGCGGAAATGCTTTTTGATTTGCAATAGGTCAAGTGTTTGTCTCTCATCTGTGACTAGAGAAGGCAGCTTGCATGCAATTCACTTTAATGAGTGTTATTTAAATGCATTGAGCACATATAGGGCTTTTGTGTGTGTGTGTGTGTGTGTGTGTGTGTGTGTGTGTGTGTGTGTGTGTGTTAAGAAACCTACATATAGGGCTTTTGGATGTGTGTGTGTGTGTGTGTGTATTTTAAGAAACCTACAAGATAAATCTTTCTCTATACCCAATGTTGGGGTAGGAGCCATCTTTAGGGTCTATTTTTTGACACCATATATTCCATCAGACACTTGGGCGGCATAGTCAGTTAGACATTGGGCCCTAACCCACAAGGTCAGAGGTTCAAACCCACCAGCCACTCAGCAGGAGAAAAAAATGAGGCTTTCTGTTCCTGGAAACATTTACAGCCTTGAAAATTTCCAGGGACAGTTGTACTCTGTGCTACAGGGTTGCTGTGAAGCTGGACTGACTCCGTGTCAGGGAAAGAATGAGGCATCTCCCACGGAAGGCACCCTGGTGATAATGTGCGGTCAGTGTTGGATGGAGGTTCCAACCGCCAGTCACTCCAAGGAAGAAAATTGAGGCGCTCCACTCCAGGAAAGATGGACAGCCTCGGAAACCACTAGAATAGGGTTGCGATGAGTCTGCATCGGCTTGGTGGCAGGGGGTTTGGGTTAGATATCTATTGCACGTCACTTCCAACTAGGATAGCGTGTGTGCAGAGGGATAAGGGAAGAAAAGGAGGTCGTCCCATTTGAATCCTGGTAGAAGAGACCCGGGGTGCTGTGTTTCCTGGTTGGATTGGAACCCCTGAGTCTATCCAAGCACAGATAAGGCCAAGAAGTCCAATGTCCTTGCAGCTGGGTCCACAGAAACCCTGCTGGAGACTCCTCGCCCCAGGGGCATAGATGATTGGTGTCATGGCCCCCCTGCAGCCCCCACTACACCAAGACACTTGGTGGTTTGGAGGGTGGAGGGTGGAGACCTTCTCAAGCGCTGGGGCCCCTGGTGAGCTTCTGAAAGGTGCTTGTGTTTTCACGGGTGTGTTTGGAAGGAAGGAGCCGGCAGCCTGGGCTCCCTCTGCCT
The DNA here is from genome assembly GCF_000313985.2 of Echinops telfairi. Taxonomy (NCBI): domain Eukaryota; kingdom Metazoa; phylum Chordata; class Mammalia; order Afrosoricida; family Tenrecidae; genus Echinops; species Echinops telfairi. The sequence continues at coordinate 80,870,294 of NW_022103906.1, read as the reverse complement.
TTGGACCCAGTAAGTGGAGTGTGAGGTTACCTGTCGTGGAGAGATGCTTGCCTTCTGACTTGAGATTTTGTAGAACCTGAGGACCGACCTGCCCAAAGCAAGTGCACTGCAGTGGGGGGCTTCCACTGCCCGCTACCACCTCCCTTCCCAGCCCTGCCCTGGCCCTCAGGGCACTGTGCGGTCTCACGGCCCAGTTCCCTGCAAGTGAATAGAAGCCGAGACCTCGGGGCAGGAGCTGGCACTGGACCCGGCTCTGCAGCCAGTTGTGGTGCTGGGGCAAGTCAGCGATTCTCTGAGCCCTTCCTCCCTGCCTCCCTTGCCACTCCCTGGCTCGCTCAGAGCTGACAAGAGTCAACCGCAGAGGATGTGGGGGGGATGAAAGGAGATCCCAGGATGAAGGTGCACAGCGCTGCGCATGCTCAGTACCAGGACCCTGGGTCTGGGGCGTTCTGCGGAGAGCGAAGCTCATGGTGGGTGAGAAGACAGGGCCCTTCTCAGTGCAGACAAGACCAGAGAAGTCCAAGCTGTTCACAGGGCTGACAGCCCACTGCCCGCCCCGCCCCACCCCCATCAGGACACCACCGAACTCCACTTCCCCAGCATGACCTTCCCAGCTTTGGAGCCCAGCCCAGCCCTCATCTCTCTCCCTTACCCCAGCCCTGTGTTCAGAGCATGCCCAGGCACCCACACCCACCCACCCTGGAAGAAGCTGGAGGTTAAAGCTGGAGGGTAAAGAACTGTTGTCCCTGTGTGATTTGCCCAGAGGCCCGAAATGGCCTTCAGACTGAAATCCTCTTCCCTGCAGACCTGCCCCTCCTGCAGCTCTGTCTCCCAAACCATGGCCCCAAGAGGGAGCCACAGCCTCAAGCCTGCAGGTCCCAGCCCTGACCTCCACCACCCGGCCCAGGGAAGTCCTTCTGAGAACTTCCCTCTAACCTCCATCTCGGCCACCACTCCTCCTTCAGGCCACCACACCACTGGCCTGGGCGGATGGGCTGTGGGCGCACAGTGAGTCTCCTCCGCTGAGGCTCCTGAGGGGTCTGGCCCTGTCACACCCTCGCCAAAGGCGAGCAGTTTGGCCTCCGTTATTATCCCAAAGGTTGGTGGTTCAAACCGGCCCAGCAACACTGCGGAGGAAAGGCCTGGCCATCTGGTTCCATGAGGATGGCAGCACAATGGCAGGACTCCCTGCGGAGCAGTTCTGCTCTGCCACGCGTCAGGTCGCCAGGCGTCAGAACTGACTTGATGACACCGGGTTCCTCTCCCTCTGCCTGCCTCCCCCACCTCTGGCCCTCAGGTACCCCCTGGCTGCCTGTGCTCTGGGCCTGGGCAGTTCTCCCAGCTACATACACTGAGATCTCTCTGGGGTGGAAGCGAGCACACGCTGCACCTAGTTCAGATGCCAGCCCGGCATCCAAGCCCAGTGCCCGGGACGTAAGAGCTATTCACCAAGGGTCTGATGCATGGAGGCATAGAGCGGTAGGTCGGGAACCATCCACCGGTGTTTGTGGCTTCTCCCGGGGAAGCTGTCTCCCGAGGTCATGCAGTAAGGTCCAAGCCCCTGAGCAGAAAAGGACCCATGTGAGACTGCGTTCTCGAGCCAGTCAGCCCCTCCTCCCTGCACTGGCCGCTAAGAGCTGAAGTTCCTCCTCTCTGCCCTTGAGCCCCCTCCAGCATACCTGTCCCAGTGCATACCCCAAAAAGAACCCAAAACCAGACAGCTCACTGCCATCAAGTCAGTCCTCCCTAACAGGACCCTGTTGGACAGAACAAAACGAACGGCCCCTTTGGGTTTCCAGGACTGCAAATCTTGACAGGAGCAAACAGCCTCTTCTGTCTCCTGTAGAGCATCTGGTGGGTTCAAACAGCTGACCTTGTGGTTAGCAGTCCAATGCTTAGCTCAGGACACCCTCCAGAGCACACCGGTTCTGAAGTGCTGTCTCCATCTGTCCCCCTCTAAAAGGGGATGACAGCCGCTCCGAGGCGTGCTACAAGGATGAGCGGGTTATTCCACGTGAAACGCTCCGCCCGTACTTCTCACACAGTGAGCATAAGACATGTGTGTGCCACGGTGACTGTCACGAGTGGTCCCAGGACCATCCTCCAGGGTTCACAGCTTTCCAGGATCCTGTGACCAAGCCAAGGGCCTGTTTGCCTTCCTGAGCCTTGGGAGCTTATGTTAACAAACACCCAGGCGTCCACTGTGAACAGAAAAGTGCCGGCCTCCCCCAGGGCAGCAGTTTATCGCCAAACCCCATTATCTCCGCCCACAGCTATGGCCTCCCCACTGGCTCCCGAATCCAGAGCCCCCCCTCCCATCTGCCATCCGCGGTTCTCAGCATCCTGGGACGCTTCACTTGATACCAGGGTGACTGTGGGGGTGGCCTCCTTCATGGCCGAATCAGCAGACTGGACAAAGAGAGTTACATGGTCCGCTACTGCCCAGCCAAGTCTCTGTGTGACCCAAACCACTCCAAGCCCCCCACCGTGCTGCAGGGGGTCTGGCGTCAAGATTACAGCCCACATTGAATGCGGTGATCATTGTACAAGTCTTCTTGATAGGATTGGATTATTGAGTCATGTGACATGTGGGTGAATCAAACGGCTTTGGGAAAAATAGATGACAGCCAAGAAAGCCCTCTGGCCCCGAGGCCTGGGGTCCTCCGTCAGGAGTGGGGATCCAATCGACAGCAGGCTTGGCCAGGTTTGCCTACCCATCCGCCACCACACCACCACGATGGTAGAGCCGGTGGCTGGCAGCCTGACAGTCCGGAGCTCAGGTGGTGCATCAGAACACATGGGTCCACTACCCACCAGTCAAGGAACCAGGTACCAGAAAACGAGTGTCCCCAAGCCCCAAGGGCCTCCTCTGCAACACAGTGCCACCCTCACAGGCTTGCTTTGAGGATTGATAGCACAAAAGTTCGTGGGGGGATGCCACAGCCTTTCCATTCCATTTTCCCACACAGTTTTTGAAATCCCACCTCCCCAACCCTTATCTCTGTAACGTCTTCGTGTTCGGTTTCTGGGGTGGTTGACCTCGGTTCTGGCTTCTCAACACCGAAAGAATTCACGCAGCAGAAGCCCTTTTGTAAATCCAAGCGACTTTTATGCGGGAAAGGAAAGTTTCGGGTAGGACGGTCTCGAGAGTACACACTATTTCTGGAACGGGTACAAGGCTGTGCAGGGATCGTGCAAGAGTTCACAACTACAGATGGCCACTTCACGGCAGTGCAAGAAAAAACCACGTGAAAAAAAGAGTGCAAGAAAGAGAGTGTGGAGCCAAGAGAGACGGACTGCCCTTGGACCCACTTTGTTCCCCTCCCACTACACGAGGCAGCCGGCATGGTTGAGGGTATTGGCTGACCTTGTTGGCTGGGGCTAGGCACACCTATGGTGATGACCCGTGAAGGTTGACCTTCCCCTGCACCTAGGTGGCCTCCCTCTCCCCATGCCATTTTGGATGGATTAGTGGCTAAGTCCAGGCACACCTTTTTGATGTATGGTGTGCCAGGCTCCAAGCATGGTCTCTTTGGACTTTCCCCACAGGTGTCTAACTAGTGCCCGATTGTTTTCCAGCCCCTCGATTGTGGCATGGCCAGTGACTTCTTGCTTAGGGTAGGCATTTGGTGGAGACAACCCCTTTACCCCTAATCTATCGACCTGTCATTAGCCCCTTGCCAGGCATGTAGAAAGCTCACAATGATCACATTCGATGTAGGTGGCCTAATGGGTTACTGTTGGGCTGCTAACTGCAAGGTCAGCGGTTTGAAACTACCAGCTGCTCCTCAGGAGCGAGATGAGGCTTTCTGCCCCCATCAAGATTTAGTCTTGGAAACCCACAGGGACAGCTCTACCTGTTCTATAGGGTGGCTGCTGGCAGCGAGTTTGGTTTGACTTGGGTTCTTATCACGGCCTTTAAATGCTGAAGAAATGTTATCGCGGCAGCAGCTTTGGCTACAGACATCTCCGGAATGCTCCACATGTTCCATCAATCCGGTTTCACGTTTCTCTCCACACAAACTTGGGGCCGAACCCACCGACCCACGGTTACCCTACTTCTCGCTCCAGACCCCACCCCCAGAAGTCTGTGTCCCTGAGCCCAGGGACGTGGGAACTCTACCTCCCCGCTGTCGTGGTCAGGCGGGCCTCCTCGCCAGGCAGTCCTCGCCCCACTCTGCCAGCAAGAGTCCTCCTTCCCTAGCCGCCGGGCTCAGCCCTCTGGGGTTTGTTAATCATTAATTAGAGGGTTGTGAAGGGCTTAACGGGTTTGTTAACAGATCATTTGACTAGAAGTGATCCAGGCGAGCAGAAAGAGGCAGCAGAGGCAGCCAGACCACCCAGCGGACACGCCACCTTGCAGCAGGAGGTGACCCCTGGCCTCTGGGGACTCCACTGCTCAGACCTCTCTATCCACTGAGCTGGGGTCCATGATGGGGAGTCGAGGAGGAGTTCTGAAATCCCTCCCAGGGGAATCGAGATGCTGATGGGAGCATGTTCTGCCCAGGTGCTACAGCTCTTGGGACTGACCCGCCGCAGGCAGCCAGCTGGCCTGCTTCCAAGCCCTCTCCCCTCCCAGCCCGGGGGAGTCCGAGTGGCACCAGCAGGGCTGGATGACACGCTGAGGTCTAAGTCATCGGCACCAGACACCACTGAGGGACTGGGCCCATGCCCCCTTCTCCTGGCTGCATCACCAAGCAGGAGTTGCGAAACTCATTAGGCCCCTACTGTGTGCAGAGCCCATGGGACACTGAATCAATGGCACTGTAGGCTCTCGGGGGGCGGGATGTCCGAGTCTACCCTGGAGGAACCTGCCCTCCATGGGTAAGGACAAAAGGACTGGCAGTCTCAGCTGCAGGAGCTGGAGAAATGTGGTACCACGTGCGGACTTGGGTGGAAGGACTGTACTGGGACTTTAAGGGTGGCTGAATGAGAGGGGAAGCAGGCTGTTCTACCAACAGGGGCTCTTAGCAAAGAATGCTTGAGCCAAGGGCCAAGAGCACAGAATGATGCTCTTCGACAGATTCATCTGTCGGGGAGCCGCACACGGGTACCCCGCTACTCAAACCTGTCCTGCTTTGAGACAGATTCACCTTGGGGTGATTTAAACGTCAATGCCTGAGAGAGCCCATTTTCTGCCTTGCAGGCCAAGTCCGAGTAAGTTGTCTCAGACCCCTTGGCCAACTGACCACCTCTCAGCCCCTGTGTGGCAGCTGAGGAGCCATGATTTCAGGCAAGGGTCTACTTCAGTGGTTCTCAGCCTTCCTAATGCCACGACCCTTTCATACAGTTCCTCATGTTGTGGTGACCCCTCAACCATAACATTATTTTCGTTGCTACTCCATCACTGTCATTTTGCTACTGTTATGAATCAGGTAACCACTGTGAAAGGGTCGTTTGACACCCCCCCAAGGGGTCGCGACCCACAGGTTGAGAATCAATGGTCTACTTTCTTCTTCTCTAAAGCCTGAAGGTATTAGAGTTGACCTTCAAGGGCTTTGATATGAGTAGTATGCATCTGGGGTCATTAGCCCTGGGGAAATCATTACCCATCCAGGGTCCAGCAGTTCTATGTAAACTTGAGCAACCTCCTTTCCCCCGCCAAGGGAACCCCTGATACCACAGGTTGAGCTTGTTGAGCTGCTAGCCACAAAGTCAGCAGTTCAAAACCACTAGCAGCTCCTCAGGAGAAAGAAGAGGCTTCCTACTCCTATAAGCATTGACAGTCTCAGAAACCTACAGTGGTCGTTCTGTGCTGTCCCGAAGGGCAGCTGTGAGTCAGCCCCTACGCGACGGCAGTGAGCTTGGTTTGGGTTGTTGTACCCCCGTGGGGGGATGGGCCGGGAGTCCTGAGTGGTGCACTTCATGCAACAAAGCTGGAGGAATGTGGTACCCAGCTGATCCAGGAGAAATGATTTGGTCGAAATGCCACCGCCCAGAGCACAGTCTCAAATCCAGTGATGTGAGAGGTGAGCATGCAGCAAGCATAGGACTTCAGCCACTCAGACGTCACATAAGTTGCTGAAAGGAAGAAAAAAAAAAGCCCAAGAATTACCCATTTTTTAAAATACATTTATTGGGGGATCTTACATCTCGTATCACACTCCATACATCCCTCCATGTGTCAAGCACATTTGCACATATGCCGCCATCATCATTTTCAAAGCATTCCCTTCCCACTTGAGCCCCTGATATCCGCTCCCCATTTCTTCTCCCTCCCTCCCTCCCCAACCCTCCATCACTCACGAACCCTTGCTAAGTTATAGATTATTTTTTCCATATCTTACATCGTCCTCCATTGCCCCTCACCCACTTTTCCGTTATTCGTCCCCCTGGGAGGGGGTTCTAGATTGGTCCTTGTGATCGATTCCCCCTTTCTCCACCCACCCTCCCCTAATCCTACTGGTATCTCTACTCTCCTTGTTAGCCCTGAGAGGTTTATCTATCCTGGATTCCCTGTGTTGCGGGCTCTTATCGGTAGCAGTGAGCATGTTCTGGTCTAATCTGATTTGTAAGGTAGAATTGATTGAAATAATCATCAGTGCCTGTTTTCTTAGCACAACTCTCTTCTTCTTAGACAAGATGCCTTAGAGCAGCGGTGCTCAACCTTCTTAATGCCGCGACCCTTTAATACAGTTCCTCATGTGGGGGTGACCCTCCAGCCACAAAATTATTTTTGTTGCTACTTCATCACTGTAATTTTGCTACTGTTATGAACTCCTGTGAAAGGGTTGTTCGACCCCAAAGGGGTCATGACCCACAGGTTGAGAACCTCTGCCTTGGAAGCCTAAGCCCTTTCAGGGCCACACCAAGCACTTCTGTGCTTCCCAAGCATCCCCACAGCACCGGGAACTGGCTTTGTCCAGCCTCCTCCTCCGCCCCACCATGCCCCAGAACGTCAGGTCCACACAGCCCAGGCTAGCAGATACTAGCTTTCCACCAGCTTCTGCTGGTACCAGGGTCGGGGGCTACATACCAGCCTGGTTGGCACAGGGAAAGGGGAGCTTTTTGTGCAGTATGGTTCCAATGAGTTACAAACAACCTTTGCCTTTTAATGGTGAGTATTCTCCGTGGGTACTGGTTGTCCAGGTCTTTACATAGCTGCATTCTTACCACTTTTTATGTGGCTCCCTTCCAAACGCCTCACAGCTCCCTGTTAACCGAGCCAAGACGACACTGTGCCCAGATGCCCCATTCTTAGAGTCATCCATAGTTGGGGTTCAATGTTTTATTTCTATAGAACCTGGGAGGGAGCTCACGGCCATCTACTGAGAGTGGGGGTCTGCTGCCTACCACTGAGGACTGAGCAGGGGCTGCTGCTGGCCTCCCTGGTTGCTCAATAGGTCTTCCGGTTACATGGTCAAGAGCTGGCTTCCTATAACTGCCACAGGCCTGCCCTCTGGGGCCTTCCAGATCAAAGGTGGTCCCTTGACAACCCGTCAGGATTTCCTTTCGTACAGATGAGATCTCCCCATGACCTTTACCATGCTGCCAGCCACCTGGCCCTGCTCTAGCTTGTCACAGCGCCTCGCAAAGGGGCACCAGATGAGAGGCTGGGAGGCCCAGAGGAGCTTTCTCCTACTTGACCTTGAGCATGATGCCGTGAGTGTTCTAACTCTCTACAATGGCTGTTACTTATTCGTGCAAAAAACACACATGCGCACACAGGTGCGAACTTCCAAATTTATAGGAGTAGGGAGTGTCCCTCATGAATTCTGTCCACTGCACTGCTTCCTTTGAAGTCTTTCTTTCAGCAAGATGTCTCCATAAAGTCTTGACCAGGATCCCTGGTAGTGTGTATAGTGGTTATGAGTGAGGCTACTAACTTCAAGGTCAGTAGTTCGAAACCACCAGCCGCTCTGAGGGAGAAAGACAGGACTTCCCTCTCCAGTAAAGAGTCAACGTCTCAGAAACTCACAGAGGCAGTTCTACCCTGTCCTGACGTAGGGTCCCTGTGATTGACAGCTACTCGATGATGGTGAGTTTGGTTTGGGAAAGTCTTGGCCATCAGGTAAAGTGAATCTATTCATTGAGCTTTTTCGATGATTTCATTCCGAAGTAGGTGTTTGGCATCAGTGGAGCTTACCCACCTTGGTCCCACCCCCGACCCCAGCATGCTTTCCCAAGTAGCCCATCACCCGCCTCCGCTAGTGAGAATCGACTTCCAAGTGATACACTATCCACTTCCTTTCTGCCACCCCCGACCCCTTCTCCCACCACCACAGTGAATGGCAGAGCAGTGCTACCTAAGGTGACCAGACGTCCCGCTTTTGGCAGGACAGTTCGGATTTGGAACAATTTGTCCCGTATCCCGCGGTGCTTTTAAAAAGTCCCAATTTTTGGAAAGAATGCACGACAAGCTAGG
>NW_022103906.1:80854162-80860595 GCF_000313985.2 Echinops telfairi | reverse complement strand
GGCCAGGTTGGCACAATAAACTTTAACTATCACATTCAGTAAGTCAAGGTTCATTTAAATAGCCCAATCCTTCGTGGGGACATGAACACCTCTCAGTGGTCAGCCATGATCATCCATCTAAGTCCAGAGCACCGTGAAGGACTGGTCCCAGGATCCCAATGAGTGTACCCAGTATGCCTTGCCCTTAGTCAACTCCGAGATAGAAGTTGTGTCATCCCCTATCTTTGGAAACTGTCACATGGTGATTCAGAAGACACTTGGTCCATCTGGCCAATGGAACAGACAGGTTTCAGAAATTCCTGTTGCTCCTGTATTTTGGTCTTCCTTCCATATGGAGACAGTCATTCCTTTCTTGGGCTCAACAGCCGTTTTATAAGACAGGATATTTGGAGTCTGGGCAGTGTTTCCAGGATTCCTACTTCAATGCCACACGTTAAATTCCCTGTCAGAGAGCCGAGAAGTAGACTCATAGCCTGCCCTGGGTCTTTGCAGTCATGATACACCCCTGAAACTGGAAGACTGGCCCTGCTGGGTGGCCCCAACTCTTACGGTTGATCAATGACTGCCACTCCAGGGAGCTGGCAGGCAGTGAAGGAGCCTTGGAGGCCCGGAGGTTCCGTGTTTGTCTGCTAACCAAAGTGGAGTTGTGGCAGTATGTTTCTGTAACGATGGATGACTTGGAAACTCTGTAGAGCAGCACTAGTCTGTCCTATAGGGTCACTGTGTAACTCTGGGTAGACTAGAGAAACAAATTCATAGACACTCATATGTATATAAGAAAGAGGCTTATATTCAAGAGCAATTGAATATTGAGAACACGTCCCAGCCCGGTCCAGATCAAGTCCCTAAGTCCAATATTAGCCCATATGCCTGATACCAATCGATAAAGTCCTCTTCAGACTCACGATATACATGCAATGATGCCAAATGCAGGAGGATCACAGGCCAGTGGGTTGGAAGTCTTGTGGATCCAGTGGCATTGTAAGCATCTCAGCACTGGCAGGGGTCTCTGTGGCTTCTCCTGCTCCAGAGGTCTAGTTGTATCAGGGTAGGTCCATATGGCTTCTCCAGCTCCCAGGGCGTAGCACCATCTGTCTTGTCAGTAGAGCATCTCTCAGGGAGTGAGCCAAGAGAAAGTGTCTCTTGCCTCCAAGGAGGAAAATACAGGAGTTCCCAAAATTCTCAGGAGAAAGCCATGCCCACACGAGGCCTCATTGGCTAAGATCCAATTGACAGGCTAGACTCCACCCCTTCCCTCTTAATCCCCTCAAGTCCCAAATTGACATCAGATTGTGTAACTACCGCAGTCGCTATGAGTTGGGATCCATGCAAAGGCACTGGATGGGAAGTGGGTGGTGGCGGGCAATGCTGGTAGAGCCAGTCTTGTGTTGCTATCTCCTGGAAGACAGGGGAACTTACGATTCTTTGTCAGCTTGGCTAGGTCATGGTTCTCCGTGGTTTGCAGATATGAAGCCATCATCCATCATCCACATCTCTCTGAGATGAGCAGGGGCAAGGAGAATTTCTTTCAGGGTGTGGCCCGCATGCAATACATGTAGATGTTCTAGCCAACCTCCTCTGTCAGTCCTGCATCAGAACCATCATCCTCTGGCCTCCAGTTCTTAGAACCTAGGCAAGCATCCCGCTACCTGACCTTGCAGAACATGAAGCTCACCAGCTCCCCCAACCTCATACGCCAGCAGCTTTCTGCCTGACCAGACCATGTGGCATTTGTCAACCAGCCCCTGCCATCACGTGAGTCAGGAAATGCCCCCATCCTGGCATCTGACCCATGGATTTAGGATTTGCCAGCCTCCACAACCGCATGAACCATTTCCTTGAAATAAATCGAGATGGCTAGCTCGATAGTGATCTATCCCCTGCACTGATTTTGCCTTTCTGGGAGAACACAGCCTAAGAAATTTGATACCAAGACTGGTTCTAGAGGAATCAAATCACAAGAATGGGTTGTAAGTCTGGCTGGTCTTGAAGGTGCTGCTGAGTCTGCCTCTGGTCATAAATAGGCGTCTGCTGATCCGTGGCGGGAAGTGGCAATAGCAAGACAAAATTGCTAAAGACATGCACAGAACATCACCACGAATGGATCAGAGAGATGAGACTCTGCTTAATTGCTTATGTGACCATTTTCTACCATTTTGTCGAACGAGAGCTATCAGGAAGCTAACTGGTCGTCCTGCTTCCACTACCCAAGTTGGTAACAGAAAGGAATGAGCTTGAAGTTTCCAAGTCACGGCCCAAGAGCCACATGCAAGACCCAAAAGTTGCCTCAGAGTAACAGAGTTGATATTGCTGAAAACCAAACAGAGAGTCTTATAAGAGTAGCTAAATCACAAGCCCATTGAATTCCCAACCTTGAGTGGTGTCTGAAGTTAAAGCAAGGGCATTTGTTCAGAAGAAGTGGGCTTTTGAAACCTAGAATGGGGACATCATGAATGACAGGTCATCAGGAAGTTGGGGACACTGAGCCCTAAATTCCATTGAAGGACTCCTGTCAACCACACCAGTCTGCCTCCTCCCTCTGTTGAGATTAGCCCAGCTGCACCTGAAGAGTCTTTGTGAAATCTCGGGGACATTTGCCTGGGGTGTTGGCTGAGGTCGAGACCTTATATGATGACGTTGCTGGATGCCCCAGTGAGCCCTCGTCCACCTCCCATTTTTGCTTCTAGACTTATAACAAGACTTAAGCCTCAGTGAACCCCGAGAGGTGAACCCAAAAAAAGTCAAAGGTGAGATACAAATGTGACCCGGGAGGAAGTATGCTACATTACAAAAGAACTGTGTGATATTTTTAATACATGCAAACAGAAACCTGGGGAACGTGTGGCAATGGCTATTAAGAGTGTGGGATAATGGGACAAGGGACATAAACCGGATCCGTTCAGGTGTACTGATAGGGCCTGGTGGTGGAGTGGATTACGTGTTGGGCTACTTATCCCAAGGCCAATTGTTTGAACCCACCAAACCCTTCACAGGAGAAAGATGAGACTCTGCTCACAGTTTTCTTTAAGCGCAGATTCTTCATTCAGTGTTTCTGCTCAAGAGGTTAGAAAAGGCTCTAGTAGTTGACTTGGTTGGCTCATTGAAGCAGGGATTCTGCAATAGCCTGCACCAAATTCAATGGAAATGTACTATAGAAGGTATGGGCATGTTAGAGTGATGTATCAAGGTACACTCACACCTGGAGGCTGAGAGGACACATCCTTTACCACAGCGTTAAGGAACAAATCTGAAAAGGGTTCCCCAGCATGCTTAAAGCCTGCTGTGATGGCCATTTTATGTAAATCAGAGTTGACAGTGAGTATACTGCCCTTACTGCTTTATGACACCGAACTACAGTGGGGCCGATTGGATGCCATGGTGGTAAGGACCGGGTGGCAGCACTTGATTGACAAAGACAAGGTGAGCATGGTTACCAGAATGAACAACAAAAGCCAAGCAGTGATCAAAATAGGCCGAATCATTGACTACTGAGTCCTAGCGTACCTAGAAGTGAAAGACATGGGAATCCCACTAGCTTTTCAGTGCACAAGTGGAAGAGTTCTATGTCATGCAAATGGCAGTGTCACGTGAGTCACCAAAATAGCCACTTACCGCTCCTTGTCAGTTTCCAAGCTTGAACTAGTTTACACATCCCTAATCGCTTGAATTAAGGAGAAACTGTCCCTTGAGGAAGTACCCCACTGCACTGCCAAAATTGTACAGTTACTCTTTCTCCGAATCTCCCCTAAAGGGATCTACATAGGCCTGTTCTGAAAGTCACTTTCTCTTCATTGAGGAAAAGGCAATAAACAGAGTAGGGGGCATTAGTAGACACTGTTTTGAATTGATACCAACCCCAAGAGGCCAAGATGTCACTCTGCTCCCCTCCCGCCCTCGCCCCCAGTCAGAGTTAGGGCATATGGAAGTGAACTTCTTAGTGGGGTAGTATCTACAGCAGTGGTTCTCAACCTTCCTAATGCCATGACCCTTTCATACAGTTCCTCGTGTGGTGACCCCCCCCAACCATAAAAGTATTTTCGTTGCTACTTCATCACTGTCATTTTGCTACTGTTATGAACCAGGCGACCCCTGTGAAAGGGTCGTTTGACCAACACATACCCCAAGGGGTCGCAACCCACAGGTTGAGAACCGCTGATCAAAAGTCTTATTTCATAATGGGCCCAGTGAGTCCCTGAACCCATCCTATTGTGATTCCCCCAGTTCCAGAAAGCAAAATTGACCCGGACATCCTCAACAACTTGCAGAACCCTGCCATTGGATTCTTGATATGTAAAGACTAGTAGGATAGGAGAAACCATTAGAACTGCTCCCACCTTGGGAAATAGCAAAGCAATATCACATTCCTAGAGGGCGGGCAGAGATCCGTGTTACCATCAAGGACTTGAAGGATGCAGGAGTAAGGATTCCCACTACATTCGCATGCAACTCGCCTGTTTTGGCCTGTGCAAAAAAACCAACAACTAGTTCTTGCAGAATGAGTGTTGCTAACTTAACCTAGTGGTAACTCAAATGGCAGCAGCTGTTTCTGATGTGGTCTCAGTACTTGAGAAGATTAATTCATCTCCTAGTACCTGCTATGTAGCTATTGATCGGATCATTGCCTTGTTCTCAATTCTGGCTTCAAGGGAGCACCAGAAGCAATTTGCCCGCAACTGGCCAGGGAAGCGCTCCACCTTCTCTGCCTTCCTTCGAGGTTCATCTCCAACCCGATGCTATAATTTAGTCTGCAGGGGCCTCAGTCACCTTTCCACTTCACAAAGCTTCAGGATGGCCCATGGCATCCATGGTATTATACTGATTGGACCTAGAAAGAAAGACAGAGCTACGCTATTGGAAGACACTGGCATGCCAGATATGGAGAATTAATCCCACCAAAATGTAGACCCCTTCAGCCTCTATGAAATGTCTAGGGTTTCTGTGGTGTGGGGCACATTGATGCATTCCATATGTTCTAAAGGGAAGGATAAGTTCTAGCCCCTAGCCCCTCTCATATGTGAAAAGGAGGCGCAGTGCCTACTGGACCTCTCTGGATTGGGGGAGCAATGTATCCCTCCTTTGGGTGTACTGCAAGTGACTGCAAAGCTGCTGGGTTTAAATACAGCCAGGAACAAGAGAAGGCCCTGCAGCAGGTTCAGGCCGCCAGGCAAGCCCCTCTGCCATTGGGCCATTTGATTTGGCTGATTATATAGTCCTCAGCCTGTCCATGACAGATAGAGGTGCTGTGTGGAGTCCTTGGTAGGCCCCTCTTGGTTAATCACAGTGCCAACCCTTAAGACTTTGGAATCGCAGCCCTGCCAACCTCTGCAGATAATCTCTCTCCTCTTGAGAAACATCTTTTGATTCGGTAGAGATGGAAGACTTACCCAGGAGCCACCCCTATGGGACCTGAGCTGCCCTTCATCGACTAGGCGTTGTTTGACTCAGAGAGTCATAGCATCGGACATGCACAGTTGGACTCCGTGATGAAATGGAAATGGTGTAGATGACCTTGGGCTGGAGCAGGACCCAAAGGCTCAAGTTAAGGTACAAGAGGATGTGGCTTGAGATTCTCTCCATAGGGAACCTTCCTTCTCCCCGTCTATACCTATGGCCTCATGAGGAGTTCCTTATGATTCGTTGACTGAGGAAGAGACACCCCACTGGTTTACAGGTGGTTCTGTGCAATGTGCAGGCACCCCTTGAAAGCAGCAGTGCCCTTTCCAGAGCCCCTCTGAAGGTCAGCAGGGAAGGGAAATGTTCTCAGGGGAGCAGAGCCTTGAGCAATGCAGCTAGTCGGTCCCCTTTTTCCAGAAGGTGAAATGGGCCAATGTTTGAATGGATATTGTGGCCAAAGGTTTGACGAGATGGCCAGGGACTTGGAGGGAAAGTGTTTGGGAAATTGGCAACCAGGAGGCATGGGGAAGAAGTTGAGAGACATCTCCGAATGGGCCAAAGAAGTGAAGCTATTTGTGTCTCATGTGACTGCTCACCAACAGGTGACCTTGACAGAGGAGTATTTCAGCCATCAAATGGATAGATAAGATGATGTATTCTGTGGCTACCAGTCAGCCTCTCTGCCCAGCCACTGCTCTCTCTTGTTCATGGGTGCATGAACAAGCTGGCCATGCTGGAGGGAAGGGGAGTTAGGTTATGCATGGGCTCAGCACCATGGATTTCTGCTTGCCAAGGATAACTTGGTCACTTGGCTACTCCTGAGTGGCCCATGTCCCAGCAGCAGAGACCAACACTTAGACCTTGTTAGGGAACCATTCCCTGGACGGGGGTGGGCGGGGAGGTGGGGTGGGGGGGTTCAGCCGTTGTTGGTAGGAGGCTGATTTTCTTTTTCAATCATTTTATTGGGGGCTTGTACAACTCTTTTCACAATCCATACATAGATCCATTGTGTCAAGCACATTTGTACATTTGTTGCCAT
>NW_022103906.1:80843417-80853919 GCF_000313985.2 Echinops telfairi | reverse complement strand
CTTCCCAGTATTGCCACTCTCACCACTGGCCCTGAGGGGTTCATCTGTCCTGGATTCCCTGTGTTTGCAGTTCCTATCTGTACCAGTGTACACCCTCCGGTCTAGCCAGATTTGTAAGGTAGATTTGGGATCATGATAGTGTGGGGGAGGAAGCATTTAGGAACTAGAGGAAAGTTGTATGTTTCGTCGTTGCTACACTGCACCCTGACTGGCTCAGCTCCTCCCTGCGACCCTTCTGTAAGGGGATGTCCAGTGGCCTCCAGATGGGCTTTGGGTCTCCATTCTGCACTCCCCCTTCATTCACAAAATGATATGATTTTTTGTTCTTTGATGCTGATACCTGATCCCTTCGACACTTCATGATCACGCAGGCTGGTGTGCTTCTTCCATGTGGGCTTTGTTCCTTCTCAGCTAGATGGCCACTTGGCCTTTAAGACCCCAGATGCTGTATCTTTTGATAGCTGGTCACCATAAGCTTTCTTTACCACATTTGCTTATGCACCTGATTTATCTTCAGTGATCATGTCGGGAAGGTGAGCATCATGGAATGCCAGTTTAATAGAACAAAGTGTTCTTGCATTGAAGGAGTACTTGAGTGGAGGCCCAATGTCAATCTGCTACCTTAATACTAAACATATACATATATGCACATAGATCTATATCCCCATTATCATATATAAATAAATTTACATATGTACATACCTGTGTTTAGACATCTATGAGTGCCCTTTGCCTCCTAGTTCTTTCCTTTTTACCTTTTACTTTCCTCTTGTCCCACTATCATGCTCAGCCTTCATTTGGTTATCAGTAATTACTCTCAGTTAAATTGCCCTTGATCAAGCCCTACCAGCCCTCTTACACCCTCCTCGCCACCAATTTTGGATCATTAGTTGTTCCCTTGTCCCTGGGTTTGTTAACACCCACTTCCTTTCCCCTACCTCCCTTTCTCCCATGTCGCCACCCCCCCCAACAGTCGGTCCCGTTGATTGCTCCTCCAGACTGTTTATCCCACCTGTCTTATCTAGATAGACCTGCAGAGATAATAATATGTACAAAAACAAGACAGAGTAAAACAAAACAACAACAGCAAAACCAATGACAAAAAAAAGAAAAGCCTGTAAATAGTTTAAGGTCTGTTTGTTGACCTTTAGGAGTGTTTTCCAGTAGAGTCTGATGGGGTGCCACGCCCTGGCCCCAAAGTCTATTTTCGGTATTCCCTGGGGACTTTCTTGCTCTGCTCCCCTTGCTGTTCTGTTGCACGCCCTTAGTGTTTTGCCTCGGTGTGGTGGGATCAGATCAGGCGCAATTCCCACACTGTGTCTCCAGTGTTGTCCCCTGTAGGGTTATGAATCAGTGAGGGGTGCCATGTCTCATAGTGGGGCCGGCCATATGGTTTTCTCTGTGGATTGGCTGCTCTGAGCAGGAATATCATCCTCAAGACTTGGTGGGCCAGGATGTGCTCCACTCTCTCTTCCTCCCCCTTCACTTGCTCCCGTGTGCTCCGATCAAACGTGTCCTCTCCCTGAGCTGCAGCTTCAGTGCTGTCCTCTGAAGTCAATTCTTCTGTGGGGAGGGGGCGGCTGTCCACAGAGTTGAGATTGGAGCCGGGCCCTGATAGCAGGTTGACTACATTGAACTACTTCCCTGATGGAGAGGACAGAGGTTTATTCTTACAGAGTCACTAGTCCCAAAGAATTGACTGATTCTTTCATTCATGTCACATGCAAATCCTATTTGACTGAAGATCATTCAGAAATGGCTACAGCAGCACACTGAGAAGCAGCTTCCAGACATTGAAGGCAGAGTGAGAAGAGGCTCTGGAGCGAAGGATGGCACCGTGGATGTCAGGGGGATCTTGACTGAAACAGTCCACCAGAAAGATTATTTCCTGGTGTTTTATCGACTGTGCAAAAGCGTTCGGCTGTATGTATAACAACAAACTATGGATAGCATTGTGAAGAATGGGAACTCCAGAGCACTTCATCGCTCTCCTGCAGCACCTGTACACAGACCAAGAGGCAGTTAGTTAAACGGAACAGGAGGCTAATGAGTGGTTTAAAACCAGGGAAGGTGCGTGGCAGGGTTGCATCCCGTCTCCTTATTTCTTCCATCTGTGAGCTGAGCAAATATCCCAAGAAGCTGGGGTATCTGAAAAAGAACACAGCATCAGGATTGGAAGAAGACGCATCAACAACCTGTTATATGCAGGTGGCACAAAACTTGCTTGCTGACCGTGACGAGAAGGTGAAGCACTCGCTGAGGAAGAGTAAAGATGACAACGTCCTGCCTGGACGACACCTCAGCCTAAAGAAAACAAAAGTCTCACAGCTGGACCAATAGACGACGTCGTAATCAACAGAGAAAACATCGAAGTTGTCAAGGATTTCGTTCTGCTTGGATCCACATCAATATTCATGGAAGCAACAATCAGAAAATCAGACAATGTACTTACATGGGGCAAATCTGTAAGAGACGTATTTAAACATTAAAGGATGTTACCTTGAGAAGTGAGGTGCACCTGGCCCAAGCCCCAATGTCTTAAATCACCTTATGTGCTTGCAAGAGATGGACAGCGAGTAAAAAAGACTGGAGTGTGTAGGCGCTTGAATTACGGTGCCGGTGAAGAATATGAACGACACTGGGGACTTCCAGAAAAAGGGACAAGTCTGCCTTCAAAGAAGTACAGTTAGAATGCCCATGGGAAGCGAGGATCTGGAGACTTTGTCTCACGTACTTTGAACACAGCATTGGGAGGGATTTGTATGTGGAGAGGGACAGCATGCTTGGTAAAGTGGAGGGTCTGCAAAAGGGAAGAAGGAAGATCCTTAATGAGCTGATGGACACAGTGGCTGCAAACATATGTGAGCACAGGAAAGATTGTGAGGATGCTGTAGACCCCGGCGGGGGTGTGGTTTGTGTTATATTAGGTGTTATATATACACGCCACCAGGTTGGCTCTGCTAGAGAACCCAGTCTAAAACATGCGCCTACCACTTCATAGCCATTACATTCTCACTGCCTTGGGGGACAGTGTTGGTTCAGTGGAAGGATTATTGCCTTCCATGCTGAGATGCTGTCTCAGTTGCCAGCCAATGCACCTTGCCTACAGCCACCATCCATCTGCCACTGGAAGCTTCTATGTGGCTAGGATGGTGACCAGGTGTCAGTGTAGAGGTTCCAGAGTAAGAGGAAGTAGGAGGAAGACTTGGCCATCTACTTCCAAGTATTGGCCAACGAAATCCTTGCAGACCACAGCAGTCTGATCTGCAACCAAGTCTGGGGAAGGCGTAAGACGGAGCAGTGTCTCCTTGTGGTATGCATGGGGTTGTCATCAGTGAAGGGTTTGCCACAAAAGCTAACAACAACAACAATTTATGTGATCCTTGTATCTGTGCCCTGTAAGGCAGAGAAGATCCCCAATTTACAGATGCAAAACCAAGGCTTCAGAAACATTTTGCCAGACTATACGTGGTATATTGGGAGTCAGTGTCAAAGCTGCCTGCCTTCAGTGACCACACCACACCCTGCCACTACACTATGCCAGGCAGGTTCTGGGTACCGCTTGCATTGTGCTTCAGGCGTTTGGACTAAGAATGGTGAGGTTTCACTGGGGCTGATGGATACTTCCAGAGTCACCTGGGTGATATTTCTCAATAAAAGCTGATATAGTTCTAACTCCTTTCATCCCTGAGCATGTAGTGGATGTATGAGGAAATGGGTAGACTTCATTCCCAAAGTTCATCTATGAGGTGACGTGGGCCCTGGAGGAGCTCTCGGGGCCTGGCCACTGCAGAGGCCATGGGAGCTTGGGAGTCACACGGCCCTGCCGCTCCGTCCCCCACGCCTTCTACAAAGTATTGCCAATGCAATAAAGTTAATGGATCCAGTCATCCTGTGCAGAAGCCAAATCCATGCAAAGATGATACATCTTTGAAGTTAATGAGGTCTGTTCATTGAGTCCATGCCCTTTTAAGCGAATGGAATTCTCGAAATCAACCAAACAGCAGCACAGCCATTTAGAAGTAGTTCTGGATGCCCGAGTCTGTCGTCCATGCGCGAGGCGCCTCCGGGACGAGGGGAACTGTCTTCCTTCTGACATCTAGCACAGCCGTCAGCCCCCGTGAGCGCAACAGCTGTCATGTCTGGCCAGCTGTTCTTGTCCTTTACGATGTCCCCGAATTGGCCCAGTACAGCCATGTGGACTGGACGGTGCTGGGCGGCCCCGCCTTGTGCTGCCGTCTTCTGGAAGGGCACAGAGCTGGTTCCGCCCCTACCACTTTGTGGCCATTATATCATCGCTCTGTGTGGGGGCAGGGGTGTTTCCGGAGAAACTCTAAGGGCTTCAGGGGGTGAGTGTTCAGCTGCTGACGAAAAGGTCAGTCATTTGGACCCACCGGCTGCTCCCCTGGAGAAAGATGTGGCCGTCTGCTCCCCTACGCAAAACTTAGAAGCCCTCTGGGGACAGCTCTACTCTGTCCTCCGGGGTGACTATGAATTGGCATGGACCCAATGGGACAGGCGTGGTGTTTGGGCTTCAGTATCCCCCCCGGCAGGACTTTCACGGCCTAGTGGGAGACCCGTGGTAGAGGGCTGCAGGGAGAAAGGGGTAGTGCTGACCCAGCACGTCTGCACTTGCACCCGGCCCCGCCTACAGCCTTTGGACCCCAGCCTGAGGTGAGACCACCAGCACTTCAGCATTGGTTATTGCACAGAGGGGAATGAACTCGTGCTCCATGGTCCCTCGGCTCAGGGGAGGTGTGGGGAGACAGTTTTCAGGAAGTGTGTAGACATGGAATGGCAGAGCCGTGTCGATCAGAAATTGGGTGACAGACTGAGCAGGGACCATCACACCATGGTCCCTGGGCCCCCTACATAGTGCAGACCCCCGCCAGTCAACACCAGTCACGGCTGCTTCAGAGCACAAAGTGGCACTTCTTGCGCCCACAGAACATCTGCTGAAGGCGAAATGTGTGTTTCCAGCTCTTCACGTCAAAAGACTGGCCGTGTTATAAAAAGGAAGGACCATCTGCCCCTGTTCTGGACGCCGGCGCCTCTCGGAAAACATTTCTGTGCAAGAAGGCAGTGAGAAGTCAGCATTGACTTCAAGGAACTATTTTGAGGCTGGAAAAGAATAGTGCCTACCCGCTGAGGGGAACGTCGCCGGCAGATGAAAGCCGGCTCAGCGGAAGCCACCCTGCGGCAGGCGCTGGCAGCGGGAGACAGGCTGTGGTCGGCTGGCACTGCCCAGATGCACCAGCTGTGCAGCCATCCCACATTGGAGGGAGGCCCGTAGGGGAAGGGCCCTGAGGCAGTCTGGTCCCCAGGAGAAGCCCTCAGGAAGAAGGCCCATTCCCGTGTGGTCAGGTGCCATCGTTGGGCCTCCCTGTCCGCAGAGCCCCTTAGGACAGCGCCGCATCTTGAGAATGCTGTGAGGCGGAATGAGTTCCTTCCTGTGACTGAGAAGTGGAGATGGCATCTAGCGCTGGGTCAAGGTCCCATGTGCCTTCAGGGCCTGGTTACGACGTGTTGGCCTCAAGCCCTTCAGTGCCCACATAGGAAAGCTATGCGTGATTCAGCTTAGGGGTGAGGTGCAGCAGAGGGGAGCATGGGTTCGGACTTGCAGAGTGGAGCAGGGTTCCAGCTTCCTGGTCAGACTCTCCTAGGCTGCAGGCTTGCTGGAGCAACCACCACCCCCCACCCCCCCACCGCCCCCCACGTACCCCACCTTAAAGAGTTCCTTCAGTGCCTTCCGTTCAGAAGTTCAAAAACAGCTCACTCACTCACTTACTCCATCTCTCTCTCTCTCTCTCTCTGTCTCATTCAGAAAGGAAAAAAAAAAAGTGTGTAGTTTCTGCCAAAATCTGTGCCGATTCCAGAGCTCCCTGGTCTGAACCTCTAAGAGGGGAGGTATATCTTGTTTCCGGTCAATAGCTGATTTGCTGCTTAGCACCTGTCTTGGGGATGGAGATTAGAAGGCAGTTGCAGGGCAGCAGTGGGGGTGCAGCAGCGGGGGGACTGTCTCTGCCCTCCACTGCCTCTCCCTGGAGGAATGGACGGAGAGCCCCATCTCCACCCTAGGAAAGATCCACACGTGTCCATCCATGTCCATCTGCGCTGGTCAATGTGCTTGCTCTCTCTCTCTCTCTCTCTCTCTCACACACACACACACACACACACACACACACACACACGCAGCCATGTGCATGCATTTGGATTCTAAGGGTGACAGCCATGCCAGGTGTAGCGCCCCGAGCCTCCCTGAACCCTAAAAGGTCACCCCGATTTTACCCCTTTTATTCTTGCCCCTTTTCACGTCTTTTCAACTCTTATTGATTTCTCTGGGCACATAAGAAAACATAGTCGGAAAAGCCCACTCCTTCCATTGAAATAAAATATTCTGCAGTCAAACCACACACCATGAAGAAGTAATTGCAGTCTGTATATATTGCTAATGGACATCTCTCAGCAATTCCCTGTCTCATAAGCTTTAAACACAGACATTAGTATAAATATGCAGAAATCCCCATTCGGGCAAATTACTCTGCATTTTTGAACAGAAGGAAGATTAACCATGTGCTGATATCTTTGAAGGAGCTCCGCAGAGCAGGAGACACGCACTGGCCCTCTCAGGGCGGGCTGTGTGGTCCTGGTGAGACTGGACAGGCGGTCACAGGTCACTGAGGAGCGGGAGGCCACCCCGGGGATCAGCCTTCCCTGCAGACCTGCTTTCTGAGCCTTCCTTCCAAGCTGCAGGCTTGGGCAGGCGCACTTGGAGGGAGGCCGAGGAGATGCTGTTTTTCCTGGCCTCTCACCTTGGCCCCTGCGGTAAATGGTGCAGGAGGAGCCTGCGGGAGGCTTATAGAGGCAGCTTGTTCTGAACCTCAGCTGCTCGGACTCCAGCTCACAGGGGACCTGGGCCCGACTGCTCCCTTTCTGGGTCTTTCTCTTTACGTCCCCTCTCCCCTCTTTCAGCCTGTCCCCCTGCCCTCTTGCTCCCCCTTCCGCTCTTCCTCATGCCTCCTCTATTCTCCCCACTCCCCCCCACCCCTACCCTCGCCTGCTTCCACCCACAGAGAGCCAACATTCCCCACTAAGGCCAGCGGACAAGTGGGAGGCTCCATCCACGAGGGCTCAACAGCCTGTGGACCCAGTGTTTGTAAGGAAAGCCCCTCCTCCTTGTTCTGGAAGCTCCCTGAGCCTGGACACCAGGGTGGGGGAGATGCCCTACTAAGCACAGGTCCCCAGTCGGCAGTGGGGGGGCCGGGGGGCAAGGTCTGGCGTGGGCAGGGGGCATCTTGACTCTGGGAATCCTCCTGTACAACGCCCAGAGGGTCTCCTCCCTCCTCACAGTGCCCTCCCCTCTGTGTGTCCAGCACAGGCTGCTATCCCCCTGCCCACATGCAGCTCCACTCCTCAACAGCGGGCGGGGGGTGTAGGGGTGGTAATGGCAGGAGGGAGGGCTGCCCCCTGGGGAGCCACAGGTCCATCCTGCCACCTCGTCCATCATCTCAGGAGGTGAATTATGAGCTCGCCCGAGTGGCCACAGAGCGAGGCCCAGCGTGCACAGACTGGCTGCTTATTTATCTCCCGCTAGCCTGCCTTTCCCCCAGCGTGCCGAATGCAGGCGGAGAGGAACTCGGCATTTACACTGGGAGGCCGGGAGGGAGTCAGTCGGCATCCACGTGGCATCCCGTTTTGGTAGCCGAGGATTCCGAAGGGGCTTGGGAGCTCCAGCCTCGCAGCTGGGGTGCGCTGGGCCCACAGGGCCTGGGAGCAAAGCCTGGGCTTCCATCATCCCCCCCCACCCCTTTCCCAAGAGGAATAGACAGTAGCAGGCAGCCGGAAACAGGAGGTCGGCAAGGTGACACGTTCTCTGCTGCGGCATTGTGGTGTGTGTCCATGTGGGCCTCGCCCCCGCCCCCACCCCCACCCCCGGCCGGGGCGGTGGCTGGCTGGAGAACACCTCTGCTCTGGGCCGACTGAGCGACTGTGTGTGACATGAAGAACGGGGACCCTTTCCTCAGACCCCAGGGGAAGCTGTCACAGTATTTAGGAAGCCCCCGACGACTGTGCGGTGGCTGGTGGCCCTGGCACTGCACGAGAGCCACCTGTCACAGCTGTGCTAGGGGACGGACTGAGGGTCTGTGCTCTGAGCACACCCGGGTCCTGATTCTCACAGCAACCCTTGTCAGCGTGGATGGCGGCCTCTCCCTTTTGACAGACGAGGAAACCCAGGCTCGGGGACATGTTTCCAAGGTCACACCGGTGGGGGTGGGCGGGGAGGAAGGGTAGGCGCCTGGTCACAGCGCTGTGTCCTTAGTCCCAACGTCTCACTGCCTCCTTGGGTTTTAGCCGGGTGTCCGCATGGAACTAGGCAGAAGAGGCCTGCGGCTCAGCCTCCCTCCCCACCACCGTCACCCCTTGGCCTCTCAGCCCTCGCTGGTAAAGCGGGGCTGGGGCATGGGGTCCGAGTAGAGGTTCTGTGTGTGCCCATGACCCCCAGAACTGAAGAGGAAGCCACACTTGTGCCCAGCTGTGTCAGGGCTGAGCAGTCACTGCCCCACAAGGACAGCTCTGCCTCACCAGAGCCTTTCATGCCTAGCCCACCTGACCAGGTTCCTGGGCCCTGAGGCCCTTCCCTCCCTCATTGGCATCCCTACCACCTGCTCAGCCTGGCCACCCCTCAGCCTCCCCTGAGTGGCCATGCTACCTCCTCAGAGGCATGCCAGTCCACAGCAGGACAGTCTGCAAAGCTCCCATCTGACCTGCACCCCTTCTCAAAACCACCCCTTCCCATGAAGGCCCTCCTCTCTCACTAAGCCCCCTCTCCAGCCTCATGGACCACATCCAGACTGGGGATCTGCTGCACTCTGCTCACAGGGATGCCCCTACCCACCTACCCTAAACTCCCTCCTCCCCTGCTTAGCCTCACCCCTCCTTCCAAAAGCCTTCCTGGCCCAGGCCCAACCTGGTCCCCAGCCATGAGTGCCAACCCAGGGCCAGCAGGACCCTCCTCCTCAAACAGTGCTCCTGAAGACAGGGCTGGACCCACTGCCAGGTATCTGCCAGGGGAGGGGGGCAGGGCTGGACTCCCTGCCTCTGCTCCCATCTCTACCTATCCCCCTGCCCCCTGGCCCTCGCCTCACCTGCCTCACACAGGTACACCCACCGGAGCTAAAGCAGCTCTTGCCCCTTGGCAAATGTCAGGGGTGACATCATCATCATGCATCCGCCATGGGCTCCCCAGGGCCCCTCGGCCTACTACAAGGACACCAGGGTGCCTCAGAAGGACCCGCAGACAGCAGTGTATCATGTCCAGAAAGGCCTGGGAAGTGCGCAGAATTCCAGGGAAGTGAAACACCACCACCATTCACACACACACATACACCCACGGATCTGGTTTTCATGCAGTGAGGGGAGAGCAGCTCAAGTAACTGTCCCTACAGCCCCCAACCCATGAGGTTTGAGCCATCTAGCATTCTAGCCCCTCCCCTGGGAGCAAGTCACTGCTGGGGCCCAGCCAGCCCTTACCTGGGTCAGCACCAAGGAGAGAAGCCCAAGCTTCCCCCCTGTGAAGATTCCAACTGTGACCCCAGCCCTGAAGAGACAGCCCCTGCTGCACACAGGCACAGCACACACACACAGTGCTGTCATCAGAGGTCGGGCTGCCTGTCCTGCTAAGCTTTGACTGAGGTTTGGCTTGGGGGGTAAGGGAGAGACTGAGTGGAGAATACCCTCTCGGGGCGAGGTCATTCATGTGAAAGGCCATGACCTTTCTCATCTAGGAACAGAGATCCCCCCGTTGACCCTCGTCCTGGGCAGAGTCTCTGGAAACAGGTCTGAGAGCAGCGCCCAGCCCTGAGAGGAAGCAGGGAAGAGATGATGATGTCGTTGCAGCTCGCAGCTGAAAAGCTGGGTGCTGGGAGCTCTGGGACTGAGGACCGCCTCGCACCTGCGCTTTAGGCAGAGACAGACAGGACTCAGGTCCAAATGCCCTCTAGACCCCATACTCTACAGAGGCTCGGCGCTGCTCAGTTTTATTCGCCATTGTATACCCGGTGCCTAGCACTGATTTTAAAAACTGCAAACTCAACGGCCATCAAGACCACACTGACAGAGAGTGACCCTACAGGACAGGGTAGAACTGCCCCTATGGGTTTCTGAGGCCGTAACCCTTTGTGGGAGTGTAAAAGCCCCGTCTTCTCCTGAGGAGTGGCTGGTGGTTTCGAACTGCTGACCTGGCAGTTAGCAGCCCTTAAGTAATCCATTACGCCATCGGGGCTCCCCAGCACAGGATAAGTGCTCAGTAGATACTGGTTAAATGCATGAGTGAACAAGTGAACACAGGAATGGCTGGAACACTAACAGAAAGTGACCCGTGCTGCCCAGAATATTGAAGTGTGTCTGTCTCTGCCTGTCTCTCTCTCTCTTTCTCTCTCAGAGAGAGAGAGAAAGAGAGAGAGAGAACGGAACAGCTTTGAAGTGAGGCCGATCCAGAGCGA
>NW_022103906.1:80838429-80843230 GCF_000313985.2 Echinops telfairi | reverse complement strand
TCGCTTTGTCACTTTAGCTGCTCTCTGCTTGAGCGCAAGTTTCCATCTCGTCCGACATCCATTCAGGCTTTTCTCTCGTTCCTGCTTTGCTTTCTACTTCATAACTAATTTTGCTACTGTTATGAATCAGGCAACCCCTATGAATGGGCACCTCCCACCCCCTCCACCCCCCCACCCCACCCCCTTGCAATCTTCCATCAACGTCTTCGCTTTGTCACTTTAGCTGCTCTCTGCTTGAGCGCAAGTTTCCATCTCGTCCGACATCCATTCAGGCTTTTCTCTCGTTCCTGCTTTGCTTTCTTGCTGCATGACGGCCTTGATGTCATCCCGCAACTCGTCTGGCCACGTGCCGAGCATGCAGATGTGTTGACAAATGTGAGTTTGAGAGGGACTCTAAGCAGGAGGAATGCACGCAGGGTCATGCTGCAGCTCCCGTGGGCTTGCTGTCATTTTCTTCAACCTCAACTGGACCTTCCATAGGAGCCGTTGATGGTCCGTTCCACAGTCAGCCCCTGGCCCTGTGTTTTTCCTGACGATATTGAGATTCTCCAGCATCTCCTTTCACGGAGGTAGCGGTTTTGATTTCTCCGTATTCCATCCGGTGAGGTTCGAGTCCATAGTCACCACTGACTAGGTTGTTGAAAAAGTCTTTCCAATGAATAAGTGGTTGATCTTGCCAAACTCTGTCTCTTCAGCACCAGCAGCATCTGTTCCCAAGGCCCGATTTTCCAACCACGGATAATTCTTCACTGTTCCCAACTTTCCCATTCCAATCACCAGTCATTATCAACACATCTTGAATGCATGGTTGGTCAATTCCCGACTGCAGGGTTCATAACAAATACCCAAGTTCTTCCTCGTTAGCCGGAGGGGTCGGCGTGTCAGTGTGAATAGTGGTTGTTCTCACGGCTCTTCCCTGTTGGCACATTGATATTCTCCTGTCGCTGACAACACTGTACTTAAGGGAAGATCGTGAAATGTACTTCTTGACACCGAATGCAACTCTTCATTTTGTCCTCCCTGCCTAGTGGACCATGAGTGTCTGGCTCATAATGGCCAACGCCAGCCCATGTCAGCGCTCTGGTGCCTAGAAGATCAATCTGCAGTGTCCCATCTTCTTTTTAACCACCACCAATTTCCCTAGACTCATACTTCGTACATTCCGTTATTAATGGATATTTGCAGCGGCTGCTTCTCATTGGGGGTGATGCCACATCAACAAATGAAAGCCCCCCGAGGATCCTGTGGGCAAATATTGACCAACACAGGACACACCAAAAGAAGATGGAAGGAGCACGCAGAGTCACTGTACCGAGAAGAATTGTTTGATTTTCAACCATTTCAGGAGGTAGCATATGTTCCAGACCCAATGGTATGAAAGGAAGAAATCCTTGGTAAAAACAAGGCTCTGGGAATTGATGGAATGCCAACTGAGATGCCATGCTAGAAGCATTCACTTACCTATTGCCAAGAAATCTGGAAGACAACTACTTGGCCAACCGACTGGTAAGATCCATGTGCATGCCGATTCCACAGACAGATGACCCAATAGAATGCACAAATTATTGAACAACATCATTCATGTCACATGCAAGTAAAAGTTTGCTGAAGATCATCCCAACGCAGTTGTAGCAATCCATCAGCAGGGAACCACCCAAATTTCAAGCCAAGTTCAGCAGAGGATACCGAATGAGGGCCGTCGTTGCTGGCACCAGATGGATCTTGGCTGAAAGCCTACGCTCCCAGACAGCTGTTTACCTGTGTTTTATTGACTGTGCAAAGGCACTGACTGTGTGCAGCATAACAGATCATGAATAACGTTGTGAAAAAAATGGGAACTCCAAAACACGTCATTGTGCTTATGGGGAACCTGTACACAAACCAAAGAGGCAGGAGACCTCCCAGAACAAGTTGGTACTGCATGCTTTACAATCAGAAAAGGCGTGTATCCGGGTTGTATCCTTTCACCACACTATGCAGCCAGTCAGCTGAGCACGTAATCCGAGAAGCAGGCTTCTATGAAGGAGAACCTCAGAGCATTAGGGTTTGAGGAAGACTTATTAAGAACCTGTGATCCGCAGATGACGCAGCCTGGCCCGCTGCAAGTGAAAAGGACTCACTGATGACGATTAAAGGCTGCAGCCTTCAGCATGGGTTCCACCTCGACGTAAAACAAAAATCAACACCACTGGATCAATAAGCAGCAGCATGATAAAGGGGAACTCTGCTGCAACGGAGTTCTTTCAAGTGATGGAAAGCAAAGAAGTCCCTTTGAGCACTGAGGTGTGCCTGGTCCAAGTCCTGGTTATTTCGGTCCTCTCATGGGCAGGGCAGAGCTGGATGACTTGAGGCATCGGAGTTGGTGTTGGTGACGGATGTTGATGACTCCAGGGGCAGTTAGAAGAGAGAACAAATCTGCTTGAAAGCGGTGCAACCAGAATGCACCTTAGAAATGAGAATGGTGAGACGTCGTGTGTGAGTCCGGGTTGACTAGAGAAACAAATTCATAGACACTCAATAGAAAAGAGCAATTGTATATTGAGAAAACATCCCAGATCAAGTCCAGAAGTCCACTATTAACCCATATGTCCGATACCAGTAGACTCATGCAACACACGCAGTGACACCAAACGCCGGCAGATCACAGGCCAGTAGGTGGAAAGTCTTGTGGATCCAATGGCAATAGAAGCCTCTCTGCGCTGGCGTGGGTCTCCACGTGGCTCCTCCAGTTCCAGGGCTCTGACTGCATCTGTGTAGCTCCATCAGGCTCTTCGCCAGTAATGTCTCACAGGGAGTGAGTCACTGTCCCTCTTCCATTGAGCTATTTATCTCCTTAGCGCCTCCAAATGAGGTCATCAAGCTGCAACCTGATGGACAGGCTAGACTCTAGCCCTCCGCAAGTTGACACCAGATTATGTAACTACCACACCTCACCTCACATACTTTGGGCACGTCATCGGAAGGGGCCAGTCCTCAAAGAAGGACATCATGCTTGATAAAGTAGGAGGTCAGGAAAGTTGAAGAAAGCCCTCAACCAGATGGATTGGCACAGTGGCTGCAACAATGGGCTCAAACGAAACAATGCTTGTGAGCATGGCGCAGGCTCAGCCACCATTTTGTGCAGTGACTTTGAGTCCGAACCTTCTCAATGGTACCCAATGGCGACAACAACAATACCCACGGTGGATGGGATCCATTCAGCTCCTGCAAAAGGATCTAGTGCTTCTCTGCTGAGATCTGTTGTGATCTTCTCTTGAGGCTTTGACCGAGATAAACCCATTTCAGGTCAAAGCCTGGGCCAGTAGAACTTCTGCTTCTTGGCCTTGGAGTTTACCAGTCCTGATAGCTGGGGTCCCTCCTTTCCCAGTGGGTCCTGCCTCCCCAGCCTAGGTCGCCATCACCACCAGGGCTTTGCCATGGCTCCTCCCACCCCACTCTCCAGCTCCCTCTTCAGAGATCTCACCCAGTTGGTGCTACCAGCCAGCCCTCCGGCCTGCTGCCCTAGTGCTCTTCTAGATACTCCTCAGCCTTCTTTCTACACCTCCGACCTTTGTCTGCATCATGATGGTGATGGTGTTCCCTGAATCCTAGCCCTCGCTTCCCCCAAACCAGCTGCCCTCAAATTGATTCCTACGCATGACAACCCAACACGTGTCAGAGCTAAACATCCATCATAGGGTTTTCAAGAGCTGATTTGTCCAATGGAGATCACCAGGCCGTTCTTCCAACGTATCTCTTTTTTTTTTTCCCCCTCAGCTGTCCAATGCTTAAAGCCTGACATTGCCCAGGTACTTCACTTTCCCAAGTGACTCCTCAATCCTCCTGGTCAAGGGCTTGGAGACTGGTCTGGTCTGAGAATATCTCAACCTGTGGGTCACAACCCCTTCGGGGGTCAAATGACCCTTTCACAGGGTCGCCCAATTCATAACAGTAGCAAAATTACAGTTATGAACTAAACGAAAATAATTTTACCCAAAAAAAAAGAAAATAATTTTACGGTTGGGGGGCTCCCTACAACATGAGGGGTTTGTATGAAAGGGTGGCGGCATTA
The DNA here is from genome assembly GCF_000313985.2 of Echinops telfairi. Lineage (NCBI taxonomy): Eukaryota > Metazoa > Chordata > Mammalia > Afrosoricida > Tenrecidae > Echinops > Echinops telfairi. The sequence continues at coordinate 80,839,179 of NW_022103906.1, read as the reverse complement.
GAAAGATTGAGAACCACTGATCTAGAGCAAGCCACCCAAACCCAGTGTCCAGCAGTGGATTCTGATTTAGCGTGACCCTGGAGGGCAGAGTGGAACTCCTCCAGGGTTCCCAAGGCAGTAAACCTTAGGAAGCAGACTACCCCTTCTTCCTCTAGTGCAGCGGTTCTCAACCTGTGGGCTGCGACCCCCTTGGGGGTCCAACTACCCTTTCACAGGGGCCGCCTAAGACCATCAGAAAACATATTGACAATGGTCTTAGGAACCAAGGCACCGCTCCTCTAGCCATCTCCAGGCAGGTATGCCCACATACGAGTACCCGGTGTGAACACTGTTACCCATGCTACACCATGCTTCAAGACATTTCTTTTATTTGTCATTAGAAATAAATATTTCACAATATACAATTACATATTAGTTTTGTGATTCATCACTATGCTTTAATTATGTTCAATTTGTAACTATGAAATACATCCTGCCTATCAGATATTTACACGATGATTCATAACAGTGCAAAATGACAATGATGAAGTAGCAACGAAAATAATTTATGGTTGGGGGTCACCATAGCATGGGGAAGTGTAAGAGAGGGTCGGCGTGAGGAAGGTGGAGAACCACTGGTCTACTGGAATAGGTTTAAACTGCGGCTTCTTAGGGTGAGCTAGGAGGAGCGGAAACTCTGAAAGCGGGGTTTTAAGTGAAGCGGAGTATGATGGCAATCTTGGTTCTGCGGCTCCCTAGCTGTGTGGCCTT
>NW_022103906.1:80823738-80837813 GCF_000313985.2 Echinops telfairi | reverse complement strand
AACGCCCGTTTGTGTCTGCGCTGCCTGGATATTTATAACTTCTCTTCAGCCAGTTGCAAGTTATTGATGTCTTAAAGTGACTTTAATCTGCGCCTTCTTTTCTTCAAATGGGCTTTTGATTTCCGGAGTGATATTATACATGGCTGTAAGCTATTGACTGAGCGATCGCCGTCGTGTTCCCAATGTGCTGATGCTGAAAATCTGCGATATAAATAAACTTCCTCTGGTAGAATCATTATAAAGCACAAGCAGCAGAAATTTATGGAAAGAACAGATTAAATGCTTAGACTTAAATTCTTCAGTGTGCTGCTTGCCCTAAACTGCTGTGTCTGGAGTTTGGGCTGCTGATTCAGGTGGAAAAAATCAAACGGACACATCGCTTGTCGGCGCATTTTTACTATGATCTATTGTGTTGCCAAGAGAGAAAGCTCAAAAGCTGCCATTGATAATCCTGGTTAAAACTTGGAGCATAAATTATTAAGACGTGTAGTTTCTTTTCCGAGTGGTTGGGGACTGGGAGCATGCCACACCGTAAAGAAATATAACATCAATATGTGCTTATGCATTGTAATGTGGGACATTTTTATGCCCATAATAAAACATCCCGCCTACAACGATGTTTATGAAAGCAACAGATAGGGAGATCCATAATGCCACTTAATAGAGTTAATCACCTCCCATCGGAGCGTTTTAAAAGGCTTTTTATTGCATGTTGAAAAGCTCTGACCATAATTAATACCCAGCACACTGGCAGGTGCCAATCAGAGGGCTGGCGGCAGCGAGGGAACTTTTTATCACTCGCTGGCTGGGAGGGAGGGTCCTTGGGACCCAGTCCAGTTGTCTCGGTGCCAGCTTTTAAATCAGGGCTCTGGCCTCTGGGTTGGACGGGTTGTAAAACACAAGGCGCTGGCTGGGGCTTTGCATTCTAAATGTTAAGCTCTGGGCTCTAGCTGTCAAGTCTGCGTTTGGTCTGAATTCTGAGTTCTAGGGTCTGGACTGGTTCTGGCCGCCCCATTTCTGGGCAACCCAGCCTGAGTCCCTGGCCCTGAGTGAGAGAGGACCACAGTACACCTCCATCCAGAGACAGGAAAAGGGGACTAGGTTTGCTGCCAGCGTGGTCATTTTCCCTTGTCTGCCCTCCCTACGCTTCTCACCATTCCAGGCGGTGCCCTGCCCGGTGGTCCTCATGACAACAGCCTGTCCTGGGACAGACCACAGACTCATTGGCCAAGCCCACAGCCCCGCCAGTGGTGGGGACTCAGTCACCAGTCACTCCGCTTCTCCTCCAAAGGAAACGCCTTTATCTCCTGGTGCCTTATCACACAGCCCCACTGAGTGCCTGCAGCCACAGGGAATCTCCCAGCCAGCGCAGAAAAGCTCCAAAAGGTGAAGGGTCAGCCAGAAATCATTAAAGAATAAAATTGCCCTTTTTAAACACTCGATTCAGACCAGCATCGGTGAGGCAGGCCATGGGGAGGAAGACAGTGGCCTTCACCGGCCTGTGGAAAGGGAACTCCTTAGTTGGAGCAGCTGGGGCTCCAGTGGGGCTTTCTGTGAGTGTGAAGGGCTGGATTCCTCTGACAATTAGGCCAACGAGAGCTGAGAGTGACCCCTGGGACAGTGAGTAGCAGTCACATGGGCAGCGAGGTGGAGTTCTGCTTTCCAACACAATATGACTAGGATCTATCTACACTGGAGTCAAATCCCAGGTGAGGGTTGGGCTTGAATGTGTGGACCCAGAGGCCCACCCAGGGCTCTGTGTGTGTGTGTGTGTGTGTGTGTGTGTGTGTGTGTGTGTGTTTGTGTGTCCTCAAAGTCTCTAAACTAAGTCTTTGCCGAGTCAGAGATACATCAAAGCTTTTGTCTGGAGCCAACTGGCGAGCACCAGGCGCCTAGTTTTTATCACGACCTCCTCCACCAACACAACCCAAAGTGAGACTTTGTCTTTTCCACTAAAGAGGCCTTTACCCAGAAAGGGGGAGCCCCATCGACCTATCAAAAGTGAGCAGCCTGGTAGGTGAGGGCTCCCATCTCCACCCCGAGTCGTGTTGCGACATCACCAGGATGACTAACGAGGACAGTGAGGCACCCCCGTGGTGGAGGAGACACATGCTCCTTCCAACCCGCCATGAAACTCGCTGTGTGCTGGACCCTGCTTTAGGCACAAGCACAAATATAACAGACAAAAGCCCTCTTAAATCACAGATTCTGGAGTCCAACTTTATATATATATATTTCCAAAGAAAATCATATATATATATGATTTTCTTTGGAAATGATATATATATATATGATTTTCTTTGGAAATGAACCAAATTGGTACAACCAGGAAACCTGGCACTCAAGGGGAGAGATCAGGGATTCAACTTGAGAAAGACCCTTTTGTACGCTCTGGAAAATGACCATTTAAGTAAAGATGGATCCTTTTGAAAGAGGTGCGGGGTGGGGGGAGATTTGTGGTTAGCCCATGTGTTCTGTGTCTGGCTTTAATAAGTGCGAGGGTTCTTGGCTTTACCATGAAGAGTTTTCAAGAGAACATGGGTTTGGAACATCCTCGTTATTTAAGGTTAGTCATTTTAGTTGGAAGCACCCAGGACTGGTCTAACGTGGTTCTGGTCAGTTCTGGTTGGGACTCCCCACCCTCCTGAAGCTCTGAGGGTCTTTCTGGAGTGATCAGGGCTCTCACCTCCTTGATGCAGCAACTAGAGAAATAACAACAGAACGTGACTTTTCCAGGACTGCCCAAGGCTGACTCAGCCAGAGTGTGCATCTTCAGTATCACATCCTAGGCCCCTTTGGGGAGCCGCCTGCACCCCAGGCAGCACCGTGAGAGTGTGCCCCCTTCACGAAAGCCACGCTGGTGAGCAGTGAGCTTCTGGAGGGGGCAATACGGCCCTCCGTTCCTCTCCATCTGCGCAGGGTCAGAGGCCAGTGGGCTGCAGAAGTTGCTGCTCAGTGAGGCAGCAAAGGGAGGACCTCCTGACGTTATTGGGATCGTGTTTGTTCAGCCTGGCCAAGGCCTGGAAGAAGGGGGTGTGCAAATTAGTGCCGGGCCCCCCCAAGTAGCATCCACGAGGTGGAGAGTTTGACAAGTTTTCTTCTGAAGACCGGGGTCGTTGATGGGACTATGGTGTAGAGGCATCCTGATGGCTACAGGTTGGGCTACTAACCACAAGGTCGGCTGTTTGAAACCACCAGCCACTCCACAGAAAAAGACGAGGCTTTCTACTCCTGTAAGAATGAGTCTCAGAAACCCACGGGGCAGTCCAGACGACTCAGAATTGACCTGGTGGCAGTGAGTTTGATTTGGGTGGGGCTGATTGGGCAGGCAGAAGCGTGAGGCACCCTATCGGAGGGGGGTTGCCTGTCCAGCCACCTGCCAGCCCACCCAGACTAGGGCAGAGCTGGATCCCAGGGGATCAGAGCTGTTGTCTCAGCAGATTCCAGACACCCTTCTCTGTCTGCCCCCAGCCCCGGTGGCCTTGGAGTGCCCGCCAGGCAGCAGCTCCAGGTCCCTCCCTGGCCTGTGGCCTTGAGTAGGCTCTGGGGCCTGGGCCACTGTTGGGGAGACCTGTGGTGAGCAGAACCGGTTCCTAGCACTGTCCCCCCAGGACTCCTGGAATGAGTTTGCTAATAGAAATGTCTGTTCTGGGAGGTCGTGATATCTCCTGTCATTAACCTGGGCACCCTGCCCGGGGTTCTCACCAAGAAACCATAGGTGGCTGCTTGCAGGCGGTGAGTGATTTGCAAGGACCACAAGACTATTTGCATAAACATATGTATGGAAGCATGTATTTATTTGCATTAATTTACATAAATTGCTAGCTTTTCGAGCTGTCGTCTCTTAGTGTTATTCTTTTCAGTGAGTTTCTTTGCTTTCTGAGCACAGAGCTGGGCACTTTGGGAGCAAGGGCAGAAAGGCAAACGTGCCAGCAGCACCGGGGCATGAACCAGCGGTCCCACAGCTCGCAGCCTGGTGGACTTTCTAGGAAGCCTTTAGAAATCCCCGGGCCTAGATGGTACCGAGAGGAGCTTAATGGCTACACATTGAGCTGCTAATCACAAAGAGTTACAGTCTCTCCTCTGGGAAACGCAGTTCTACTCTGCCCCAGGGGTCTCTATGAGTCAGCACAGACGCAAGAGCAGTGAGCTGGGCTTGAGATTGTACCGAGTGCTGCTGAAAACGAATGCATTAAACAGGACAGCCCCAAGCCCCAGCCACCAGCAGCAGACAATGGGCCCCTCACCCCACCTCTCTGCACCTTCACAGAGACAACCCAAAAACCCCAAACCTGTGCCATGGAGTTGGTTCCAACCCATGGCAACCCCGTGTGCTGAAGGGCAGAATTATTCAGCTCTGTCAGCTCTGTGAAGAGCCCTGGTGTGCACAGGGTTACCTGTTGAATGGCTACCCGGAAGGTTGGTAGTTCAAAACCTCCAGCCACTCCATGGGAGAAAGAGAGGCAGCCTGCTTTAGAGCCTCGGAAGCGCTTGGGGCAGATCTGCTCCGTCCTGTAGAGTCACTGTGAGTCAGAGTTGACTGACGCCCCACAGCGGCGGGGTTGGTGTTTTGATGGGAGCAGACCACAAGGCCTTTCTTGGCCCACCCCCAGGTGGTGGACGTCCCATCTGTTTGCCCCTCCCAGGGCTCTTCCATCGATACCAGGCACCCCACAAGGCAACGAGGCATGGTCAGGACCCTCCGAGCACACAGTAGACCCTCAGGAACTGGTCCCCACACCTGGTGTTGGGAAAGTACAGTGCACAACAAGCAAACAGACCGATCTGTCTTCGAACAAGTTCCCGCAGAATGAAAAGCGAAGCTGGGTGGCTGGATCTCAAGTAATTTGAACCTATTTTCAAGAGAGACCAGTCCCCGGAAGAGGGCGTCGCACTTGGTAAAGTGGAGGGGCAGTGCAAACGTGGAAGACCCCGTGGCTGCAGCAATGGGCTAAAACAGAAGAATGATGATTGTGAGGCTGGCCCAGGACCGGGAGGGGGTTCCGGCTGTTGTCCATAGGGTCTCTGTGAGTTGGAACCCACTTGAAGGCTCCTAACCACAGAGACATCACCTCCCTGCGCCGTCGCTGTGCGGGTGGCAGACCAAGAGGCTCTGGAGCCCCAGACAGTGAGCACTCCCCCACGGCCAGGGTCTGCCCAAGGCCCACGGCTGTTTCTCCAGTTGGCTGGTGAGATCTTGCCAGCGGCCTAGGGAGGGAGGTGTTTGCATGAGAAAGACAGTGTGTCCCCAGCCAGGCTCAGCCTGCCTCCCTATACTGGGAGCAAGCCAAGCAGAGGGCTTGTAGGCAGAGCGTTTTCCCCTCGTGGGCGCCGGTTGGCAGGGAAAGAAGAATGCTGGAGATCTGAAAAGGTCTGAACTCCTAAAATGCAGTCAGCTGTTTCCCAGGGCTCTGCCTCCCGGTGGCTCTTGTCACTCCACCTGCTGGATGTCATTCCTTCCAGTCCACACACCTCAGCCCACCCCCAACCAACTGCGCTCGCTGCTGCCTCTGGACCTTTTTGCCTGCGCCCTTATCCGCGGCTGCCCATCAAAGCCTGCCCGCCCAAGCCAGCTCAGCACCTCCTTCTTATCTATGACCCCAGTGCCTTGGCTCCACTCTCTCAGACCCTTCAAGCCAGGCTCTGTGCCAGCTCCAGGTGCAGGGACCCACCAGGCCCAGGCCGTGAGGGCTTTTCTGCTTGGTGAACAAAGTCTACTTCCACCCCCTCTCCCACCCCCACAAGGCAGGTGCTCTCCATTCACAGGGCTGTCAGCTGAGGGCAGACCCTGCAGCTCCTGCTAACAAGGAGACAAGAACTGGCATGCACACATGCAAGCCAGGGGCAGGGAAGTGTGGGCTTCAGACCCACAGGAGGCAGAAGGAGGAAGGCAAGGCTGCTTCCCTTGACCCACAGTGCCAAGCAATCGCTCTCCTGCTCTGCCTCCACCTTTGCTGGGGCATGCCAGGTCATCCCTGAGGTCTCACGAGGGGAGCCACACCCACAACTTGGTTAGTAGGCCTTCTTCCCAGCCTGCCCCAAGGGGGCCCTAATTGCAGCCCCTAACAAGGGGCTGCAGCCCCATGCAGGCCCTCTCACCCCAGTGAGGCTCCACAGGCCTGCTTCACTCCACTCCCTCACCCACAGAGGACCCCCCTGCCCCCGCCCACCCCGCATCCCTAGAAGGGGAAGCTGTCTGGTGACCTGTTGGTGGTGACCCCTCACTGGAATGCTCCAAGGAACTTGGAAATGGGCCCCGTTGCTAAAATAATCTGCCGCCCACTCAGAAGCTGCTTTTGACCCTGGAGGCAGAGCGGGTCGGAAGGGAGCTCTCCCAGGTCAGGCCCCCACCCTGGACTTGGCCCAGAGTTGTGACTGCACTCAGGACAGAGACCCCCACCACACACACAGAGTCTGTGTGAATATGACTGACTACAAGCCCGGTGGTTAGAGGAGGACCCCCACATATGTCAGGACCCACCCACCACCCACCCCAGCTACACAGCCAAGCCACTGAGCTCCAACAACCCAGCATCCAGGAAGAACCCTGCTTGGTATTTTCTCCTAGTCCAAGGGCATGTTCTCATCGGCCTAACCCGCTGCTGAGGGGTCCGCTCTGTCCTTAAGCACCCCACAGCCCAAGGACCCCGCAGACCAGTCTGGGAATTCCGGGAGGACCGGATTCCTGCAAGACCCTGCGGGTGGCATTTGGCCCTGGTGAGGACAAGGAGGGTGTTGTGGGGGGGGATGGGACAGCCAGGTGCTGCTGTCCCTGTCAGGGTTCACCGCTCTCTTAGGCCCCCTGAGCGGAAGGAACCACCACCCCAATGAGGAAAATGGCAAGTGATGCCAAGAACATTCTGTAAGCTCCATGACCACAGAAACAGGGTCAGCCGGCTCACCTCTGTCCCCCACCCACCCCAAGCACACGCTAGGGGTGGTTCGTGTCCGGAGCCTCGGGCACAGCACCAGAGGTCCAGCAGGGCACAGCTGCTCAGCCTTTGTGTGCCTAGGGCTGGTGCCCCCGGCCAGCCCACCAGGCCTCCTGAGTGGCCTCTGAGAACAGAGGCGGGGACACAGTGAGTCTAGCTGACACCAGAGGTCAGTTGGGGGCTGCCTGGCCAGAACTGGGATGGGGGTTAGGGGGTCAGCTCAGGACAGCTCTTCAAGGGTAACTTCCCATGAGAGTGTGTAAAGATGGTACCTTGGCTGAGTCTAATAGGCTCAGCTTCCCAAGAAACACAGACGGACGCTTTAAATGTCTGTGGGAAGAGCCCTAGCCGGAGAGGTGTGTGGTGGGAGCATCATGTGAGATCTGGGCTCAGGCAGGTGGGGCCAGGAGATCAAGGAGCTCAAGCCCAAGTGCTCACCCAGCCTCCCTGCTGACATCCAGAGACCTGTGACACAGGGTTGCCTGCTGCGGGCTGGATGCCACCAGCAGGGCTCCGGGAACAGGGTGAAGGAAGACGGGCTGTCTCCACTCACCTAATTCACTATCTAACCCACCAGAGACAGAATGAGGCTAGAAAAAAATCACATGACAGAGAAGGGATGGCACGGGGTGGCCCAGCCAGCGAGCTGAGGGGACCTGGGCTGAAGCAGGTGTCGGTATGAGGAAGGGGCACTGTGGGGAGAGGGAGGGGCGCCCGCAGAGCCCACCTGTTGGACCTGTGGTGCTGCCTCTACCCAGGCTGGCCCATGACACCACACAGATCCATGGGCCAGTGTGATGGGCAGGGCAGGGGCACAGGACTCCTCACTGGGCACATGGGGGTTCCGAGAGGATGGGCCACCCCAGACCTGACCCTGTGACCCCGCTCCAGGGAGTGCAGCTGGCCCGAGCATTCTGAGGGCACAATGCTACTCATTCCTTTGTGCTTATTCTTTTTTTTTTTAATTTTTTTTTCCCCAATGAGGATCCTCTCATGAATAATAGGTATACAGTGAGCCCTCGTTTATCACGGTTAATCGGTTCTAGACCCTACCGTGATAAATGAAATTCCGCGAAGTAGGATTCCTTATTTGTAAATCAAATATTTTCGTAGTTAGAGGATAGAGGACATGAAAAAACACCCTTTAGTCACCATTACACTCGTATCACCCAATTTATTAAACGAAAAAGGGAAAATACAGTAAAACATTTTGGACGTTACAATGATCATTTATTATTTATTATATTATTTATGGCATCTAGTTTACAGTATTACATATTTCACATACAGTATTATTATACATAGTTCTTACAAATACTGTAATCAATAGCCTATGAAATGACTTAAGGGATGTACTCTACAGGTGGGTCGCCGTCTTTTTCCTCTGAAGGAGCGGGTGTAGGCAGTGGGTGCTGTTACGCAAAAACCGCGATAGAGTGAAGCCGCAGAAGTCGAAGCGCGAAGTGGCGAGGGTTCACTGTAGTTGGCAGCTGTCGGCTGCCAACCCGCATCCAACCACACTGCTCAGTCTTGCATCATCCCGTGACAGGTTCACCATCAGGCCGCTGTGATCCGCGGGGCTTTCACAGGCCAGTTTTCAGGGGGTCCCCAGGCCTTTCTTCCAAGGCTTGGTCTGGGAGCGCCATGGAAGCCTCTTCAGCATTATAGGAGCACAAAAACCTCCACTGGCAGGCGGGCAATGGCTGTGTCTGAGGGCCATGGTCCGGCAATGAAACCTGAGTGTCCCACCTGGAAGGCAAGACCGTCACCACTGAACGCCCAATGCCACCTAACAAAAAATCTACACCCATGTACACACACGCAGATACATGTATATTCGTTAGGCACCAACGAGTCGGTTCCAACCCACAGCGACCCAGTGCACAACAGGTCCTGTGCCATCCTCACAGCTGTTCCTATGCCAGCACCCACTGTGGTCTTCTAGTGGAGCCCCAGTAGTGTAGTGGTTCCCCGTTGGGCTGCTAACCACGAGGTCAGCAGTCTGAAACCACCAACTGCTTTCTTGGGAGAAAGATGAGGCTTTCTACTCCCGTAAGGAGTTGCAATCTCAGAAGCGCACCCGGGCAGTTCCACCCTGCCCTGTAAGGTCACTGGGAGCCGGCACTGACTCCATGGCTGTGAGGGACATAGTGGGAGATGGCAGGGAGAGAAATGCCTCTTCTGACATGCTGGAGGCAGATGTCCTCACACCAGACTGAGGCCACACCTGGGCGAGAGTGGGCACAGACCAAGAACCAGGCGCAGCTGGCCAGGCAGAAACAACTGCCTCTGGACACTGCAGAGGGCATGACCTGGGCAGAGAGGGGTGTCGGCCTCTCCGGGTTCACATACCACTCATCCTTTCCCCTACTCCTGACCCCCACCAAGAAGCCAAGCCAGCTGAACCCATCTCACGTCCTGTGGGCTCGTGGGCCCCACAGGGGCTGCGCCACTATATCATGCAGAAACAAAGGCTTTGCATTTGTGGTGCTGCTTGGGGAGGGCCAGGGCAATCTTCTGGTGAGTAGCCAAGCGCAGACTGTGTGCGCCCCCACTGCCCTCTGCTGAGTCCACAGACAGGGGATTCTCCCGAGAGGGGAGTGACAGCCCTTCGCCGCTGCCATTAGCTCCTGGCATCAGGGCCTGATGCTGATTTCCCTCTTTCCCTGGGTCACTGAGGGTGCCCCCAGCTCTGCCTCACTAATTCTTGCAAACCCTTTCAAACAGTGGTTCTCAACCTTTCTAATGCCGTGACCCTTGAATACAGTTCCTCATGCGTGGTGACCCCCCAACCATAAAATTATTTTCGTTGCTACTTCATCACTGTCATTTTGCTACTGTTAAGAATCAGGCGACCCCAGTGAAAGGGTCGTTTGACCCCCAAAGGGGTCACGAGCCACAGGTTGAGAACCGCTGCTTTAAAACTATTGATTTATTGACCGTGACTGGGGTTCTCAGAATTCTCAGGAGATAATGGGTTTTGCTAGAGTGGGTCTAGAGGCCCTGGTTTCCACCTACCCACCCACCCTGTGGTTCTCACCTGCCTGCCCCCATCCTGGCACCTGCCCCTACCCCCCGCCCCTTTTCCCTCCCTGGGGCAGGCCCCTGACTTTCCCAACGCCCTGGCTGGCCAGAGCTCTGAGAGATTGCGTTCTGGGGAAGAACACAGCAAAGCGGAGTTTAGTGTGAAGATTTGGGTATCGGGGCTGTACCTGTGGCTGCTTGGCAGGTTCCTTCTCCCCTTAGCTGAGAATTCCAGGGCCCTCCCCCAACACCCCGCATTGTGGTGAACAGAAGCCCAGCCTACCCCCACCCCCGTCCTGATCTCTCTCTCTCTCTCTCTCTCTCTCTCTGCCTCTACCTGGTCCTGGGATGTACTGGACACTTGGGTGAAGCAGCTGTTTATGGATACGTAAAAAGGCGGGTCCACGTAGAGCCAGGCCCCTGGACAGAAAGCAAACAGGTGATGGCCAGTCAGGGTGAAGACCAGCTACCCAGGAAGGTGGGGCGGCAAGAGAGAGTCAGGCCTCTCTGTGGCCCTACCTTCCTGCCTCCTCAGCTGTGCGTGATGGGCCTACTGCTAGGACCCCATCTTCATCCCGTGTGGGGGCCACTGTCACAGACTTCTCCACCCCTGCATCTGCTTAGCTCTGGCTCCTGGGGAAGCATGTCAGGGCCTGGGTAGAATCCCTGGGCAGTGCCAAGAGTTAACAGGCTCAGCTGCTGACCGAAAGGTTGGAGGTTCAAGTCCACCAGGAGGCATCTCAGAAGAAAGGGCTGTCCATCTGCTTCCAGAAGACCCTTCCAAAAAGGTTCCACTCTGACCCCCAAGCAACACTGCTCCATTCTGCTTCCGTCTTGACCCAACTTCTGGGGCAAGGTGCTGGCTGCAGACTTGTTGCCCTGAAAAGAATGGAAAAATATAAACATGGAAAGTGCTCAGTGCCTGGGAGAGGGGCAGGGGGGGGCAGGGGCTGTGTCTCTCCATCATAGTAGGGCCCTCTGGGCACCACTGCCAGCAGCGCACACCCTGAGACTGCGAGTGTGGGGGCCCTTCCTGGAGAAGGGAAGGGAGGGGGCATCAGAGCATTGTTTATGAGCACCCCAGGCCCAGCTCATTCTAAAAGAGGGGCGCCGCTGGGCAGTGTATGAGTTAGCACTCTCCAGACAAACAGAAATCAGCAGGCAAGATAGATAGACAAGCAGACGGACAGTCTATGCCCAGCCCTTTGTCCCATCATGCCCATTTGAGAAGCCTCCAGCTATATGCCATAGGTTATGATGGTGTTTAGAATCCTGACCGGAGGACAGGACGTAGCAGATGCAACAGCTTCCCACACGTGGCAGGAGGCTTCCGGGTCTCTTCTGTGCAGAGTGATTGCACTGTCAGACGTACGCTGGCACAGTTCATGTATAACCTGTAATGCACAGGTCTTGACAGTCGTAATAAACACCTTTGTCACTGGCTTATGTATGCACCGTATCTAAAATGTTTGCTAGGTGACACTGTGTGCCTCTGCCCCGGCAGTAGCATTCAGTGTCATGTATCCAGTATCTCTTCAGTGGTGGCAGCATTATCTCACAGTTTTGTTTTCTTTAACATATATGTATATTACTATGACATGCCTCGTGGCTCTCACACGCAGCGGAACCAGTACTGGTGGGAGCAGCGGCCAGGGGCAAAGGCCTGCTTGAAAGGGAAAGAAAAGGTTATTAAGCAACACGGAGTAACACCCGAGAATGCTACGGCTTTCCATGTCGGCATGGTGCCCTCGACCATTGCAATGACCCTCAGAAACAAAAGGCTCTTAGAGGATTGACTCTTTGGATCTCAACAAGGCTCTGGAACACTGAAAGCGGTGGGGGGGTGATCTGGGGGGGCAGGGGGGAGCCGTGACCGGGAGGAAGATGTTGCTAAGGACCTGGCTCGAGGAGCAAGCACCACGGCGACTCCCTCTCACGGCTGAGTCGCTGCCACAGCTGGAGACTGGCTTGAGATCCTTACAGAACAAGCAGGAGCAGGCTACGAGAGGGCACTCTCACGACGTTCAGATGCCGTGCCGTCCTATTTCACAGGAAGTATCACGGCTGTCTACATAGGAGAGAGAGAATCTGCTTGAAGGAATTGGTTAGGTGATGGTGAAACCGGCAAGTGCAAAATCGATCGGTCTCCTGCAAGGCTGGAAACAAACCACAGTCCATGTCCACGCCAGGCAGCAGGCGGGCACACCAGCAGGTGTCAGGCGTGCCAACCCCATCTTCCTCAGAAACCTCAGGCTTGGCCCTTGAGCCCTTTCAGCTGGCTGGACTTCAACCACACGGGGGAGGGCAATCGGCTCTGCTCTGAGTCCACTGCTTTAAAATAGCCCTTCAGGAAAATATCTTCAGAACAGCATTTGACCGAATTGCAGGCACACTAGCTAGCCAAGTGAGCCCACACAATGAACCATCATAGGCACCAAGGACGGCTGTCACCCCACCCAGAGCTGGGAAGGCACAGGGCCCTGCCTCCCCAGAAGGGCTTGGGCCCCGCCCACCCTCCTGCAGCACCACCACCCCCACCCACCCCCCGCCACGGCAGCAGCCCCTCCTGGCCTGGTCTCTCTGCTCCAGACATTTCCCTCCTATCCACCCCACCACCACCCCTGTGCCTGGTGGGATTTCTACCTCTTTCCTCCCAGAATTAAAAGCTATGTAAGTGCCTGACACAGCTTAGAGGTCCTATGGAGGGGTGTGCCTGGCCTACCCCCCAGCCTTATCTCCTGACTGCCCCATCCCCTATCCTGAAGGCTGCCTGGCCCGATGACCACCTGGAATGTGTTCCTGGTGGCACCGGGCCCTTGCGCATGCAGACCACCGGCCACAAAACATTGGGCCGCCACAGGCCTGGACCCTCATGCACCTGCGTACTCTGGCCCTGTCTGCGCAGTGGAGAGCGGACCCTGTCTGTGCAGTGGAGGGCACCAGGTGTGTGTGTCAGGCAGAGTCCTGGGGTGCCCACCCAGATCCAGCCCCTACAACTGGCCAATTAGGCAGCACCTGTCTCTCCACAGGACTGCTCTCACCATAAGCAGGGCTGTCCTCCGCACCTCCTGCCCCCTCTCCTCTCGCACCTCTGACTCCCACCCTCCCCTCGCTGCCTGTCACCTGTGCTCTGACCGGCTGACTCCCAGTACTGGCCATTCCAAGAGGGGGATGGAGTGGGTTGGATCAACAGAGGGGCCTTCGGAAAAGGGGCACTGGTGTGATAGGTGTGAAAGACCCTCAGGTGGTCCAGGCAGAGGGGTGCCATGAGGTGGGGGCCCAAGGGGGATGTTCGGAGCAGCCTCTTCAGTGCCTGAGGTAAAGCTGAACCTCTCCGACTCCACCAGCAGCCCCCCAGGCCGTGTGCAATAAAGATCACAGCACGGTTTGGTGTTCATGCCCACACCCACGCACACCAGCCGACAGACGGGCAGACAGAACCAAAGGGCCAGGAGCACAAAGCACCCCAGGGAAAGAGAGGGGCTGTCCTGTCCATTTCATGGTGGTCCTAAAAAGGCATCCTGCAGGTGGCAGCCCCTGCAGAGGCAGCAGGCCCTTCACACTTCCCAACCTTCTCCTGATTCCCACCTCAGCCCTCCAGCCCACCTGGAGAGCCCTTCCCTTGGCCATCCCCTTCTCGATGACAGCAGAGTCACCCCGGTGCCACCTCTGTCCAGCACTGGCCGGCGGTGGAGCTCTGACTCAGCACCGCAGGCCGCCGTTCCCAGGAGCACACCCATGCACAGGCAGCCCCTTACCCGGCCACCACGCAGGAGACAAACACCTAGTTACTGAATAAACGCCAGGTCCTGGGTCCCCGGGTCCTAGACCCTGACGGGGTAGAGCCACAGGTCAACCTCCTCGATCACTGGCACCCCTAGTGGCGCTGCCTGCTAAGCCCTGAGCCGCTAAGGCACCACCAGCAGTTGCTGCTCAGTGGGGGGAAATGAGGCTGTCTGCTCCCATGAAGATCTGTAGCCTGGGGGGTCCTGTAGAGAGAGGGTCCCTGTGGATTGACAGCAGTAGGTGTGGTTGTTCTTTTCCTCTCTAAAGGAGTTGGCTCTATAGCAGTGCCCTTTTTTTTCTTTTAAAAGTAGTTGTTGGTATATACTTCACATA
>NW_022103906.1:80806139-80823600 GCF_000313985.2 Echinops telfairi | reverse complement strand
GGGGCGGTTTAATACATCCATCAATGCTATGAGTGTCCCCTTTCTCCACCCCCACCCCACCACCCCCCATGGAGTCGCTATTCCCATTACTGTTCTGAGGGATTTATCTGTCCTGGCTTCCATGTGTCAAAGTACTTATTTGCACTTATGCGCATCCTCTAGCCGGATTTGTAAGGTCGAACTGGGGTCGTGATAATGGAGGGGAGGAAGCATTAAAGAACTAGAGATGTTGTGTGTTCCCTCGGTGCTATCCCGCACCCTGGCTGACTGGTCCCTTCCATGTGACCCCTCTGTCCTGGGATGTCTATAGATGGGCTTTGGGTCTCCACTCTGACTCCTCTCCTTCACATTGATATAATTGCTTGTTTTTTATCTTCTGATACCTGAACCCATCACACCTCATGATCACACAGGCCGGTGTGCTTCTTCCTTCCATGTGGGCTTTGTTGTTTCCCTGCTAGATGGCCGCTTGTTTAACTTCAAGCCTTTAAGACCCCAGGTGCTATATCTTTTAATCAGCTTGCTTCACCACATTTTCTTATGCAACCACTTTGACTTCAGCAATCGTATTGGGAAGTGAGTATCACAGAATGCCAGGTTATGAGAACAAAGTGTTCTTGTGTTGCGGGAGGACTTGAGTGGAAGCCCAATGTCTGTCTGCTTGATACTTTAACACATAAATATATGCACATAGATCAATACCCCTATCCTTATATATTAATATATTTACATATGTACATGCCGATATTTATACCTTTCTATATAGCTTTTGCCTCCTCGTCCTTTCTTCTATTTCCTGTTACTTTCCTCATGCGCCACTGTCATGTTCACCCTTCATTGTGCTCTCAGTAATTCCTCTCGGTTACATTACAATTGATCAAACCCCCAGGCATCCTACACCCTCCTCGCCATCTCCTCTTCTGTGCCGCACCCTGGAACCCTCGGTCCCATTGCTTCCACCTAGGGATTGTTTATCCTACCTATCTTATATAGATATCTTATATAGATAGACGTACGGCAGTGCCTTTTGAGAGAGCTCAGCTGCCAGGCATGTAGAGCTCTCCAAGGTGCTGAACTCGGGCCACCTCTCCTGACCTTCCCCACCTGCCCTGACATCTTGGCTCTGATCCCTCCAAACAGGAACCGCTTTTCAAGAAAAAGATGCAGAGTAGCTACATCAACACGCACTGTGGGGCAGAAGGAAGCTTTGTGGGACATGTGTGCTCATAAGAGGGATGAGGGAGGCATTCATGACCAGCCTAATTCCCATGCCCACCTAGGATTCCCCTCTGCCCATGGGACCAGACACAAGGCTCATCCTCCTCTGCTCCAGAGGTCCAAGGCCTCTCAGCACAGCCCTGGTACCAGCTTCTTGGCCCTGGTGGAGACACCTGCCTGACTGCACTAAGACCCCCTAGCTCAGCTGGGACAACTCATCGGCTGGTGTCTGTCCCACATGGCCTCTCATCCTCCACCAGGCTTCTTCATATGGTGGTGCTGAGAGGAGTCTCAAGACCATGAGCCCCTGGCTGCTCCCTTTTCCCCTGCCCTGCCTTTCCCCCTGGTCCCTCTGAGCCCAGGCTTCGGGTGCCCAGCCCCACCAAGCTCATCAGAGCCCAGCTGCTTCAGCTGATGTTCAATGCATTCACATAAGCCCCCAGTCCCCAACAACCCACCCCAAGGTCCCTGATCCCCGGCAAACCCTCTGTACCCCTGGCCTCAGCCTCTTATCTCACTCCATGCGCCTACGCCCTGGCTTTCTCTCCGAGGTCTCTCATCCTTTACTCCTGGGACATTTTCCATCCTCTCCCACTCAGAGTATCCCGTCACCCCTCAGTTTCCATCCTCACACAGAGGAAGGAGCCACATGGAAGCCTCTTTACTAAGGGCAGGAAGGACTAAATGCTGCTAATGCCCGGTGGACTTCCCTGCCTCTACCTTCAACTCTGACCCTGTGCCTTCGATGGTGCTGAAGTCCAGACACTCTGCCCCCTGCCCCCTCATAGCCTTCCCAATTAGCAGATGCCCCCTTCCTCTCTGACCCTGAGACCCCAAGAAGGAGCTGCTGATGACTGTGACCTGTGTGGGACTTGTTTGTGGACAGCTGGGATCCTGGAGAGAAGAGAGGACTGCTTCTTTCTGGCGCCTCGGGCCGGGAAGGCAGTGTCTGCAGGGTAGCTGAGGACCCGTCAAGGCCCTTCCAAGGCATTTGGGGCCAAACTGAGGAAAGCAAAGCCCACCCCAAGGAGGAGCCAGCTGTAGCCACTGTCAATGGTTGTGCGACTTTTTGGCCATCTCTGTTGTGAGCAGAGCCTGATGACTTCCCCGAATGTTCTACTCTTCTTTGTTCGTACGTCCGAGGTTTAGAAGAGCCTTAGACATTTGCAGTCTCCCTCTCCCGATTCCACACAACTGTGACATTTCAAGAGACTTTGATGCCTCGTATCCAAGGAAGGTTGTTCTTACCGCCTAACATATATCCACGTATGGCTTGAAACTCCGTAGATTCCAATCAGCAAGGAACGTTTTGTGCCAAACATGGTGAGGAGTGCTCAGAGAAGTACAGTCTCCTAGAGAGGAAACAGCCAGCCGGGCACACTCCTGGGATAGGCAGCTGGGGACTTGCAATGCCATTTCGGGCACCGACAAAGTCGCCTGGGACCACAGAGAGGGCGACATGATCCCCACCTAAGAAACTCAGTCATGATTCTTAGAGAAGGTGGGATTTAAGCTGAAGTATGAGGGGTGGTCGGAACCCCAGGAGATCCATGTGGGCAAGACTTAGCCAGAGCGCAGACAGAGAAGCACCCACTATGAGGAAACAGGAGGCGTCCGTCCCCAGATAGGGAGTTGAGGGGCATGTGGGGACATCGGTCAGAGCAGGCTGGGGAAGGCTCTGAGCGCCGGCCCTTAGGAGTCTGGAAGGACAGGCAGGCTTTCCTCAGCTGGGTGGGCTGTTAGGTGAGGACGGAGCCGAGAAGCTGAGGCCTTTCGAAGGCGACAGTGAGGGACCTAGATGGTTCAGTGATGGGGTCCCCCAGCCATGCTTCCCCAAGCCTCTGCTGGCAGCACTGACCACACCCAGTCCTTGTGCCCTAAGGATGGAGGATAAACCCAGGGCGAGGAGCTGTTTCGGTCAATGTCACAGAGGTTTCAAAAATATTTTCTGGAGAAGCGTTGAGCGACTCAGGTCCCCTGAGAAGGTTCTGTGATACAGTTGGATTCAAGGGTTGGAATGAGCTAGACAGCGATAGGGTTTGCTCTGTGAATGCTTCAGAATGTTCCGTCTGGAAGTACTTCTTCAGTGCCGTCGGGAAGTGCGTACCAAACACCCCCTCGTGTGCTGGAGGGATGGAGAGGACAGCACCAATGTTGCCGGGAAAGAAAGAGGTCTTCGTCGCCTTGTGTTGGGCAGCTTGGAACAAGCAGGCTGGGGGACAGTGGGGAGGGGGGCTTGATGGTAGGGCTTTGGTTCCCCTTTCAGATAAATGGGGAGGTTTTCCATTTGGACAGTAACAAAACGAGGCATCCTCAGTCCAGGCAAGAAGGCAGAGTGGTTCATACCTTGGTCCCTGGAGGACCCCCGAGGGCTGTGCGCTGAGGCCCCCTGGATGGGCATGGGTGGGACCTCGGTGTGGAGGGCTCACCCGCTGGGCTGCCTTTGCTTCCCTCTGGCCTTGGTGCGGGAGCCTGGTTGGTCCTCAAGTTCAATTCTGCACCTTACTCTTCCTGGGAAAAGAAGCCGGTGGAAACGCACCCACTAACTGGGGTGGGAGGTGGGAGTGAGGGAACAACAGGCTTGGAGGCCTCCCCAAAGTACCCCCTATCCCACCCAATGGGGCACCCGCAGCGGCAGGGTGGGGGCCTCCATTTAAGGAGAGTCTCCATTTGTCCCCACCATGCCTGCCTCAGCTCCCAGATGAATGACCCTCCGGGCCTGTATGACATAGTCTTCGCTGGGCTGTCTCAGTATATTTCACAACTGCTCTGAGTTTATAATTTTTTTCGGGTCCTTTATCAAATGTGCGTCATAAATACCAATAGGATCGGGACCATTTATCACCTAGCTAGGTTCTTACTTGAGCTCTGGAAGGGAGGGGAGGAAAAAAATGATTTGGCCTAAGAACCTTTCTTGGGGCTCTGATTTAATGGACTTCTCCGCTACAAAGCCCTGAAACACCCTGCCTTTTTAATATTTGACATCTCTTCCTCTTTATTACCATCTCAGACAGTCCAGCTGGAACGAGCCCATTAGTCTCTGACAAATAACTTGCGTCGTGTGGTGAAAAACATGCAGAAGTTCGGCTACAACTTCATCTTCCGTTAGGGGTCTGTCTGAGGCCTCACGCACTAAGCAAAGACTCCAGCCCCCAGGCAGACTCTCCCAGCACCCCATTCCCCCTGAGGCTGCTTGCTGCCGGGTCCTCAGAGCCAGGTTCCCCGAACTACCTGGCACCAACGGGGCTTAAGACTGAGTATTCTAAGGCAGGGGTGACTTGGTGGTAGAATTCTTGCCTTCCACGTGGGAGATGCAGGTTCGATTCCTCGGCAGTGCACTGGTGCAATTGGACCACCAGGCATCTGGAGTGGGGGTGTGGGGGTCGCTAAATGCTGAACAGGCTTCAGGGGAGCGTTCAAACTGAGGCAGGTCAGGGGAAAAGGCCTCAGAGACCTGCCTCGGAAAATCAATCCGTGAAGGCCCTACAGACCACAGCAGCACGATTCACGACGTATGTGGGGCTGGGCCGGACCAGGCCGTGTCTCCTTCTGCCCCGCCCAGTGACCTGAGTCCCGGCTGGCCGACGGGGTGTGTAGGAGTTAGCCTCAAACGGAATCACAGAGGAGAAGTGGGTCCAGGGGAGGTCCACTGTGAACTGGAATCCATCTTTTAGTCATGCCTCCTCTCTTGGCTGGCTCTGGCTGCATCACCTACCGCTTGGCAACTTGGCCACTTAAAAGTGAGTGTGGGGCTGCCATTCAGGCTACACTCAGCTGATCTGGGTCAGGTCTGAAGGGCTCCCTGGAACTGCTTGTTCCAACTGACCCCTGGGTCCTCCGGCAGACTAGTCTGGGCGGGTTCATAAGGCAACAGTGATGAGGCAAAAGGGAGCAGGGCGTCCGGAGGTGGAGATTCACAACTCACAAAGGTCATCTCCGCCACATCCTGCGGTCCAAAGCAAGACACCAGGCTAGCCTCAATCCCAAACCGAAGAGCCAAACCCACTGCCACCCGGTGGATTCCAACTCACAGCGAGCCCATAGGACACGGTAGAAGTGGCCCCTGTGGGTTTCTGAGACAGAACCTCTTTATGGGATTAGAAAGCCTCATCTTTTGCCCCCACAGAGCAGCTGGGGGCTTCAAACTGCTGACCTTGTGGTGAGCAGCCCAATGTGTTGCGAGCGAGCCCAAGGCTCCATCCAAGACCCAAGGGGTGAGCAAATGGATTCTATCCCTTGCTGGTAGGAGCTGCAAAGAGCGTTTGCGATCTCTCACCCCTGCTCCATCTCTTCCAATACACGCACCCCCCACACAAGCACATCATTGCCTCACTTATCCCCCCTCCATATTTCTCAGGGCTCTGGCAGCTCCCGTCCCCGTCTCCCCATTCCTACTCTCATTTCCCATTTGGATTCTACAGAGGGCACCACCAACATGAGCTCTTCCACCCGCCCTGCCTGTGTGCCAGGCTCTCTGCCTGCTGCTCTCAGAGCACCATCTCATTTAACCTTCAACACTTGAGGGTCAGAGACAGGGCCTGTGGTGGGGGCTGTGGGGGCCGTCATGTGACTGTCCAGAGTCTGATAGGAGGCAGCGTTCGGGCTCACCTCCAGACCTGGCTGTCAGTCGTGCAACTCAACTGCTGGGCTTCCTGCAGGCCGTTGGACCTTCAACCTGCTGCTGGAGTGGCCCATCTGGCACCCAAGTCTTGACCTGCTGCTCGCCTACACAGGGGCAGGCTCCTCTGTACCCGGGGTTTGGTGCAGGCTCCTGGGGCAGGGCTCAGAGAATCTGTCCCACTGTCCTTAGAATCTGCTGCAAGGAGCCCTGCCAGCGCCCCTACCCCTCTTGCTTCAGGCAGGTCAAGCCCACACCCTATGTGGCTGGGGATAGCCACACACCCATGTAGAAACCTGCAAGTGGGGGCCCTGGGGCTCAGGGACTTGAATTCCCCATGAACCTCCAAAGGCTCTCAGTCTCCATGCACAGGTGACTCAGGGACCCCTTCGCACCATCTGCCCTCGTCTTTAATCAAGCTCAGCGTGTCCCCACAAAAGGGTACCTGGCCTCCTGGGACCTGCAGAGTGCCCCCTCCCCATCCTTGACCTTCTCTTGACCCTCTGACCTTCCTCACTGTGAGAAACCTGAGGTCCCATGTGACAGGTGCTCCATGTGACCAGTGTAGACACTCAAGAGAGGCCCAGGGGCTTGTCCACAGACCTGACCCTGAGGCAGAGCTCAGGAGTGAGTCTTGGCCAGCAGCTGACCCATGGGCAGTCATGGGCAAAAGGACTGGTCAGGCTGAAGTAGGACCTGTCTCTCAACTGCCATCGAGTCGATGCCGACCCGGAAGGGAATGTCAAGCAGCAGCCAGCGTTCAGCACAGATCCGAAGGGCCCGAGCGGATGGAGAGGGCTTAGAGGTGGGACTCAGCTGACAAATTAAATAGCCCTGCCTGATGGCAGACGAGGTCATTCTGCCCGAGCACCAGGGCCTCTGGTGTCCGGCTCCCAGGCACGGTAGGGCAGGCTCCTCACAGTGGCTGCAAACCTCCCCAAGGATGGCTGGGCCAGGCCAGGCCAGGCCAGGCGATACACTGGCCATCTAAAGACCCTAATGTCTGCAAATGAAAGAGAAGATGTAACCTCAACAGGGGGGTTATCAGACACTTTCCTCCTTCCCCCTTCTGAGCCCGGGGGACGGTCTGGGAGGAGTGATTGGAAGCCCCACATCTGGAGCCCACAGGCCTGGACACTCTAGGTGGCCAAGGCTCCCAGTGCAGGTAGGTGGCACCAAGGTGGGCAGGCCCCAGAGCCTGCTTCTGGGGACCTTCCGGGGCACCCAGCCAGGGTCCTACCTCTGACCCCCTGGGGGGAGTGTGCGATTCCTGAGAACGGACCCAGCAAAAGGGAGGAAGTCCGGAGTCCCTATAAGTGTGAGGGTGGGGAGGAGGGGCTTGCCCCTCCTGATTCTCACTGCCCCTCGATCCTCCCCACCCCATGGGCTTGCGTGTCTAACCTAAGGGATGCTGTTTTTACAGGTTGTACGGTTTGTATTCCTTTGACCCATATCCAGTCCATCTTACATCACAGCACCATTGCTTCTCTCGGTACCAGCCACGTCCGCTCTCATTAGCCGCTGGAGAACTGTGTGGTGTAGTTGATATCACAGGTCTTAACTGTGTGTGAGAATGTATCCTCTGTGTGTCCAACGGTTGGATGGGAACCTTCCCCCATCACCCCCATCTCCGGCCCCAGCCTCTCCATGTCTGGGTTTTAGCTGGACATTTAGTTATTCTGATTGTATTTGGGGGGCTCTGGGTTTGGGTTTTCTTCCTAAATGGTGATTCCTTTAGTTACGGACGCTCTCCCAGCTCCTGCTTGTCCACGCATTATGTCTGTGACTCCTTCGGACTGTCCTGTTGAGCCAGTGTTGTCAAGAGACAGTATCTAGCGATTCCTATTTCTCTACTCCTTGGGAAGGGAGAAACCGATTTTTGTAATAAGTAAATAAAAATTAAAAGGGGGAAGGAAAACAAAACCAAAACCTCTTAATGGGAACCCGGCCCTGTCTGTCTTCTCTGTTCTGCAGAAATGTTGAAGGAATTGAACCAGCAGCGCAGAGCGAAAGCGTTTACAGACCTGAAAATTCTTGTTGAAGGCAGAGAGTTTGAAGTGCACCAAAATGTTCTAGCTTCCTGCAGCTTGTATTTCAAGGACGTGATTCAAAGGTTTGCCTTCCTTCCAGCTGTGGTCGGGTCTGTTCCTTTGTAGGACGCTTTTGTGTGGTTTTTCTCCTCCCCTCTCTTGCAGGTTCCTGAAGCGTGACTCCCTGTCACAGAGCCAGTAGCCATCTCACCTTCTACCCCCACGGCCCAGTGTCCTCTCACACACAGCCTCAGGGCAGCCACGCCCCCCACCCCACCCAGCCTGCCCCACACAGCCTTCCTGGCCACCAGGGGCTTCCTGGCCACCCCATCCCCGGGCCCCCAAGTGCTTCGTGGCTCACACCCCTCCCTGAGATTAGGACAGGAGGCCCCATGGGAAGGGATCACTGCACACTGCCCCCGCTGGGCCAGCACGGGGTCCCCAGCGCTGTCGCCACCACGGCTGTGGATGGCGATCTTAAATGCCAGGAAAGAAAAAAAAAAAATGCATCGACCAGGCTGTCTCCCTCGGAGGAGCATGAGGCTCCCAAGGGGCCGCTTGCCCCATCCGCACCCCGAAGGGGAAGAGGAGACTTGTAGCCAAAGGCCCTTCCACGCTGCACGTCCTGAGACTCGTTCACTGAGCCCCAGCGGGTGGCGCCTGCAGGCAGACCACGTGTGTCCTAAACACGGTCTATCCGCCTCAGCCCCGCCCTCTCTGCCCGACCTGAATGAGTCTTACTGGTGCATGAGCATCTTTTCCTTCCTTCCTACCTTCCTCTCTTTCTTTTTTTCTTTCTTTCTTCCCTCCCCCACCCTCTGCCATTATGTTGATTTTTTTCCCCCCTTATAATTTGTCTGCTTCATACCCTCTCAGAGAAGTCAGGGGCCACCTTCTAGCTCCTTCGTGAGGGAGCACAGCGAGGGGGGCCAGCCCAGGGTAACGCTCACGTTTCTCTCACCCATCAGCAGATTAATGCCGCTGCTCATTTTGCCTTGCAGCCTCTGGGGCAGACGCGGAGCTGGGACTGTGCTCAGAGCGGGAGGACAGGACCCCTGCTTGCTTCCCGGTGCTCTGTTTGAATTGCCAACTAATCCCCCAGTGACTGTGTTTTGTTTCAGGACGGCTCCCTGGCTGGCACCTCCTTCCGCTCCGTTGTGTCCTTTCCACCCAGCCTCGCCGGCCTTGGTGGCACAGGGAGGGGCAGCTCTCTGTAGCTTCTTGCCTCCTTTGAGGACCATTCGGGTCTCCCGTCTCCCCCAACCCCCCATGCTCAGGGTCTCGCCATGCGAGCACAGGGCTCCCGGGGGTGGGGCTTCTTCAGGCTGGGGTGGTCTTGGCGCTTACACCCTTGGCCAATCCCAGCCCCTGGCTGCCGGGTTGCAAGCGTACCAACCGACCAGATAAGCAGGACAGGATGCAGGACAGGACGGCCTGGGATAAGAGGCTGTGGGCATGAAGACCTCGGGACCCCCCCCACCCCCCAACCCACCCTCACCCCACCACACTTACCTGGAAGGCCCTACATTTATAGCCAACACTAACACACAACTGATAACAGGACACCACTAGGTGGGCTCCCAGAGGGTGCAGGGAGCGAAGGCCTCTGAGACAGGATGAGAAGGAGGAGGAAGGAGATTCCAGGACAGGGACTGAAAGAGCGATGGAGGGAGCAAGTCTTCCCAGAGATGGGTGTGCTTTGGGTGGGCCGCACTGACCCCGAGCTAGGACTCGGGGCTTGTGGTGAAGGTGTAGGGCCATCAGGAACAGCAGGCAGGGTGACCGCATGGAGATGGGGCCCAGTAGCACCCACCGCAGGACCTTAACTGGAGAGGTAGAGGTAGCAGCTGAGAGGCGGTAGCTGGAGAGGCGAGGACACCCCCTTGGGAGAGAGCTCGGAGCTGGGAGACTCTCCCAGGCAGATACAACCTCGTCCTCAGGTTTCCTCATCTGTAAAACAAGAGGCTAGTGGTCATCCTTGGGGCGGAGGCGCTGGGCAAGGCCAGCTCTAGGGATGGAGGCTCACCGTGAGGGCTCAGGCACATCAGTCTCAGGGAGGGAGGGCTAGGAAGCAAACAGGTGTTGGGGGAGACGGTGCATCAGTGTTGGGTACTGTGCATGCGTGTCAGCAGCGCGAGGAACATCCTTGCTGGGCAGCCTGTAGGGCACAGAAGATGGATGTAAAGGAGCCTGGAGACCATCTAGGGCCCTCAGGAGACAGGGGGAGACCTGAGCAGAGCCTGAGGCACCCCGTGTTAGAAGAGCCCAACATTCGTTTGCCATCGTTACACACATTCGATTTCCCTGGTCCTAATCATAATAGCTGCAAGCAAATTCCTAATACAGGAAGAACAGCAGAAGCTATCCTGGAAAAGCGTTTCCTCTCTGGCCACATAAAGAGAGAGATCAGCTGAGGTCACCCTGCCGTTTCAGTCTCCTTCAGGCCTGTGGCCCTGGGGACCTGATGAACAGGCACCATGTAAGCAAGCATGAGCACCCCCTAGGGGCCAGGCCTGGCACAAAACACTAGGCAAGATGGGTGGGGTGTCCTCCTGGAGCCCACGGCCTTGGAGGCATAACAAGAACGCGCCCCAGAGCAGAGAAAGGGTGGAAAGGGAGACCCCGAGGGGCTGGCTGGCAGAGCGGCCTTGAAAGAGGTGGCATCATCAGACAGGCGTTCTGCAGGAAGGAAAGGCATCCGCCGGACAGGGCAAGCAAGTCGGGAGAGCGCAGAACCGGAGAGATCCTGGGTTGGCGGCATTATGGGAACTGCAGCATCATGTGTGAGGGCTGAGAGGGAGGCAGGAGGCAGGAGCCAGACCCCAAGGGCTTTGTTTTCAGCCCCTCTGACTCGTGGCCCCTGCGGCTCTTCAGCTCAGCTGCCTGTCAGCCTCACGCATGGGTCAAGCAAAGACTGGCCAGCGCCTTCCCCGAGGTCCAGGCTGCAGGTGTCCTGCCCTGCCCAGACCGCCTTCCATAGTGAATTGCAAGTTCGTGCCTCGAGGGGAAGATCTACCCCTCAAGGAGAGGGGAGATGCGTCTGATGTCATCCCAGACATCCTCCCACAAGCCTCCAGAAGCAGGAAACGCTTAGCCACCCCCGTTTTACAGAGGAAGACGTTGAGGCTCAGAGAAGTGGATTAGGCAGGAGATAGGAAGGGAGCTCGAGTCCACAGCGTGTGTTCTTTCCTTGGTCTGGCCGACCCACACGAGAGCTGATCCGGATTAAGAATCCATGCAGTCTGTGAGGAAGGAAGGTAGACTTCCAGGGCTGGCGGTGAGGACTGGCCTTCAAGGAAAAGAGAGAGAGAGAGAGAGAGAGAGAGAGTGTGTGTGTGTGTGTGTGTGTGTGTGTGTGTGTGTGTGTGTGTGTGTTAGAAACAAGTGCACATTTTCCAGGGGACCCCTTCGCCAAAGGAGATACAACCCCCCCTCAAAACAGGCCCCAGGCCGCAGGCACTCACCCACACCAGGTGGCAGGCTGTACTCGGCATGGTGAGGGAGCGCTGGGAACCGAGGCGGCCTTAGAGGGGGTGCATGACCAGTGCCCGTACTGAGAACACTGGGCCCAGGGTGTCCATCCCTTGATCACTGCCCCCAGCCCCTCTTTGGACCACGAGAAGGACTGCACACTGTACTGGCCGCCCCTCCCTCAGCAGGGTTTGCCGGAGGAGGAGGGGGGGCTTCATGAGGAGAGGCCAGACCTGGTAAGCCCTGGCAATCTTCCGGCCGATCACAGGCTTAGGCACGCAGTGGGGCAGTTCTGTGCTGCACCCAGAGTACCACGAAAGGAAGGCCTGGTGATCTACTTCCCAGAAAACCAGCCAAGGGAGCAGCTTTCTTCAGGCACAGGACTGGTCACCAGGAGTCAGCATAGACTCCATGGTGTCGGGTTGGTTTTCCAGTCAAACTAGGAGCGGCCTGGGGCCACTGCCTCCCTAACCCAGAGCTGTTTCTCACCCCTGGGAGTGGGACCAAGCCCTGTCCTGGGTTTTCTTTTTTGGCCCCTGGAAGAGATGGGGCCACGGGGGACACCCATCGTGCCAGCTCACTGGCTGGGCCAGCAGCAACCCCTTCTTAGAGACAGGGCCAGCTCTGCTCTCCCCAGACCCATGGGGTGGGGGAGGGGGCAGGGAAGGCCCAGCCAAGGAGAGGAAGACCCTCAACCAGCTGGATTGTCCTGGTGGCTGCAATGGGGGCTCGAACAGTCCGGCAATCGTGAGGCTAACACAGGACCGGGCGACGCTTTGTTCTGCTGTACACCGGGATGCAGCGGCTCAGAACCGACCCGACAGCACCGAGCTGCAAGAAGGAGGAGGAGAGCCACACTCTCCTCAGACGCAGCAGGCTCCCTGATGCCGGCCACGCACACACCAGCCGAGACCCTCAGCTCAGCTGCCTGTTGCCGCCTGTGGTGCTCTCCCGTTTGGACAATGAATGAATGTCGATGAAGGAGCTCCCCAAATCTCATGAACAAATTCCGTTATCTTTGCATTCTCGCATTCCACGGACTTTTTGAAGGACCGCCATCCTGGGCTTCTCACCTCCTCTCAAAGAATGATGGAGAACCTCGGTGAATGTGTGTCTGCCCAGAACACTGCTCTGCAGGTGTTTCCATATAGGTCACAGGGCCTGTCCCCCAAAGTGCCGCCAACGGGACTGGAGCACGCAAGCCTTGGTGTGCAGGGGAATGTTTTCATCGTGGGTCCCACCCAGAAGCCACTGGCTGCAAGGGTCAACTGACGGAGGGACAGAGTTTCAGTTCTGCCCACAGGGCTTTCAGTAGCTAATTTCACAGAAGTGGACCAGCCTACCCCTTCTCCGTAGTCTCCTCTTGGTCTGGAAGCACCACTGAAACCTGTTTCCCGCGGGTGGCCCTGCTGGTGTTGGAAATACCCACGACACAGCTCCTGGAATCACTGCAGCACACCAGCCACCCCTGGACGACAAGCCGACAGGTGGAGAAGGACATCGTGCTTGGGAAAGCAGCCGGGCGGCGACAAAGAGGAAGGCCGTCGGCGAGATGGATGGACACCCGAGGTTACCTTGGTGGGCTCAGACCTGAGAACAGTTGTGAGGCTGGCGCAGGACCGGGCAGTGTTTTGTTCGGTTGGGCATGGGGTCGCTCTGGGTCGGGATGACTCCGCATTGATCCGGATGTGGAGAACCCACTGCCCTGGAGTCATCAAGGCAAACTTCTTTCACTACCTTCTGCGTGCAGCTGGGGGTCCGTGAGTGGGAACAGCTCAGGTAGACTCCACAGGCTTGTGCCTGATAACGAGAGGTGAGCACACCTCTCTGAAGGAGGGGCGCCCCATCACTAGGTCACAATGGGAGAGCCAGGGCCTGCTTGCCCCGCAAACAGCCTCAGGCCCCGTGTGTGCCCAAGTCTGTATTCTGGGGCTGATGATGGCCTGGCTATGCATGTGTGGGGCAGGATGGGAGCTGCACTGTTAAGTGCCCCTTCCAAAAGAGCAAAGCAACCCGGTGCATTCCAGTGGATTCCAGATTATGGAAACCCTACATGTTCGGGGTTGAACCAGGCTCCACCCGGCTGAGACCTTTTGGAAACAGATCACCAGGCCTTTCTTCTGAGGTACCTCTGGGTAGGTCTGAACCTCCAAGCTTTCAGAAAGGGGTCAAGCACTCAGCCAACACCCCATAATTCTAAAGTTCCAACAACGCCCAGTTCCAACTTGCATCGAGTCTTCAGAGGACGCTTCTTGCCGCAGAGAAGCAATAGCTAGCAGGGAAGTGTCCAGTGCCCTAATATTTAGGACCCTACCTTCCCAGCACCCAGTTAAGCAGGTGGCTGTGTCCCATATCCTGTCTCCCCCTAAGCTACACACCCCGTGGGAGTACTAGGCTCCAGGAAGTTCTCATCTTCTTCCAGGGCCCCTGGGCCTCGGTGGGAGCTGGGCAACCACAGCCTCCTGCACTGTCAATTTCAGACAGACATGGCATTGTCACTGCCTGCCCTGCCCTGCCCCACCTTCCTCCAGTGCTGCTCCCAGAAGGTCCCCACACCACTGTGTGGGGCTGGGTAGAACAGAAGGCTCACTCCCACAACCCACATAAAGCAGGGACCCCGCGGTCATTTGTGGAGTTGGCTGACCCCCACTGGGGAGAGGGGTTTCCTAGGCAAGTCCTGTCCAGAGATGGAGAGGATCTAAGGAGTACTGAGGTCTGCTGTTGGGCGCAGAGCGCCACACACACACACTCCCTGGACCCACATATAAAAGTCCACGTGTGCTCACAGGAGCCCCCACCACAAGGTCTCTCTGGGCCCTGTCTGCCCCCTCCAAACCTTAAACTCGACTGCCTGGTACTGTCCTTCCCATGCTGGACCGTCCTCTGCAACCACGGGGATGAGGATTCAGCTCAGAGGCCAGGACCCTCCAGCCACGCTGCAGACCCTGTGCCCATCAGTCCCTTCCTGCCCCCGACAGCACCCCCACAGCATCCCCACAGACCCCTCTGCTCCTCCGTCAGGCAGGCGCTGGCTGGTCCCCAGCGACCCTCTCCCTGGCTCAGATTCTGGTCAAAATGGGCAGACTCTGCAGGTGCCGCCATGCTTGCAGCCCCTTTGCAGGACTACGGGCTCCACTGCCCCACCCACCTCCCCACAGCGACCCCACTGGTCTCGGCTTGCCAGGGTGTGCACTCATGTCGGTGTGAGTGTCTGTCTGTCTGTTTGCCCCTTAGTCCCACCTCAGCTCTTCTCGGGTGTCTGCCTGGGGACACAAGGGAGACAGGGGGACAAGTCAGCCTGGAGGCAGCAGTGACTGGGGGAGGTGAGCAGCCATCTGTGTACCCA
The DNA here is from genome assembly GCF_000313985.2 of Echinops telfairi. NCBI lineage: Eukaryota > Metazoa > Chordata > Mammalia > Afrosoricida > Tenrecidae > Echinops > Echinops telfairi. The sequence continues at coordinate 80,808,917 of NW_022103906.1, read as the reverse complement.
TCAGCCCTCCCTGCCTCGATGGTCACCCCAGGGTGACTTCCACAGAGCACGAAGGGCCTGAGACGGAAAGGCCAGGCGGGCAGCATGCAGGAATGAACGGAGAAGGCAGGGCAGCAAAGTGAAAGGGGGAAGAGACTCCGAGTGAGAGATGGAGCAGGGGAGGACTCCGGTGTTGGTGGCAGGGGTGGACCTGATGGCCTCTGAGGTCTGGCTGTGCCTGAATTGAGAAGATTCTGAGTTATCCCACGTTGAGCTATTTTTACATGGGACAAAGTACCCAGGGGTGGGGTGGAAGGACCCATCCCAATAGCCGCAGGATACAGCTGTGCCAAGTCGCTTTGGGGGAGGGTTCTGCTCAGACCTCTACTAGCCAGAACGCCTACCCTCTCTGGGCCCACCCAGGGCTGGAAGTCAGCACCCACAGGCCCCCAGTCAGAGGAGCTGTTTCATGGGGAAGGCCAAGCCCAGCACCTCTGGGCAGGGACACTGGGCACTTACAGGGACAGCAGGATCACATTTTAGCCCGTTTTAAAGGCCCTGGGAGAAAGCTGCCGGGATGATGGAATTCCAGATACTGTCATGCAGAGAGGCTTACTTATCAGCCTCATCACATAAAATCTTCAGGGGAAACCTGAGACCTCATCTAGCTGAATGGTCTTGCTTTGCAGAAGAGGAGGCCCAGGGTTTGAGAAGCCAAGGCTGCCAGCTAGCCAGCAGAAGAGCTGGGGACCCAGCCCCTGGTCCCTGCCCATCTCCACCCACCCCCCATTTGCACAGGAGCCTGCCCCCCCTCTGGCTCGCCAGCCTCCCTTGCCGGACACCTCAGCACTCCGTTACCAGTCACAGATGCACCCAAGGGACCAGCCACCAGATTGGAAGCCCCTGGGTGGAACAGCCACCTGGCTGTCCCAGCCCTGGGCAGAGGCGGCTCAGTGGGGCTCCATCTCAGGACTGGTGTGAGCGGCCTAGCCTGGAGGCCAGTTCCGTGACTTCTGTAAGACCTGCCTCCTGCCTCTTAACGCTCTGGGTATTTTTCCTCCTGGCGTCACTTCTGTATCGGTGTTATTTTTGCTTCTTTTTATCTGTTTCCTTCCAGGTCCAGCTTTAGGGCGCGGCTGGCCAGGCCTTAGGAGCCCTTACAATGTTTTTTGTTTTTTTATTTTATTTCTGTAGACACCAGATATAAAGCATACTTATATATATTTGTGTCCCTTTCCCCCCTCCCCCCAGTTCACAAGCCCGATGCACACTCTACACGCAGGCCACTCTGACCTCTGACCCCGTGTTCCATGTGGCAGGAGGGCCCCCGCCCCTGGCCAGGTCCCAGGTCATGGCTGCTGGCTGTCTGTGGCGGAAGTCCTTGATTGCTCCCCTCCCCCTCCTCCCCAGCTCTAACCATTCTGTCCGTCTATCTCGTCTCGTCCTCGGTTTCAAAGCAATGTCATGAAGGGCTTCCTTTCCACGCCTAAAAGGAAACAATATGGTTTGGGAAAGAGGCGGGGTTGTAGCAGGGGTTCTGGGACCCTGCGGGGAAGGGGGAAAGGGGGCGGGGTGCGCGATCCAAGGAAGTCTCCGGATTGGCTGGGATCACAGCCAATTGGGAGCCTCGAGCCTCGGGCCTCAGTCCCGCGGGGTCACCTCCCACCTGAGGCCTGTGCCCTGGCCGCCCCCACATGTAGGTCGCACTGGGTGGAAAGGCCAGCTGCAAGCGAGGGACCCAGCGTATTGTTTCCCTTTGAGGCCAGTCCTGGTCCTCGTCCCCATCCACAGCTCATGCTTTTTAATTTGCACTTTTTTTTTTTTTGCATGGACATGCCAAGTAGTGATAATGACCGCAGGGTTTTCTGTTCTATGGGGCCTCTCTGGTCAGACTCTTCTCTTTCAGATCCCGGGTCAGGTCAGTAGGGTCAGGTGTGTCCATTGGCGTGTCCTTTGAGACCTAAACGAAGGGCGTGACCGAGGTGTGCAGGGAGCCCTAGCCCTGTGAGGACGCGGCGCCAGCGGGTAAGGACACGCTGGTCTCTGTGCCTAGGTCCCTGCGCGACGGCAGCCAGGGCGGCCGGGAGAAGCTGGAGCTGGTCCTGTCCAACCTGCAGGCGGACGTCCTGGAACTGCTGCTGGAGTTCGTCTACACGGGGTCCCTGGTCATCGACTCGGCCAACGCCAAGACGCTGCTGGAGGCGGCCAGCAAGTTCCAGTTCCACACCTTCTGCAAAGTCTGCGTGTCCTTCCTCGGTGAGCCCGGAGCGCATGCGCGGAGGGATGCGCGGGGAGGGGGGGTGGGGGGGGTGTAGGATGAGGGCGGGACCACAGATGGGAAATAATTGTGAGACCGCAGGGGTTACAGAGGGGAGGTCAGGTAGGTGTGGCTGGGTTTGCCAAAGGTGTTTGAAGATGCTAATTCGGATCCCTGCATGGTCAGCTTGAGCCAGTCCCAATTATAGGTGTGACTTGGGGCAAGCTGTGAGAACCAGTGTGGGGAGACCCCAGGCCTGGTCTTCTGGCCTTGTTAGCTTTACTCTGAACACACTGGTTCACCAGCATCTTATTTCCGTTAACTTGCTTAAGACCTGGTCCACACAAGATGTCATCTGGTAGTGACTTCTGGACTGTCTCTAAGATGCAAGACCTGTTGCTCAAAATGGAGAGCCTGATGTCAGCAGCCTCTGGCAGACCCCCTCCTCAGAGGTCACTCTGTCAGTTTGTTGCCACCTCACTTGAGCAGGGAGAAGGAATGGCTAAGACCAGAATATCTCTCTCTCTCTCTCTCTCTCTCTC
>NW_022103906.1:80781347-80806039 GCF_000313985.2 Echinops telfairi | reverse complement strand
CACACACACACACACACACACACACACACACACACACACACCAAACCCCTGGAATTTGAGACAGAAAGTGGGCTGAACCTGGGTATAGAAGCAGATGAAGTGCAGACAATTAGGGGGCCAAGCAATATCGAATTGTCAGGCCCCCATCTTCAAAGCTGGGTTTTCCGGGACCAACGCAAACCTCAAGAGAGCAGGCCAGACTGAGTCCAGATTCTGGAAGGTCAGGTCAGGGAAAACAAAGCAACCCGGAAAAAAGGGAAGGCCAACAAGGGGGGGCCGGGGGGGCCAACAACCGACCGGCCCCAAAAGAACCCTGGGAAAACCCAACGGGAACCAACCAATATGGAAGACATCATGAACCTTAGTGGGACCCTCGGCCCCGACCTGGTCCCAGCTGTGAGGAACTGGGCCTCCACCACACCACAATGATTGAGGCCTCTCAGTCCCAGGACTTGCAGGAGCTGAAGGGGACCCAAAGAGGGCCCAAGGGAGTCGGGGTAAAAGAGAACCAGGGGAATGGCCATGAAGCTCCCAGACCCCGTGATGCATGGAGAGTGGGAGGCAGCTGGAGCTGAGCAAATAGGACCCCGAAACCCTGAATACAGTCCCTCATGTTGTGGTGACCCCACCCCCAACCATAAAATTATTTTCATTGCTACTTCATCACTGTCATTTTGCTACTGTGATGAATCAGGCGACCCCTCTGAAAGGGTCCTTCGACCCCCCCCACAGGGGTCGTGACCCACAGGTTGAGAACCGCTGCAGTAGAAGGAAGGGGTGACCCCCGTCCAGGGTCTTTGGTCAGTGACCTTCGCTCTCGCCCCCAGAGAAGCAGTTGACAGCCAGCAACTGCCTGGGGGTGCTGGCCATGGCCGAGGCCGTGCAGTGCAGCGAGCTCTACCACATGGCCAAGGCCTTCGCACTGCAGATCTTCCCCGAGGTGGCGGCCCAGGAGGAGATCCTCAGCATCTCCAAGGATGACTTCATCGCGTACCTCTCCAACGACAGCCTCAACACCAAGGCCGAGGAGCTGGTGTACGAGACCGTCATCAAGTGGATCAAGAAGGACCCTGCTTCTCGAGCACAGGTAGACTAGACGGTGCGCATCACAGCAGGGAGGGAGAGCCAGCAAGAAGTTGGGGAGAGAAGGCCGGGCTGCATGGTCTGACCAGCAGGGGGAGGAGGTGAGCCTGGGGGAGGCAACCCAATCCAAACTCTGCCATCCGGTCAGTTTTGACTCACAGAGACCCTGCCTGATAGGGTAGAACTGCCCCTCGTGAGTTTCTGAAACTCACTATGGAAGTAGAAAGCCTCATCGTTCTCCCGAGGAGCAGCTGGTAGTTTTGAACTGCCGGCCTCTTGGTTAGCAGGCCAACACCTAACCACAACGCCCGCCACCTGGGTTCTTTGGGCAGAGGGAAAGGAGGCTCCTGGACACTGAGAGAGCAGAGAGGTGACGAGATGGGAATTCTGCCCAGAAGGAGAACCCAAGCCAAACAGGAAGCCATAGAGCCCGGCTGGGCAGCCCCATGGCCCCACAGGGAGAAGGGTCTGTCTGAGCGAACCTCTAGGAGTTTTGTGCTGAGACCAGCAGGAGGAGCCCCACATCCTCTGGGTACTAGGGGAAGGTGGGGTGATAGAGATCACAGGGACTGAGTGGAGACCATGTGGAGGTGGAACACCGCTGAAGGTGTGGCAGAGAGAGGCTGTGAGTGCCTCAGACGGGACAGATGGAGGCTCGGAGACGGTGCAGAGGGAACAGGAAAGGCAGGGGTGGGAGCGGGGGCTCCAGGGAGAGGTCTTGAGGTAGGGGAAGTGCTGCTGGCTTGAAAGTACTGGGGGAGGCCTAGCCCAGAGCAGAAGCGCCTTGCTTCTAACATGTAAGGAAGCCCCAGGAATTGGCCCATGGCCTGGGGCGTTCTCGGAGAACCCAGAATCCACCCAGAGACCAACGAATGGGGACACTGGCCCCAAGGTGAGGACCCACCCAGGAAGAATGGGGTGAGGGATGCTGAAGCCCAGAGTGACCTGGGGTCACTGAAAGCCAGAGGACGAGGGCTATTGAGAGCAGGGACCCGTGGGGCCAAGGCAAGGTGAGATGGGCCCAGTGCTGGGACCTACAGCACAGGTTACAGAGCTAGTGCCCCCCCCACCACCACCACCACCACCCAGTCCCCACTTCCAGGAGGACAAGGTGGGAGGGGCCAGGTTCACTTCCAGCGGAAGGAAAGGCAAAACTTGCCGATGTGCTGCCTGCCATCCCAGCCCCCAGCCCAGATGGCTCTCCCGAGAGCTAGACCCTTACCATCAGACCCCATGAGCTTCGCCTACTGGATCACCCCCCCCCTCTCTAGTTCATCGATCCCGAGCCTGTATGTCGACCTGTGCCTCTGACTCCAGTTCATCCCATGACTCAAGATGGACGCCACTGTCCCTTTCCACTGGCCCTGGGCCCCACATTTCTGCCATTTCTCTCTCCTTTGTCTCTCATAAATGGGGTTGCTTCTCTCAAGCCCCCCCCCCAATTCAGGCCAACTTAATCTCCCCAGAATTACTGCCATCATCATCGCCTAAGCGAGTCCCCTCCAAATCCGTTTTGCACCCTGCAGCCTGAGTGGTCTTTCTGAAGAGCAGACTTGATCGTGCCATTTCTCTGGTTAAAAACCCTCGTTAGTTCCCTCATCAGCTCGACAGGATCAACTCCAGAATCTGTAGCAAGCCTGGCCTCAGAGGGTCCGGCTTTCTCCCTGTCTGCTGCCCAGCCCTCACCCTGCCAGAACCCTCCTGTAGCCAACAAGAAAACAGATTTGTGTCTGCTAGTTGCACAGGGGTTAAGCACACTGCTAACCGTAAGGTTGGTGGTTCAAACCCACCACCTGCTCCAAAGGAGAAAGGTGAGGCAGCCTGCTCCCTTCAAAATGACAGCTTTTTTTTCCTTTCTTTCTTAGGGATAAGGAATCTGAAGGGATATTTTTTTTGGAGTGGGGGGTGGCTCTGACTGAAACCTACTGTGTATATTAACACGGCCCATCTCAAGAAATGAAATTAATGACAATGTCCTGTCCGAGCCTCCATAGATATGGTTCTCTTGAAAAACCCGGTGAAAGCAGTTGTGCTCCGTCCTGGGGTGGTTACAAGTGTTGATCAACTCCACAGTAAGGGGGGAATCTCTCCACAAGAGCAGTGGGGGTTCGCTGGCAGGGTTCTTGTCTTCAAGGCAGGAAAGCCAGGTTCGATACCAACAAAAACACCTCCAGGCATCGCCATTGCCTGGTCTGTCGGTGAAGGCTGAACACATTTCAGCAGAGCTTCCAGAGTAAGAGGAAGCCAGGAAGAAAGGCCTGGCTACTGATGCTTTAAAAAAAATCTGACCGTGCAAGCCCTGGTGCATGGGGCCACCTTGAATTGGGGGTCAGCTGCAGCCAACAGCCACCACCACCCTGCAGCACCCAGCTCAGGCGCCATCTGCTCTGTGAAGGCTGACTCCCCTGATGCCCCCTAAGTAGACACTTCCTCTGTGTCCTACCCTTGCCCTGTACGGAATGACACCCGCATCGAACCGCATCTTGGCAGCCCAGTGAGGAGCTCGTGGGTGTCCCAGAGTGGTGGCGCGAGGTGGTGACATGCAGTGGTCATCGCTGATTGGTTGGGTGAAGCGAGAGCAGCAGGCTGAGTCGTCTGCCAGGCAGGAGGGCCGCTGCAGGTCCGTCTCTGAAAAGCCTGCGGCCGAGGGCAAGGGACCCACGGGTGTGTGGAAGGCAATGGGGTGCCACTTGCGTGACGTGGGGGAGACGCGGCCTCTGACCTTTGCGAGGGCCAAGCTGGACAGCCACCAACCTCCTTTCAAGGAAAGCTTACTTTCCCAGGTCATCGCATCAGTTCCCATGATCCCCTTTGGAGGGACACGGATCCAAGAGTCTGCCTGCTTCGGCCCTAGTGTCCCTCATGCCCTGCCTGGCAGGACACAGGCCCCATCTGGGTGGGGTGAAGGGGAAGGCTCAGCAGAGATGGCACAGAGAGAGGGGTGGCTGCGGCCGGCTGGGCCTCTCCCTCCCTCCCTCTAGCAGGTGTTAGCACCCACTCCAGACTGGGCTGAGCAGAGCATCCCCCCTCCCACACCCAGGACAGCCAGACGTGCCCAGACCTTATGCCTCCTCTCTTCTCAGTGCAACCAAAACCAGTGTGTTCAGATGCGAACCGACTGACTCCCTGTCCCCTCCTCCCGCCCCCCCACCCCCACAGTATGCCGCGGAGCTGCTGGCCGTGGTGCGCCTTCCCTTCATCCACCCCAGCTACCTGCTCAACGTGGTGGACAACGAGGAGCTCATCAAGTCCTCCGAAGCGTGCCGGGACCTGGTCAACGAGGCCAAACGCTACCACATGCTGCCTCACGCTCGCCAGGAGATGCAGACACCCCGGACCAGACCCCGCCTCTCAGCAGGTAGGAAAGGATAGGCCTCCACCTGCCCACCCCTGAACTGGCCCTCGTGACGGTCCCTCCCTGCCCCCCCCCACCCCAGGAAGCACCACGCGGGGTGCGCCTCAAGGGTGCCCCTCGTGTCCCTGCAGGTGTGGCTGAGGTCATCGTTTTGGTTGGGGGCCGTCAGATGGTGGGGATGACGCAACGCTCACTGGTGGCTGTCACCTGCTGGAACCCGCAGAGCAACAAGTGGTACCCCTTGGCCTCCCTGCCCTTCTACGAGCGGGAATTCTTCAGTGTCGTGAGTGCCGGGGACAATATCTACCTCTCAGGTGAGGCCCCTCGGGGTGGGGGTGGGGGTGGCATGGGCTTCCCAAGGGGACCCGTCCCCTGTTGTGAGGGCTGAGGAAGGCCAAGGCCCAGAAGTGTCTACTGTGTAGGTGACCCCTCTCCTGTGACCCTGGGGCGGGGCCTGCCCAGCCTCAGCCCCACCTCACTCCCTGCCTGCTCTTCTGCCCCCCACCCCGTACTGCCTACAGGTGGGATGGAATCAGGGGTGACGCTGGCTGATGTCTGGTGCTATATGTCCCTGCTCGATAACTGGAACCTTGTCTCCAGAATGACCGTCCCCCGCTGTCGGCACAACAGCCTGGTCTATGATGGGAAGATTTACACCCTCGGGGGACTTGGCGTGGCAGGCAACGTGGACCACGTGGAAAGGTAATGAGGCCCCGGAGGCCTCTCCCTGTGTTCACTGAGGCAGACCCACGTCCCTCCTGGCTGACCGAGCACCCACCCTAGTGGAGACGGACGTGAGATCGGATCACGCATAAGACAGTGATCGACCCCCCCAAGTCCTTCTCACAAAACCAAACCAAAGGAGGACCACGGGGCGACCAGACAGAAATAGGGGGCCTTGACTGTATCGGCCTCCCTCCGTGACCGAGGTGGGTCACTCTGACCCCAAAGTCCCCATCATCTAAAGGCAGTGTAGGGCATGCGCAGCCAGACCGGCCAGGCACATAGAGCCGCCTGAGTCAGAAGCCCCTTCCCAGAGACTTGCTGGGATTTCGGGGCAACGCTGGAACCAATGGTGAAAATGTGTCAGGACAATAGGGCTGTCCTATGACACACCAGGAATCCCACTCCTCACTCCGACCCACACATCCCAGGAAACCTGTTTGGGACAGGGGGCAGGATCACTGCAAGAAGTCAGTGGGCCTGAACCACCTGCACAAGCCTGCCCTCTGCTGGAAGTTTCACGTGGTGGTAGAGGACGTGGGTGCAGGCTTGGTGAGAATAGCTGGAGGTGGGTGCTACTCTGGGTGGAGACCAAGGCCTCTTCCTTTAGATTGGGAGAACGGAAGCCTGGGGGAGGCTCCAGCTCAGCCCTGCTTTTTGGAGAGTCCCTGGGTAGCAAAAAGAGCTGGCCCTTGACTACTGACCTAGAAGTTGGCTGTTTGAACCCACCCAGTGAAGAAGCCCTGGCTGTCTACTTCCATAAGGATCACAGCCAAGAGAGGTCTATGGTGCAGTTCTACCCTGCGATGCATGGAGTGGCCCTGAGTGCATGGGCATCACTTGGACAGGGACAGATTGGGTTTGGGTTTTAGTGCCCCAGAGGGTGGCACATGTCCGGCTGGCCTGGCCCCACCTTATAACCCAGAGGTAGCAGGTCACATGACTAGAGCTTTCTTCCCACGACCTTCCTGCACCCTCTCCTGCCGCCCCATCCTTGTCAGCTGCCACCAGAAAGCACATCTCCCCGCATGATACCTTCTTGCCTGTGAGGCCAGACCTACCCCTTAATTTGTCATCCCCCCCACCCCACCCCCCGCCAGTGGCTAATTGGACACTTGACAAATGTTACAGCAAAGATGGATTCAGAGGGAGACAGGATGTGAATGTTCATCGTGGGCTTTTAACTCCCCCAAGTGGAGCCCAGAGATGGCTCAGTCACTTTGAATTGTCATATTGCTATGGAGATCATGGGGAATCCCCATGCGATGAGGAGGATATTAATATTGGGGGGTTGAGCCTGGGCCAGCCCTGACGCCCCAGCCTGTGCCACGGCCCCCTGCCTGGCCAGCCATGCCCTAGAACCTTCTGGAAGTGCCAGCCTCCGACTGTTTGTCATCCCGTAATAAATACATGAAAAAGGAGACGTTTTCTATGTGGGAGTATACTGAGCTCGATCCGTCATCCTGTCTTGCTTTTGTCAGCTATTTTTAATCTCCTAAGACACACTGATTATTCATGTTGCAAACCTCTACTTGTTGGTAAATACGGGGATTTGCGGTGGTCGGGGAACACAGACCTCTCCTGCGGGGTTAGGCCTTCCAGCGGCGACACACCAGCTCAGGTGAGCAGTCTCAGCTGACAGGGGCCCCTGAGAGGGTCTGGGCCTGTCCTCAGCCCACCGGCCCTCATCTGCCAGCATTGTGGGGCGCAGATGGCAAGACGTTAGTGAGGCCAAGAGTGGAGAGGAAGGGCTGGGGTTGTGGGCGGTGCTCACCCACCAATGTCCCAAGGACACGTCCGGAGCCCTTTGGGTGAGCCCGTTGCCACCCAGGATGTGGATCCAGGGTGACAGGAAGGTCGCGATCATGGGAACAGGCACAAGGGTGCTTGCTTCCCCAGAAGGCACTAATGATCCAAAGTGCTATTATATTGATAATGAATGAGATGTATAGTGCCTTATAATTATATTGCATTACTGTATTGTAGGAATGGTGCGAGATTACATATAATTATAGATTAAAACAACAGTGCAATAGACAAACCTGTATTATATCATTACATAAAATAACTGGGTCTAATATTTCATAGCAATATATTGCAGGAGCCGTGGTTACTGGATGAATGATCGCGGAGCGCCCACTCGGCGGGTCATTTGCATGTCATTAGCATATCCTTCTCCGGCAGGAAGCTGACGGATTGCGCTGACTGAGGGTTTGTGGTTTGGCAATCAGCCACCTGGAATAACAAACTCTTGAGAAATTCGCTTTTGGCCGAGTGCGCAGTGATACTGAAAGGCGGGCGGCTAACAGCCAATGATCTTCCGCTGTCTCCCGGCTCCCTCTGGGGGTGCCCGGTGGAGCCCTGTCACAGTGGCTTAAAGAACAGAGAGCTGAACTGGGGACAGGGCCCCAAATGACACTGATCACACTGCCACCGATCCTTCGTCTGTGGCTTAATTGAATCAGCTCTTGCTGCCCTTTCAAATAGTTCCAGCTCTTCTCAAATCCCCAGTCTTCCCAAGCTCAGGGCCCGACTTCACACAGCTGCCCTGGTGCTAGTCCCAGTGGACTAGAGAAACAAATTCATAGATACTCATATGTGTGTTAGAGAGAACTTTATATCAAAGAGTAATTGTACCTTAAGAAAACATCCCAGCCAAGTCCAAATCAAATCCATAAGTCTGATCTTAATGCATATGTCTGATACCAAACTAAAAATTCCTCTTCAGACTCAGGCAACACATGCAATGATGCTAAATGCAGGAAGATCACAGGCCAGTGGGTGGAAAGTCTTGTGGATCCAGTGGCAGTGGAAGCAGCTCAGCACTGGCAGGCAGCCTCTCCACGCGACTCCTTCAGCTCCAGGGCTCGAGTGTAGCTCCATGTGTCTTGTCAGCAGCAGTGCCTTGCAGGGATTGAGTGTGTGTCCTGCCTCCAGTGAGCTATTTATCTCCTTAGCACCTCGAGGTCATCAAGCTGTGACCTAGTTGACAGGCTAAACTCCACCCCATCCACTCTTAATAGTCTCAAGTTGACAACAGATTATGTGACTGCCACAGCCCCTCACCCACAAGCTGAGCCACAGACCCCGAGCTAAGTGAGACCCTCTTTCATGACACTGAGTGGGTGGTGGAGGGGCGGTACAGTGTCCAGCTGGAGGCCAGAGGAGGCCCCTAGGGGAAGAAAGGCCCAGAGTAGGGCAGGTACTGTCAAACTCAAAACTCACTGCCACCCAGTCAATACCAACTGGTTACACAAGAGGAAGCAGTTTGGTATCACCACCTGCTCCTCTAGAGAAAGATGGGACTCTCCACTCCCTGAAAGACTGACAACTTTGGAAATTCACAGGGACAGTTCTGCTCTGCCCTAGAAGATCAGTGTAAGGAGCAGTGGTCTCAAACTCCCTGCCATCGAGTCAGTGCCAACTCATAGCAACCCTACAGGACAGAGCAGAACTGCTCCTATGAGTTTCTGAGACTGTAACTCTTGATGGGGAGGAGAAAGCCCTGTCTCTCTCCCACAGAGCGGCTCAGGGTTTTGAACTGCTGCCACCTTGCAGTTAGCAGCCCAATAAGCCGTGGTGGTAGCTGCCCTCAAATAGATGCTGAGTCTTGGAGGTCCAGGGGGCCCCACAGAACCGCACCATGCAGATTTCCATGTCTCCCGAGGTGCCTCTCAACACCAAACTTGCTGCCATCAAGTTGATTCCGACTCAGTGACTCTATAGGGTAGACCGAGTGAAACTGGCCTTGTGAGTTTCTGAGGCTGCCACTCCACGGGAGTAGAAAACCTCCTCTTTCTCTCTCAGCTCAGCTGGTGGTTTTGAACTGCTATTTGTGCAACTGCAGCCTAACATGTCACCACGAGGCCACCAGGGCTCCTGAGGTGCCTCCTGTAGATTCAAACCGCCAGCCTTCCAGTTAGTAGTGGAGCATGCCTCCATCTGCACCACCAGGGACCCGTCCTAAAAAACAAACTGGGGAAAGGCCAGGCCAGTGGTGTAGCAGACACACAGGGAGAACGCTGCCTGGGGACACAGCATAGCATGGAGCCCTGGGTGGGGGGCCCGGTATCCGTGCAGACAGAGCCCTGGGGACCTGGAGTCAGGAAGGAGCACGGGAGGATGCCTGCAGAAGTCTGGACAGGGGCTGGGAACCAAGTTCAAGGTGCTGTACAAAGAGCCCTCCATAGTTTGAACTCCCAGAGCCCTGGTGGTAGTGCAATGCTCATGCGATGGGCTGCTAATTGCCAAGAGGTTAGTTCGAAACCACCGCTTTCTCCGTGGGAGAAAGATGAGGCTTTCTGCTCCTGTAAGGAGTTACAGTCCCCAAAACCCACAGGGGCAGTGCTGCTCTGCCCTCCAGGGTCATCGTGAGTCTGCGTCCATCACTGGCAATGAATTTGGGGAGGTGTGTGTGGGGGGGGTGCTTGCTTATTTGTCTGTCTGCCTGGAACTCCCAGCCCCTCACTTGGCCACTCTGGCCTGTCCCCCACTCACGTGTCTTCTGGAACATTCTACTCTGTCCGGTCCAACTCAGGAGGACAGTCACACATCTGCAGACCGGCCCCACCACAGTGTCAAAACCCCTCCAACCCCTCCTGGGTCCCTAATGCCCAGTGTGTGCTGCCCGCTCTTAGGCACCGGGGTTTCTCATCGTTTCCTTCTCCCCCGCAGTCTCCTACCCCACAGTAACCCCAGTTACTGTCAACTCGATTCTGACCTAAGGACACCCCCTGAGTGTCAGAGCAGAGAGCTCTGCTCCGGAGGGTTTTCCACGGTGCATTCTTCAGAAGTAGATTGCCAGTCCTTTCTCCCAAAGCCCCTCTGCGGGGACAGGACCGCCCACCTGTTCACTGTGTGTGTTCCTGTGCACACCCAGGGCCTCGGCCCAGCCTGCACGCAGCTCTGCTCCCTGCTTCACAGAAAAGGTGAAAGCCATCCAAGGACTCTCTCGACTGCCTGCAATTGCTCCTCAAACGCACCCACATTCGAGACCCTTGCCTGCTTCTCCTCCCCACTCCCCACTCCCCGCACCATGTGCAGCCACCTCCTGGGAGCCTTGTGTGGCAGTGACCTCCCCCATTCCCTTTTGCATTTTGGCTCCCCTGAGCAGCATATAAACACAGTTAAATCCGCCTGTCTGAATGTCAGCCAAAGGCAGTGGGATGTATGCTGGGGCGGGCTCCCACCAGCTTGTGGGGAGCTGGTGATTATGATTTTAGGGAGCCCGTTGGTGGCACAGTAGTTGTTTGGGGTTTAGAGGCTTTTTTTTTAATGAGAGGAGCCAATTGGTAAGCCACTATTAAGGATTAAATAGTAAAAGTCCACAAGTAAAGACACTAAAAGCAATGGTGAAACATATCACTTCCTAAATGTTGACATGTTGCTAAGGTCCACGCTCCTTAATAACCATGCTGAAGGAGGACGTTCAAGCTGCAGGGGAAGCCTGAGCCAAAACAAGGCTCCCGGCATCGATGAACCAGCCATGGAAATGTTTCCACAAGCTGATGAAGCACCTGAAACTCTCACTAGTATGCCAGGAAATTTGGAAGACAGTTACTGCTTGGCCAATGGACTGGAAAAGATCCATATACGAGATCCATATTTGTACTATTCCAAAGAAAGCTGACCCGGAATGTGCGAACAACAAAACAATATCACGGCTAGCACATGTAAGTAAAATGTTGCTCAAGATCATCCAACAACGGCTGCCGTAAAATACTGACAGGGAGCTGCCAGAGGAAGAGGAGGTGGGACCAGGTCTGTCATTGCTGGTGTCTGGTGAACCTTGGCTGAAAGCAGGGAATGCCAGCGAGATACTTTCTTGTGCTGTGTTGGCTGTGCAAAGGCCTCTGACTGTCCAGATAACCTTGAGAAGCGTGGGAATTCTAGAACACCTCATTGTGCTCACTCGGAACTTGTCCGTGGCACGAGAGACAGTTGTGCGGAGGGACCGAGGAAATGCCGCATGGTCTAAAATCAGGAAGGATGTGCGTCAGGGCCTTAGCCTCTCACCGTACTTGTTCAATCTGCATGCTGAGCAAATCATCAGAGAAGCTGACATAGGAAGAATAGGGCATCGGGACTGGAGGAAGGCTTAGAAACACCCTGTGGTATGCAGATGACACGACCTGGCTTGCTGAAGGCAAAGGGGACTTGAAGCACTTCCTGTTGCAGATGAAGGATCGCAGCCTTCAATATGGATAATGACTCGTTGTAAAGAAAACCAACCCCCTCACTACTGGGCCAGTCGGTAACATCATGATAAATGGAGAAAAGGTTGACGCTGTCGAGGATTTTTGTCTTGCTTGGCTCCACAATCAATGCTCATAGAAGCAGCAGTCAAGAGATCAAAAGATGTGTTGCATTGGGTAAATCTGCTTTACAAGACCTTTTAGAGTGTTGAGAAGCAAGGATATCACTTTGAGGACGAAGATGCACCTGGTATTTTCCATTGCTTTATATGGGTCTCAAAGTTGGACAGTGGATGGATGCATTTGAATTGTGTCGCTGGCAGAGAATAGGGAAAGTATCAGGCTGCCAAAAGGACAAACAAATCTGTCTTAGAAAACGTACGGCACAGTGCTCCTGAGAGAGGATGGTGAGACCTTGTGGTCAGGAGGGCCCAATCCCTAGAGAAGGACATCAAGCTTGGTGAAATGGAGGGCAGAGAAACAGGAAGGCCCTCCAAAGATGAATTAACATAGTGACCGCCAACAAGGGGCTGAGGCACCAAAACCATAGTCAGGTTGGTGTGAGACCGCTTGTGGCGTGCTGTGATGCAGAGGGTCGCCGTGGGGTGGAACACAGTTGGTGGCACCTGCCTTCAACAACATGCGCTTTAGGTCACGTATGTCTCTTGTGGTTTAGGTGATGGTGGTGAGGGGCACCTCTGGGAGCAGATCTGACTCCGCCACTCTGTAGGACAGACTAGCATTGTCCCATAGAGGTTCCTGGGCTGTATATTTTGCGGGCGCAAACCTCTGGGTCTTCTTCTTTTCCCTCCGGCCTTTCCGTTAGCAGCTGTGTGCACCATCACTGAGCCGGCGTGTCATGTTTGGTAGAAATTCTGTGTCATGGTGACCTATTGCTTCCCAACTTGCTACTCTGTGACGTCACTCTGGTGACTTAGGATGAGCAAGTGCTACAAACCCAGGGCTTTTGTCCTGGAAAGCCAGCACTCGACTGATGAGACCCCACCCTTAGCTCTGGTCCCCCACCCCCCACCCCACCCCGCTCAGTCCTGCCTTCCTGCCCACACTCGCTTCCTCACGAAGAACCCTACTCCAGTGTCACTCCCTGGTCTCCCCTTCTCTCCTCAGGGCGCACACACTCCTGCACCTCCCATGACAGGAGACTGAATGTCAGACACCGCCGGACCCCCGCTCTTGTCACATCCCCCGCACTTGGAGTGCTCTGGGCTTTTGTCTGTTGGTCCATCCCTCCCCGGGTCTGCTCAACTCCCTCTGAATGGTAGCCTTTCCCCCAGACCTTGTTGGGAGCCCTTCCCTTGCCCCACCCTCTCTTAGAGAAGCTTCATCACGCACTTCCCATTTGTGAGCCAATGAGCCCAAAGCTGAAGGCTTCCTCCAAACCCGCGTCCCGCAGCCTGCTGGGCAGCCCCAGGGCTGCACACTCCCGAGGAATAAAACTCTCGGAGGCATCCCAGTGCCTCTGCTGAGCGAGCGTCGGCCAACGCCAGGCAAAGCGGGAGAAAGATGAGGCTGTCTGCTCCCACCCAGATGTCTAGCCTCTCTTTATGTCGCTGGCTGCTTGAGCGTCCTCCATCATCCTGAATGGCAGTGACTGCCTGGACCAGGAGGTTCATGACTGACCGATGACCTTAGCAACGACAGGCGGCCCTTGATGTCCTTCACCCTGGCAAAGCGACAGTGCCTAAGGCAGAAATCCGTGGAAAGCTAGCCAGCGTGTGCAAGGCCACCCCAGACGTCCTCTTTGGATTGGGATTTAGAACCGTCTGGGCGGTGGCGAGACTACTGGCTTCCGCATGATTGATGACTCTGATCGGGCGGAGAAAAAAGGGATCCTGAACACAGGCTTGCAAGACATGGCCTGAGAGAGAGAGAGGCCTCAGGGACCACCGTGCAAAGAACTCAAGACCAGAATGAAGGAAGTCGGGAGACTACCGAGGCCAACGCGGTGCTGACAAGAAGGAAGAAGAGTGATTCTACAGTGACCTGGGCTGCAGTGGCTGTGTGGGTGTTCCATCAGAGAACTGACTCATCAACAATAAAAACCTTTTAAAACAACAACAAAAAGATGTATGGGAACCCATCACAATGGTCTACCTATAACCTCCTCCCAGAGGGACGGACAACAGAAAAGTGGGTGAAGGGAGACAGCAGTCTGGCGTAAGACCTGAAAATTTTTTTATAAATTATCAAGAGTTCAAGAGGGAGGGCAGGGAGAGGGGGGAAATGAGCTCAAATAGAAATTGTTTTCAAAATGATGAAGGCAACATGTGTACAAATGTGCTCGACCCATGGATGGATGGATTGTGATAAGAGCTGTAAGAACCCCCAATAAAATGATTTTTTTTAAATGTATAGCCCCGGAAAATCTACAGGGATCCCTGGGTGGTGCTGGTCGTCTGGGATCAGCTATCATCTGAAAATGTGACCGTTCAAATCCACCCAGAGGCACCATGGAAGAGAAGGCCTGGCCACCTGCTTCCATCAAGACTGGAGCCAAGAAAAGTGCTTGGAGCAGTCGGTCACACGGGGTCGCCATGGGTCAGAAGCGACAAAAGAGCAGGTGGCTTAGTAGACATAGGGCGCTCCAGGGCTAACTAACTAATGTGAAGGCTCCTCCCCCCGGTCTTCCCCCCTGCACTCCTTCGATGCCCTCTCCCACCAGAGCAGGGGTTCTCCGCCTCCCTTAGGCCGCCACCCTTTCATACAGTTCCTCATGTGGTGGTGAACCACCCCCGCCCCCACAACCATAGCATTATTTTTGTTGTTACTGCATCACTGTCATGTTGCCACTGTTAGGAATCGGCAACCCCTGTGAAAGGGTCTTTTGCCCCCCAAAGGGGTCGTGACCCACAGGTTGAGAACCACTGTACCAGAGGGACACCTCCCCCATCCCGTTTACCCAGCCAAAGACCCTGCACCCTCTGCTCCCTCCTAATGCAAGCAATTAGCTGATATGCAAACCCCACCCTGATTCACCGTTTCTTTTGCCCCTGCCTTCTCACACTATGCTGCCCCTTGTTACTAAGCTCCCTGTAACAGTCCCCCCAGACCTGTCCCTTCCCCATCCACACACTACCGCACAGAGCTCTCACGGGGATCCAAATTTGATCAAATTACTTCTCTGCCTAAAACGTCCAGGGTGCCCCCCCTGAGCACTAGGCACATGTGGCCCTACTCCTGGCCTCTCTTCTGGCACTATTCTAAGACCTCCCTTCACCCACACTTCCCATCATCGGCCTGCCCACCCCACCCCACCCCCAACTCCCACCCCTCCTCACTCCCTGTTTAACTGGTGCCTGTGGCCATCAAGGCAGCTCCATCCGCACTACCCCATGTTCAAGAGCTGAGCCCTGCCCACTCCCATGCTGCCTCTCGTGAGGCTGTGCTGGACCCAATGCAGTAGCCACTGAGTGTCTTCCACCCCAGGTCCCTCCACTCCTGGGCTCTCTCTCAGAGGGCCTGCCGTGACCCCGATTGGCCCATATGTGACCCTTCTACCTAGCCTGTTTTAGTCGGGAAATTCTCTGGACATCTGTCCATTAGGAGTGACCCTGCTGGTATTGGAAACCTTGGTGAGGAAGCTTCCAGCATCACAGTGACACGCAGGCCACCTCAGTATGACAACCTGACAGATGCGTGATGGCCCCTTCCCCTAGTGAGTAGCCGACTCATACCTTCAGGCCTCACTCGGGCCTCTGCTGCTCCGTGGAAGAAGCCTGGCCTGGCCCCTCAGAGCAGGCTAAGTAAGCCCCTCCTTGTCAACGGGGTCTCTCGCCATCATACACTCACCCTCCTGTATCTGGGGTGTTCTTGGGGTTTCACTGGATCCTCCTCGGCCCCCCCTCACCCCCTAGGGCCATTAGCTAGCGCCTGGAGGGCAGGACTGGTGCTTACTTAACCTGTTTCCAGAAGAGTGCCTGGGTGTGCAGGAGCGGCTCGGTGAGTCGGGGTTGCTGACAGACAGGTAGGACGGAGCTAGGTAGAGAGGGCTGAAGGTGCCCAGGAAATGTGTTGCTTGAGCAAACGTGTGGGGACCGAGAAACCCTGCTGGGACCGGAGAGGAGAGGCTAGTTGGGGTCAGACCACAGGAGGTCCTGAGGGGTCCTCCCAAGAGGCCCCAGCACTGTGGCACAGGCAAGAAGCAGACGGTGGTTGGTGCTCCCCCAAATACCTGCTGGTGCTCCCCCAAATACCTGCTGCCCGTGGCTGCTGCCATGCCCTGCCTTTGACCCTGGGACCCTCTGCCCCTCTCTCCACAGGTACGACACCATCACCAACCAATGGGAAGCCGTGGCCCCTCTGCCCAAGGCCGTGCACTCGGCAGCAGCCACCGTGTGTGGCGGCAAGATCTACGTGTTTGGGGGGGTGAATGAGGCGGGCCGCGCTGCAGGGGTACTCCAGTCCTACATCCCTCAGAGCAACACGTGGAGCTTCATTGAGTCCCCAATGATCGGTGAGAACCCGCTGCCCGCCACCCAGGGCCAGTGTCGTGAGCCCACCCCATGGCTTCCTGCCGAGGCGAAGCCAGGCAGGTCCACAGACCCAGGTCTGGTGGGAAGAGCAAATTCCCCGAGTCCCAGGTGCAGCTGAGAACGGGCAGGCAAAGTGTGTGCACCCTGCACCTGCTGAATCCCGGGGCCTGATCCTTGGTGCCTCAGTGGGGCACTGACTGGCTCTCCACCCCGTCCCTGGAGGCCCTGCTGGGAAAGGCAGGCGAGAGGGGTGTTGCGGAGGAGAGGCCCTGACCCCTGCACTCTGCTCCCTCCGCAGACAACAAGTACGCTCCCGCCGTCACCCTCAATGGCTTCGTCTTCATCCTCGGCGGGGCTTATGCCCGGGCCACAACCATCTACGACCCTGAAAAGGGGAACATAAAGGCGGGCCCCAACATGAACCACTCCCGCCAGTTCTGCAGGTGAGGGGGCTGTGGGGCTCCCCTCGGGGAGGGCAGGAGGAGGGGACTGGAGACAGAAACAACAAAAGGGTTACCGTGGCTAGCTGACCAGAGCTCCCTGTCCTGCAGCCATTCCCCGCAGGCTACTGGGGTTCAATCTCAGATGACTGGCATTCATGCCAGGGCAGAGTATGAAGCACCCAAGGGCAGCCAAGGGCCCCCTTGGGGTTTCCAGGTGACCCAACTGGACACCCCCAGGCCCAGGGCCTTGGAGGCTAGATCTCCTCCCATGGGGAGGGCGGTGGGTGTGCTGTGAGGTCAGCTCTCCTCCCGGACAGCTGCCCATCACAGCAGGACGAAGCACCAGAGCTGAGCATTGTCCTGCATGAGACAGGTGGCTTCTCGGGGAAGGCTGTGAGCGCCCACGTGATCCTGAGGCCCTGATAGATTTGGAACCGGGCAGTGGCACTGGGCCCAGATGTCCTGTCTCTCAACCACACGCATGCCGCAGGCCCTGCAGGGAGAGAGGGAGACAGCAGGCTCAGGTTTGGGTCCCAGGCAGCCTGAGTCCATGGCCCAGAGAAAACGCCTGGATTGTGACACCCCAGCCCCTCCCCTCGTAGCCCCATCTCTTCCTGGACTGGGCGGAAGACGGAATAAAACGGGGTCCTAGAAACTGGCTCTCAGCAATTTCCACCACATATCCTCCCTAAGCCACCATGTGCCTGGTGAATCAAGACCCCTGGAAGCCTCCCTAGGGAGCAGCACCTGCGCACGGCCCACTCTTCATGTGACTGTCCCTAGGAAAGGTGCCATCTCCGTGCTAACTTGCCCACTGGTCTTCGACGACGAATGGTTTACCCGCTCTGGGGGTGTCCTCCCGTCTGTGAAACAGGCCTGGGCCAGATGACTGCTAAGTTCCCGTTCGCAGGAAGAGCCTCCGGTCTTCTGTCACTCTGCAGGAGGACAGTGTGCGGGGCAAAGGGACGCCACTGCCCACTGACCAAGATGGCGGGGTGTCGAGCACCCCCTGGGTGGGGGGAGGGTAAACTCCGTGCCTCACCTGAGCACAGAAGTGGACAGGGAAAGACTTTATGCGCAAGGAGAGCTGCAGCCAGGTCTTGCAAGAGAAGCAGGGGAGAGACAGGCCACCAAGGGAGACACATGAGCGGCATGGGTGGGGTGCAGTCTTTAGAGAGAAGGCGGGCTCCTTGGTAGTCTATAGTATGCAGTCCTATGCTGGGGGTAGGGGTGTATGGGTGGGGTCATCCAGAGTCTGAATCGGCTTTGAGAAGTCTAGACCGGGACAAGCAAACCTGCCCTCACAACAATATAAAAATAGACTGTGAGCGATGAATACATTTCTACAAACAAGTGAAATCATTATTCTCTGAAGCTTATCCTTTCAAATTTTTTCAACTTGACTTCAGAACCACCTGTATGTACCAAAAGAGCCGCAGTTTGCCCACCCCTGGACTACATGGCCCTGCTTTGCTTAAGGTTCAGAATTTCAAAAATCGATTTTTAAAAAATGCCAACGCACTGCCATCAAGTCAATTCCAACCCTATAGAATAGGGTTCAACTGCCCCCATGGTTTTCCGAGTCTCGTAACCCTTTATGGGAGTAGGAAACCTCATTTTTCTCCCACAGAGCCGCTGGTGGTTTTGAACTGCTGACCTTGCAGTTAGCAGCCCAACACATAATCCACTGCCCCGCCGGGGCTCCTTCAGTAATGAATGAAAATATGTTGGGTGGCAGGGCTAGCCAAGAAGAAATGGCCAAGAGCTGAAGTAAGAAGTCGGGGCTAGAAACACGTAGACATTCGTGAAGTTGGACGTCACGGTGAATGGGCAGCTGGACTATTACAGGAAAGAGGTAGTGCCGGGCTCTCCCTCTGGCAGAGCTGAGCAGAGCAACGCAGGACCAAGTCGATGAGTGCCACCCAGAAAGGGCCCAGAGGTACCAGCTGGGACCCTGCAGAGAGCATGCCTGGCACTGGTGTTCATAGCCAGGTTAATGCCAGGTCCCATTGCAGAAAGGGCTGTCGGACTACCATGGCCAGGGTGATGTGTCCCACACAATGGCTGACGTTCACTTTATGATCTAACTTCCCCTGGAGCCTGAATTTCTTTTGCACTGTGTCCCCACATTGCTCTGAGCCTGGAACCTGTCGGCAGAGGCTGTGCGCCTCCTGGCTGCTCGTTGGAGGCCTGGCCCACGTCCGGTCTCCAGCAGCTTGGGGTGCGGTGGTGGGAGTGAAGGGAGAGCCCGCTTGCTGTGTGATTGGCCCTGCAGGAACAATCAGAGGGCTTAACCCAGCAGCCCGCTCACAGGCCGCTTGCTCTGGGGCCCAGAGGAGGGCGACGGGCCTAACGCTCCTCCCCTTCCTTCCTGACAGTGCCGTGGTGTTGGATGGCAAGATTTACGCCACGGGAGGCATCGTTAGCAGCG
Source organism: Echinops telfairi (assembly GCF_000313985.2). Classification (NCBI taxonomy): domain Eukaryota; kingdom Metazoa; phylum Chordata; class Mammalia; order Afrosoricida; family Tenrecidae; genus Echinops; species Echinops telfairi. The sequence continues at coordinate 80,787,317 of NW_022103906.1, read as the reverse complement.
AGGGACCTGCCCTGGGCAACATGGAAGCCTATGAGCCCGCCAGCAACACGTGGACCCTCCTACCCCACATGCCCTGCCCGGTGTTCAGACACGGCTGCGTGGTGATCAAGAAGTATATTCAGAGCGGCTGACGTCCGCCGGGAGGCCATGGCGAGACTGTGGACTAGTCTGGTGCGGCAAGCGCGACCCACAAGGAGACGTTTTCAGCAACCCCAGGAAGAGGCCAACATCACGCAACCTAGGAACCGCTGCGCTAAACATTGTGAAGTTGCTCTCCGTGGGCCGTGGAGGACCCTCCTGCCGGTGGGTGACCGAGCCGCGGGGACAGCCGGCGCCCGCCGGAGCGCTTGCTCTGATCAGAGGTGCTCCCTCTGCCCGGTGCAATAGAGTTTCACATATTTTTTCAACTGGGAGAGAGAAGCTGTCTTTTTTCCTTCCTGCAGAGCAAGCTCGATCCCCCAGCCACCGTCGATCAGTTATCCGATGTCAGTCGCACGCACCAGCTTGTGCGAGCGGCACCAGGCTCTCTTGGAAGAAGATCAAAGTGTCCTTACCACTTTGATCCCTACTTTTCTGTTTTTAACCAACCCACCCTTCCCATGGCTGAAGGAAAACCATGGACAGGACTGTTCGGTAGGCTGCTGGTCCCCTGGGCGGCGCAGGAGAAGCCGGGCTGCTGGAGCAGAGCCAGGCAGGGGCAGCAGGGGACAGCCGGCCATCCTTCACAGGTGTTTGCTGGAGAAGGACAAGAGGGTTGTGCTAGCGTTCTCTTACTCGGTATGAATTATTTAGATTTCCAAGGCATTTTTTTCTTGATACACAAAAGGCTATTTTTAAGTACAGAGAGACAGGGGGCCACCAGAAAGACACGATGTGGAGATTCCCGAAGCTGGGTCGTGAGTGCCAGAGTGGGGCATTTGCTCTTAATTTTTTCTACGTGCAGAATAGAGGTTTTCTCCTGGGGAGGGGGGCACATGCCCCCGTTTTATTTTTAGAAAAGTCGGCGCCCGACAGCCCCGTGGAGGCTTGGTGAGCGGTAGAAAGTCCTGCCGCGGGAGGAAGCCAGCTCTGGCTTCTGGTACCAGCGCTGCGTCTCCAGGCAGCTGAGCTGAGGACCCAGGCCACGGAGCTGGGGCGAAGGGCAGGGGCACGAACAAAAACTGTCTAGAAAGCACAGGAGACTATTTTTGATATTCATAGCTATATATTAAGGCACCTGCCGCCAGAGCGCTCAGGATGGGGACAACCTTCTTAGACGAGCCATGACCGCCAAGGCCTGCTGAGTCCCAGCAGGGTGCCTCTCCCGCCACAGAGCAGCCTGAGGAAGGGACAGCACGCTCGCTCGCTTGCCGAGGCTCAAAAGAGAAAGGCCTTCCTGCTAATCCTCAGACCCTCAAACCTCACGTGGTCACGTGTCCATTCCAGGGCAGGAAGGAGCCTGCGCTGTTGAGTTCATGTTGGTACCAAATACCCATCTACCATTTTTATGCCCGGGAGGTCCCCTTTGTCATCCCCCCCACCCCACCCCCGGTCGTCATGTCACCCTGAGACCATTCACGAGGAGAAGAGGGACAGGACATGCCTTCCACTGTCCAGTATTTGATGACACAAAAGCCCGTCGGGCGGGCATCCAGAAGCGTGGCCCCCACTTGGACAACGTGATCCTGAGCTTCGTTATGCAGTTTTTAATATTATTTATTATTAAAAAAAAGTAATAAGCACAAAACTACATACATTGTATGTCATTTAAAGTATTTATGTCAAACAGGGTGCAAGTGTGAACCCAAGGACCGGAGCACAAATTCCTAACTGCCTGGGCAGGGCTAAAGTTAGCGTTGGGTGCGTCTACCTCCAAAGGAGGTGCTAGCGGACAGCAGGACTCAGCCCAGGTGGCACTGTTGGAATCCGCCTTCTCGCCTCATCTATCGCACTGGAGCAAAGCTGGCTATTTCTGTGAAGGATATAAAACAGGGTTCTCTGTAACGGTATTGTACATAGTATATGTTTACTGTTAAGTTCTTGTTATATGATAATAAATATATTTATAGATCTAGACTTGGGAGCCCATGTGATGTGTCCAGGGCGCCCTCCTCCATGCCTCAGTGGTGAGGAACCCGCTTATACAGATGTCAGCCATCTGGGCACCGTTTGAGATTTTAATGTAGGAACCCTGCTGGCATAGTGATCGCGTGTGGGGCCGAGATCAGCAGTTTGAAACCACCAGCTGCTTCCTCGGGAGAAAGACGAGGCTTTCGATTCTGTAGAGTTTACAGTGTCTGAAACCCACCGGGGCAGGTATGTATTCTCTGTCCTATTGGGTCACTGTGAGTCCGCATTGACTCGATGGCAGTGAGCCTGGTGTTTGTTTTGTTTTATTTTCATGGATTTGGATGATTAGAAAGAATGGGACTGCTTAACGAAGGGAGCCTACAGAATTTAAAAGGAGCAAGACCTGAGGTCAGAGTTACAGGGACTCACAAAGGACTCTGGGATAGACCCCCGGGACCTTACACAGACATGCGTGCACACACACACACACACACACTGGGTAAGGATGCTGCTGCCTCCTGCTTTCCGTTGGGGTTGGTATGAGCCAGAACCACAGAGGAAGGAACTCCACCTCCCACAAGGCACATCTTCGAGAAGAGGAAACAAGGTGTGGTTTCCATGACAAAATCCAGTCCAAGTGGCTCCCCTGCCACCCCGAGTCCTGCCTGAGGTATCCTCTCACCCAGCGAACATATGCGTTTTGCACCCAGCCCTGGCACTCCAGATGGAGAAGGCATAACCCCTGTGGGGCTGCTGCCCCTGCAAGGAAGCGGTTCTCTGTTTTAACCACTCAGGAGAAGGGAGGTTGACCGGCTCTGTCACCGTGAAGGGCCTGCCTCCCACCCTTCACCCCTCAGCTCACCAGGACCTAGCATCTCCCTGAAAGAAAACGTAAAAATCTAAAGGAAATAAATGTCAGAAGTGAGAGTGGAATTTCTTCAGAGAACGTGGCTGAGGCTTTATGACAAAGGGAGCCCACACTGGCCGCATGAGTGTTTGCGGGGACATCATCAAAATGCCAGCTCCAGGGGGGGGACGGTAGGTTCCAATCATGAAGCGCTGAAACTACAACTCCAGCTGAAGACCACACAGTCATTTCTTTGGCTCCTTCCTTGTCCGCTCTATTACTCCAACTCAAGAGAAAGGCGATCTTGGGTGTAGGTGCTAGCTCTACAATTCATCCTGAGATGGGAGTATTAGTTATTTATTTTTTGCTTATTAATCTTTTATTGGTGACAAAAAAAGTTTAAAACAAATTGACCAACTTGTAATGAGCCCCCAATGAAATGATTTTTTTTAAATAAAGAAACAAATAGACCCAAAATCCAGAGGCGCGTGCCCTGGGGGAGTGCCCCAGGATCTCAAACTTGAGGGAAGCACCGCTCTGAGAGCACAGAACAAAGTGAAAGTTCAGAGCCAAGGCCAAGCATTCAACCCCAGGGCAGAGGGTAGGGGCAGGGTTGGGCCAGTGACAGCCACGGGACTCTGGGTCACCAAGTAAGGGGGTGCCAGGGAGACCAAGCCCCAACTTCAGTTTGCCAGGAGCATGGCTCTCCCAACCAGAACCGCTCACAGCCTCACCCAGGCTGGGTGCCCTTGCCTTGCCGACGGGGCCGACCCTGCAATCCCTGCCACTCGGGCTTCCCTGAATGTGCTTCTCCCAAAACACCAGGCCCAACCCCACTGTGGCCGAGCACCTCGCAGATGAAGGGGATCCAGTTGGGGTGGCCCACCTCTTGGGAAAGGCCCTGGAACCTCGTAGGCGCCCTTCTGGTAAGTTCTCCAGATGGGTCCTGGGCCAGGGGAACAGCCTCCAGCAGGGTGGTCTCTCTGGCCTCTCTGCCCGCCAGGCCCTTGTCCCCATGAGAGGCTCTTCCTAGCTGGGCCTGGAGCACTGGCTCAGGGCAGCCTGCCCACCTACCAAGGGGCAGCTTTGCTGCTCAGAGTCCAGCAGAGCTCAGCTCGTGGCCCCTATTCGCCTCGCCACAGGCTGACGCCGAAGCTAGACCCCAAAATGCTCCTCCCGCTCGCTTGCTCGCTCTGGTCCATATGGGTGCCGTCCCAACTTCGAGTTCTGGTGGCGTGTGCAAACTTCGCTTCTTGTATCTCCCAGGTCCACCACTAAGATTTTAGAGAGAAACTTGGGCAAGTAACCATATAACCATTGGAGATTATCACTCTGGTTGGGCTCCAGGTACCACCACCAAGCCTGGCACAGGTGGTGAGAACATTCACTGGGGTGGCCACAAGCAGGTGACGGATCCCATGGAGGGGGCGCGTGGGGGATGGGTCTCTGCCATCATCGTTGCTAATCAAGGTAGGAACATACATATAAATGGCAACTGATTCAAAGCTTCTGCTTCCAAATTGGGTTATTTGGAGCCCCGGTAGCACTCTCAGGTACGTGTTAGACTGCTGACCACAAGGTTGGTGGTTCAAACCCACCAGCCACTCCCCAGAAGAAAGAGGAGGCCATCTACATGGATAGCGATGTACAGCCTCAGAAGCCCCATGTGGGACCGTAATGACTCGGAATCACCCTGCTGGCAGCGGGCACGGCACACTGACAATGGGCGCAGCTGGAAGAGCAGGACAACGGCAACTCGTCCGCAAGCCGCTCACTCCCTGGTGGTCAGTAGGTGCTGCAGCTGGTCAGCTTCCAGCCGGTCCCTCATAGATAAGCGACAACTTGCTGGGGGAGGGGGCTGGGAGGGGTGGGGGAGCAGGCCGTGAAATCAGTTGCATTGTTTCTAGGTGAGAGAATTGAACTTGCAAGAAAGAAAGCTTAGATTTTTTTTTTCCAAGAAAAAAAAAATTACATTCATTACAAAATGTCCAGCTCATGATTAAAAGGCAAAGGTCTTGTTTTCCTAATCAGACCGATCTGCAGTATTGGAAGAAGAACTGAAAGACAGCGCGGGCGTAACCAGAGCAGAAGGCCCAACGGGTAGGTGCAACCTGGAACACTGGTCGTGATCCCTCACGGGGCCTTGATGCCACCCCGGATGCTGATCTCACCAAAGAGACACAACGGGCAGTTCTACCTTGCCCTATAGGGTCACTATGAGTCGGCATCGACTGGATGGCAGTGAGTGTAAACACATGCACGCCTTACCTTGTGACCCACCATTCTCTTTACTCGGTGCCAGCCAGTGGCTATCCTCCTAGAAGTGGGAAGAAAAGATCGGGCTTGCCACAGCTTGGGGTTGACCATGCCCTAGGCATCAAAGCCGCCAGCCACTCTGCAGCTTGGGCAAGACGGACAGTGGGGAAGAGGGCAGTGAGCAAGGAGAGGTGGCCCTGTTCCCTGGGGAGCTCAGATCATAGCTCTCCTGAGAGTGGCATGACTGACGACATCAGCACTTAGAAGCCTCCGTGACTGGATCCACCCTCTGGGGTCCTTTTCTGTCGCCGTCTGTATTGACACTCGCATTGTCCATTTGAGCATCGCACACGTGGAGATTATTGTAATTGCATCCCATGTATGAGCCACCTCTACTTCTCTGATGGCACACCTGAAGCTCAGAGAAGTCATATTCCTTGGTAAAGGATCCCCAACGTGCGTGTTGTCATGACGCCACCATTTTTTATTCATTCGCCTTGAAGCCAATGAGCCAGACATTAGCTCATCCGCATTCTGAATTCCACCACATTGGGAGCATGACAGTAACTCCCAGAGACGGGGATTTCACTACAACCACCTTCCTTTACTTGTAAAAATGTGTCAAACTCCACAGCCCAGATTTAAGGGTGCACGAACCTCAAAATATGTGTTTTCATGAATTAAAAATGTATATGGCGCTCTGGGTTAAGCCTCCAGTTAACAACTGCCAGGTTGGCGGTTCAAGTCCAGCAGCAGCTCTGCAAGAGAAAGATGAAGCCATCTGCTCCCTTGAAGATGTTCAGCCTCGGAAATGCTAG
>NW_022103906.1:80774993-80779204 GCF_000313985.2 Echinops telfairi | reverse complement strand
CCCACTATCATGATCCCAATTCTACCTTACCAATCTGGCTCGACCAGAGGGTGTGCACTGGTACAGATAGGAACTGGAAACACAGGGAATCCAGGGCGGATGATCCCTTCAGGACCAGTGGTGAGGGTGGCAATGCCGGGATGGTACAGGGAGGGTGGGATAGAGAGGGGGAACTGATTACAAGGATCTACCTCCTCCCTAGGGGATGAAGAACAGAAAAGTGGGTGAAGGGAGACATCAGACAGGATAAGATATGACAAAATAATAATTTATAAATTATCTAGGGTTCACGAGGGAGGGGGGAGTGGGGAAGGAGGGGAAACATGAGCTGATGCCAGGGGCTTAGGTGGAGAAGCAAATGTGTTGAGAATGATGAGAGCAATGAATGTACAAATGTGCTTTACACAATTGATGTATGAATTGTGATAAGAGTTGTATGAGCCCCCGATAAAATGATTAAAAAGGAAAAGGAGGAAGGAAACACAAGATCAAAGTGGGTGTCAGAGAGACTCCGCAACTTGCTCCTGAATGTAGGGCAGCTGAGGCACAGGGATAAGTGAGGACGGCAAAGAGCCGAACGGAGCACGGCAAAGGGCAGCCCGAGAAGATAAAGCATCATCACGAAATGGGCAAGGGCCTGGCGTGAGAAAGCCAAAAGGGAGGAGCCTGCTCAGCATATCTCAAACGGAAAGAGCTGAGGGAGACAGGCCGGTCTCTGGTCAAAGCAGCGGTGAATCGTTCTGGGGCAAAATATGGCAGGAATGTAGAGAGTTGCCTGTTGACAGGCAACCATTCAAGGGGCAGCATAGGGCCAAGAATGGATGGTGCTGCAGGAAGAACTCTAAGCTGCACTGAAGGCATTCGTGAAAAGCAAGCCTTGGGGAATGACAGGTTGCCGCCTGAGATGTTTCCACAAGCTGAAACCCACTGGAAGCACTCCCTTAGCCTTCTTGCCAGTGCCAAGACGTGTGACAGAGAGCTCTTGGACCAGTCAACTGGAAGGGGTCCATACGTGTGCCCTTTCCAAAGAAAGGGGACCCATCAGAACGCAGACCGTATTGAACAATGTCATATACACGTAAAATGTTGCTAAAGAAATTCAACAGTGGTTGCAGCAGTTCATTCAAAGAGAGTTGCCAGAAATTCAAGCTGGACTCAGAAGAGGAAAAGGCAAGAGATCATAACATTGCTGATATCAGAGAGCTCTTGGCTCAAAGCAGAGAATACCGGGAAGATGGTTACTTGTGTACTATTGACGATGTAAAGGCATTCGACCTTGCGGATCATAACGCATTATGGCTAAGACTGCGAAGAATGGGAATTCCCAAACACGGACACAACTTGTGCATGAACTAAGAGATAGCCATCGGGTCAGAACAAGGGAATGCTGCCTGGTTTAAAATCAGGCAAGGTGTACATCAGGGTTGTGGTTTCCTCTCACCACACACATTCAACCTGTAGGGTGAGCAAATACTCCAAGAAGCTGGTGTGTGTGAAGCAGAATGCGGTGGGATGAAGGCTTAGTAACACCCTGTGATGAAATAACCTCGTCTACTGGAAGTGAGGAGGACTCGAAACACTCGCCAATGAAGATCAAGGACTGTAGCCTTGCGTAGGGATTGCAACGCAACCTCAAGAAAGCAGAAATCCTCACAACTGGACCGACCGGTAAAATGACAAGTGGAGATACAATCCAAACCATCGAGGTTTCATTTTGCTTAGCTCCACAGTCGAGGCTCATGGAAGCAGCAATCAAGAAATCAAACGGTGCGTTGCATTGGGTACATCTACCACACCCGCCCTCTTGACCGTGTTGAACAGCAAAGATGTTACTTTGAGGGCTAAGGTACTCCTGACCCAAGCCATGATATTTCCCATCGCCTCGTCTGTGTGTGGAAGTTGGACATTGCATAAGGAAGGCTGAAAAGGTATAGATGCCTTAAAATTATGGGACTGGCAAAGACTGCTGAAAGTCGTGTGGACTCCCAGAGGAATTAGCAAATCTATCTTGGAAGAAGTACAGCCAGAATGCTCCTTAGACGGTCATCACATGTGCTCTGGATACGTTATCAGGAGAGACCAGTGCCCTAGAAAGGACGTCGTACTCGGGGAAGTAGAAAGTCGGCGACAAAGAGGAAGACCTTCCACAAGAAGGGTTGACACAGTGACTGCAGTATAGCCACGTCAACGCAGCAGCAGCGGTGAGGATGCCGGCCCGGCCGTGTGTCCGTCTGTACAACAGACGGTCTCCGTGAGTCGGCACTGACTCGCTGGCACCCAGCAACAAACAACAATAACAACAAGCGATGGGGAAGTTCAAAAGAATTCAGAATAAAGTAAAAAGAGAATTACAAATAAGAAAATAGTTAGGCAGTATAATCAAGGTGTGTTGTTGTTCATTTTGAACCTAGAGCAGTGGTTCTCAACCTGTGGGTCGAAACCCTTCTGAGGGTTGAAGGACCCTTTCACAGGGGTCACCCGATTCCTAACAGTAGCAAAATGACAGTGATGAAGGAGCAGCAAAAATAATGTTATGGTTGGGGGGTCACCACCACATGAGGAACTGTATGAAAGGCTCGCAGCCTGAGGAAGGTTGAGATCCACGGCCCTAGAGGATAGTAATCCGATTCCACCTTTCAGTGAGGGGGAGAAAGACAAAATGAAGGGCGACACTTGTCCTTGTTCTGAGAAGGTCAGACAAGAGGAAGGAGACAACGATCAAGGAGGAGATGCTCTTGATCGATAGAAGAGTGTGTGGCTTTCTGCTACGTCTCTGGAGCAGGTTGCTAAGGATCCCTGCGTCCTTCTCTAAAGTAACTGGATAATGCATTTGGATCCCATCCTACGCGCGTCGTTTCATTTTATCCTCTCAACTACTCAACCCGGCACGGGTGCCCTCTTCACGCGTTAAGAGAAAACAAACTCAGAAACGTCGAGTGACTTGTCCAGGAAGAGCAACACCACACCCCAAGCATCCGACATCCAGGATCACCTTCGACCTGCCCAGCAATCCTGCCAAGAACTTTGATCTGGACAGGCGCGGCCCCTCGGTTCTGAGACGTGAGTCCATTTGGCTGAGGCACAATCAGTGTCCAACCCCAGGTCCCTGAGACTCCAGAGAGCCCGGCTGCCTCGTGCCACCTGTCCATAGCTGCCTGCAGTCATCTGCTCTGCCCGGAGCTGCCTCAGAGATCGGGAATGAGAAAAGCGGGAGCCCTGTGAGTGTGATGGACACGGGTGCTGTGTCAGGCACCGTTCTCTGCGGAAGCCAGGTTCAAATGCCTGGTGGATTGTCTCAGCCCCACAGGCTTCCTACCACCAAAGACTTCCTATGAAAATAGGAGTCTCAGATAAGGGGAAGAGTCCGCAGAGGTAACAGGCCAGGCATCACTGGCCTCGAGCCCCTCTAAACGTCTTAGAAGTCCTCGCTGATCGAAGGCTTCCTTCGTCGTTCTTCTTACCTCCCATCATGTCACTTATGCGCAATCCTTTCAGGCTCCAACTAGACTCCTCTGTGGACTCTTCCAAAGCTGCAGGGCCTCCCTCTGCTGGAAGACACTTTCTCACACCATCTGCCTGCTCAATGGTGTCTTTCTCCTGTGCACCTTGCTCAGCGGTGAATTCATGGGGAGCCGATTCTCCAGGAGAGGAGAGCAGGGCAGTGCAGGGGCCATGTCGACACTGCCACTGTCTCCCTAACGCCAAGCCTCCCAAGTCTGACGCTCACAAAGCAGGTGCACGTGTTTACCCACCTAGAACCAGGGACCCACTACATCAGGGACCGACTTCCCAAAAGCCTGCTGATTGAGATTAGCTGTTGGACAGCATGGGGAACCTCATGAATTTCTTAGAAACATCAAAATAAAGCTCAACCAAGACTGCATTTGCCTTCCCACACAATAATCCTGGTGGCTCTGTTGCTCACTGTGAAATATTTGAAAAGTCAGCTGGGACATGGGTGGGGGGGGGCAGCCTTTGAGCGAGTCATCCTAGGGCCCTCTAGACAACATGCTCGGGCCAATGCGGGCAGCAGAGCTGGGCACAACGGAACCGTGGAGGCCGTGGGGACAAACGACCATGAGTCATGTGCTCACGTTACTAACATTTCCGCCTACTGATTTCCTCCCTTTTCCTCTTCCTGCACAAACATACACACACACACACAAACCATGAGTCATGTGCTCACAACGTTATTAACATTTCCACCTACC
>NW_022103906.1:80767718-80774659 GCF_000313985.2 Echinops telfairi | reverse complement strand
CACACACACACACACACACACACACACACACACACACACACACAAATGCTCATCTAGCTTCATAAGCTTCGATACCAAACGTATCTACCACTGCTTATCTCAATCTCCACCCAAAGCTGTCTTTCTCGGGGCCTGGCCTCTCCACAGCCCTTGCACAGGCAGAATGGCACTACCCTGTCTCGTCCCTCAACCTCCTCACCCCTAATCTGGTTCCCAGAACTCGTAGCCTCCTGGCCCCTGAGAGAGAAACCTGGAAGTTGCCCTGGACTCCTTTTGGGACTCTAATTCCCATGTCAAATCAGCAATTAAGTTGTATTGATTTTACCTCCTTCACATCTCTGTACCCAGTGCTTGTCTTTCTGACACCCGCTCACTGCCTAACGGACAAAATGAAGCCTTCGGACTGTGTTTTCAGAGCCGGGGAAGGTAGGACGCTGTTAGAAACAGAGCCCTGGGGGCCCAGGGGATGGTGCATCGGGCTGCTAGCCACACACTCCACAGTGGGAGCCCACCTCTGCTCCTGTAGGACACACGGCCTCGGAACCCGCAGGGCTGTTCCACCCACAGGGTCGCTGTGAGGAGGACTCCACTTGATGGGGAGCTTCGTCTGATTGTAAGGAGGAAGTTTGGAATTGGTTTGTTTTGTTGGTTCATTTGTTTGTTTGTTTTTGAGGAAAGTAGGTCATTCCTCTTTGTCATCACCATGAGCACTATTATTTCCTTCATTACTGTTACCAGAATTAGTTTTCTTACCTATTCCCAGTTTCTGCTCTCGCTCTTAAAAACACAATTCTGACGGTCATTTCTACCCTGAAGTCCCTTGGGTGCTTTTCAAATGCCTCCTTTCCTAGAAAATTAAATTAAATTAAAAACCACTCGAAATGTCTTAGAAGTCCTCCCTGCCTGAAGGAGGCCTTCATCGTTCATCTTACCGCCCATCATCTCACTGGGGGGCAGTCCCTTAAGGCTCCAATTAGACTCCTCTGTGGACTCGTCTTCCCTCTGCTTGAAGACACTTTCTCACACCATCCACCTGTTTAATTGTGTCCTTTAAAATTTTTTTTAAGAAAGCATTTTACTGGGGGCTCTTAGAGCTCTTATAACAATCCATACATCACTTGTATCAAGCATATTTGTACATATGTTGCCATCATCATTTTCAAAACATTTTCTTTCTACTTGAGCCCTTGGTCTCAGCTCCTCATTTTTTCCCTCACTTCCCCACCCTCCCTGCCTGGTGAACCCTTGATGAATGATAAATTATTGTTATTTTCACATCTTACAATTATATGTTAAGTAGCAGACAGACAGAGGCCTCTACTCAAGTCCTCCTTCGACACAAGAACACTTTGTTCTAATAACCTGGTATTCTGGGATGCTCACCTTCCTGACACAAGGACTGAATTCAAAATGGGGTGCATAAACAAATGTGGTGAAGAAAGCTGAATGGTGCCCGGCTATTGCAAGAAATAGCGTCTGGGGTCTTAAGGCTTGATGTGAAACAAGCAGCCATTTAGCAGGGAAGCAACAAAGCCCACCTGGAAGGTGCACACCTGCCTGTGTGATCAGGAAGTGTAGATGGGACCAGGTACAAGGCATCAGAAGACTCAACGTGAACATATCTGTGCAAATAAGGGGGGTTGGAGTGGCGCCCCAAAGCCCATCTGTAGACAATTGGACACCCCCTCACAGAAGGGTCACAGGAAGGGATGAGCCAGCCAGGGTGCAGTATAGCAGCGATGGGACACACAGCATTGCTCTAGCTCTTGAATGCTTCCTCCCCCTCACCCCCACCCCACTATCGTGATCCCAGTTCTGCCTTACAAATCTGCCTGGACTGGAGCGTGTGCACTGACAAAATAAGGCTTCCTCTTTATCACTGCCCCTTTCTTTACCAAGCACAACGTCCTTCTCCAGGGGCTTCTCCTGACAACATGTCCTAAGTGCCTTGGACGAAGTCTCGCCATCCCCTAAAGAGCATTCTGGTTGTTTGCTGAGACCGATCTGCTGATTGCCCTGGCAGGCCATGACACCTTCTTCCATCTTCCTTATTCAATGTCCAACGTCACATCCAGATGAGGCCACTGAACATACCGTGGCTTGGCTCAGGCATAATCTTGGTCCTCAAAATGACATCCTTGCTTTTGAACACTTTAAAGGGGTCTTAGCAGCAGACTTGCCAGTCATGGATCAGGGCTCAAATTTCTCTCAAGTTCCCTCACCTGAACTTGCCTCCTACCCTGGGGGCCCTCCACACTCCTGCTAGAAGATCATTCCAAAATGAAAGTCCTTCCATGGCTGTGGTAGCCCAGAAACAGAATGCTGGCTGCCAGGAGCTGGGAGTAACTGCTGGGTCTTCTCTCTGGCGGGAGGACAGAGTTCGGGAATCACACAGGGCCGATGGATGCACAACTTTGTGAATGTACTGAAAGTCACTGGGTCATATAGGTGAAGAGAGTTAGCACTGTGGTATGTGAACTATATCTCAATAATGCTGTTAATAAAAAGGGGGGCTGTTTTTAGTGACAATTAGAACCCACACGGGCAGTTCTCCCCTGTTCTAAAGGGTCGCTGTGAGTCAGACCAACTTAATGACAGTGGGTTTGGTATAGTGACAATTGAGGTGAGAAGCAATGATACAAGGGGACATTGAAGTTCCTCTGTGACTTTTACTGACAGGAAGCAAAGTTCCCAGGGCTGAAACTCGGAGGAGAGGGAGCCGATGGGCCCTCGGGCGCACAGGTTGGTAACAGCTGGACACTGGCCAGCTTCCCCAAGACTGAAGGAATTCTGTCCCCGCCGTTTGGGGGCACACTTTAAACACCGTGACTCCACCTATAGGCAGCAGAAGTGACGAAAGCCACGCAAAGTCAGGGTCTTGCTTTCACAATTTTTCCTAACAGAAAACATGTCTCTATGCTTCTGGTATCCAGCTATTTCTAGTAGAACTCGAGTTACCCAGTTGCGTCTAGTGGAACTCTGGTAACCCAGCTGTCAGCTCCCATCCAAGTGAGGTGCTTCCTTGTTCTCCCACGACTGCGGGGAGCCTTGCAGAACAAACCCAGTCCCTCACTGGGAGTCAATAGCAACCAAACACCGAGGAATAAAGCAGATGGCCCAGGACACCCAATGCACATAGCAGTTCACCGTGCGTTTAAAAATCGAAAACGCCACTAGATACGACCTCACCCCCATTAGAATGACAATGATTTTTCAAAACAACAACAACAGTCAGAGAGGTGCTGGAGAGACGGCCCTCAGCCACTGCTGGTGTGACGTTGGGACGGGGCAGCCGATGTGCAACACCATGTAGTGGAGTCTCAAAAAGTCTAACAGAAAGTGCCGCCGTGTGACCCAGCAATTCCACTCCGGGAGAGATTCCCAAAAGTTTTCGTGAACAGACCGCAAGCAGAAACCTGCCGACCAATGTTCAGCGCAGCATTTTTTTTACAGCAGCCAAAATGTAGAAACAACTTAAATTTCCATCGACAGATGAACAGATAAGCAAACACGGCATATCACATATGGCGTCCTCAGCCATAAAGAGAAACGATGCGTGCCATCGAGTGACTGAACCTTGACAATATTATGCTCAGCAGACTTCTGTCACAAAAGGACACACACTGTGGTATCTCACTTGCAGAAAATAAGCAAACAGAGACACCAACGACGGCTGCCAGGCGCGGGGGGAGGAGAAAGGGAGAGGTTTTGTTAAGCGGGCAGTGCGTTGATGTTAATGGTGGTGGAGTGATTTGGGAAAAGTTAGCAAGGGAGTCTGTACAACATGGACAATGTATTCAGTACCACTCATTGGACGTGTAGAAATCAGGGAAGGGGAAATACATTTTTCTGGAAAAGCAAAACTTTTACTGAAAAATGAAAGCTACAGGAAATATAAAGTTCTGGAAACTATTTCAAAACTGTATGTATTTTCCAGTGGAGGTGCTGGCATACCATTTCATCTACACTAACCCACCCACGCACAGCTGTTTAAAATGACAGCATTTCATCTTTCTGCAAATATACCTGGGAAGGTCTCGAGATACTGTCTGTATTTTACAGACAGTTGTTATCAATGGCCTTTTGAAGCCCCCAATTAACCAACAACATGACAACCACACGTGCATCTGGCAGTCAGAGGACATTCAGAATCCCCTCCCTGCTCTGAGCACTGGTAACTGCAAGACAGAAATGCAGGGCCCGTTACCTCGTGCTGCTCTGATAGCGGAGGATTGTCACAAACCACTTGATTCTCTCACCGTCTAGGAGGCTAGACATGCAAATCCAGGGCATGGGCTCTAGGGGAGCGTTCTCTCTCTCTCTCTCTCTCTCTCTCTCTCAGGCTCACAGTGAACCTTGGAGATCTTCACATGCCTTCTCATGAATCTTCCCCTAGATCCAAGAGGTTCTCAGCATAGGGACCCTGGGCCCAGGGGATATGCTCGGCCCCTGCTCTTCTTCCTTGAGGGCAGTCAGATCACTTGGATCACTGCTCATGTGCTTAATCTCTTTCGAATCTCAAAAGAGATGGCGTCTACACCTAGCCTACTTCCAAAGGTTGGATCCTGCCTTACTCACCACCCCAATCCCTTCCCGTTCACATCAGAGCACACAGGATAATTACACCAGATAGCAAAATGGAGGGTAACCCCATAATACTGAGACTCAATCTAGAAATGTGGACACACATTTTGGTGGGAAGCACAGCTCAATCCCTAACAGCGTCTTCGAGTCGTCCTGGGTGGACATGATGTCGTTATCACATCTGGGACTACCTGCCAGTTGCTTTCTTCAGAAAAACTGGCCACTCGGTGTTTTAATCTTTCCCATAAAGTCTGGATCACCAGTTTCCAGAGGAACCTCAGACCACACGTTTTAAGGGTTAATGATAAAGATTCTGACATTAAATAAATCTGGGGAGTGCTGGGTTAAACAAGGTTCAACTGGTATTTATCATAGAACTTCTTCTGAGAGTCAAAAATAAACCAGTGTCCATTCTTGCTTTCCTACATTGGACACATGAGGTAGAGTTATCCAGACTTATTTGATAGTACAGTGAACCCTCGTTTATCGCGGTTAATCGGTTCTAGACCCTACCGTGATAAATGAAATTCCGCGAAGTAGGATTCCTTGTCACGATGCGCTTTGCTTCCTTGTTGAAAGTGAAAGTAGCCGTAGCACGGATGTTTTTTTCCTCTTTACGAATGGAGCGAACGGAAGACTCATTCAAGTCGAAATGGCGTGCAACCTCCACGATTTTCTTGCCATCTTTGATCATATCCAAAAGTTTTACCTTTTCCTGGATGGTGAGCATCTTCCTCTGGCGCTTATTTTTATTGTCAGAAGGCTTAGAAGAAGCAGCTCGTTTAGGAGCCATCATAGGGCTTAGATAAAATTTCTTAAAAATCGCAAACAATTACAGTACACTGTACAAAAGCAAAAATGCATCTGATACGTAGCTCCGATACATAGCGATGCAGACAGAAGCGTGTACAGTATGAGCCAATCAGTGGCAGTAATGACAGAGCATGCGCTGTTACTCAAAAACCGCGATAGAGTGAAGCCGCGGAAGTTGAAGCGCGAAGTGGCGAGGGTTCACTGTATATAATAACATATATTATATTGTATGTGATATATGATATATTATATTGTATGTGATATATGATATATTATATTGTATGTGATATATGATACCATCCTCCAGCCCCGCTCCGAGACCATCTTGCAACAGCAATGGTTTTAAGGAATAAACTTTGGGAAACTTGACATTTGCTGCACTAGCTCCAAATGTCGATATATACCATCAGCAGTTATTTTCTTGCATAATTATTTTACTCTGAGGAACGAACATCTAACAAGCGTTTTCTCTCTTGTAAGTTCTGATACAAATCATCACATAAAACGGATAATTCTGCCCTCTGTCTTTGACAAGAACCACATAGAGAGCAAAAGTGACTTTCTGGAGGAGTCAGAAGAAAATATTAATCCGGAGTCCTCAGATTATTTAAGGGGGAAAAGACATGAGGTTTTAGGTGGTGGCAGAAGAAACAAGATCCGTATTTTGGTAGTACGGCAAGGGCCAGACGCACTCTAGGGATACATATGGTAGCCGACTAAAAAGGAGGGGAAACGCAAAAACAAAGACATGGGGAGCAGGGGAGCGGGGCACAAACTCACCCAAGGAGAGGGTCTTGTTTCTATCTCCACAGGAGAGGGAGAGAGGTGCCAGGTGTGCCAAGACATGAACACGACATGCCTGCATGAAGTTGAGAACCAATAGATAGGTCTGCAGGGATGGCCCCAATCCCAACTACATGGACACCTCCTCTCCCCCCAGGAGAATTCCCTTCAGAGGACAGCATTGAAGCTACAGTTCAGGGAGAGGGGTCCGTCTGATCAGAGCTCACAGGAGCAAACAAAGAGGGAAGGACAGAGAGTGGAGCACATCCTGGCCCACCAAGCCCCGAGGATGATATTCCTGCTCAGAGCAGCCAATGTGCAGGTAGGACCATAGGGCCAGCCCCACCACAAGACATGACGTCCCTCACTGACCCATAATACTATGGGGGACAACAGCGGAGTCACGTGCAGGAATTGTGCCCAATCTGACCCCACCACTCGGGGGTGAAACGTTAAGTGCGTGCAAAAGAGCAGCAAGGGGAGCAAAGCAATGAAGTCCCTGGGAATACCAAAAATAGACTTTGGCACCAGGACATAGCACGCCATCAGACTCAACCAGAAAACACTCCTAAAGGTCAACAAACAGACCTTGAACTATTTACAGGCTTTTTTATTTAATCATCGTGGGTTTTTTTTGGGGGGGTGCAGTTTTTGTTGTTTTGTTTTGCTCAGTCTTGTTTTTTGTGCATATTATTATCTCTGCAGGTCTATCAAGATAAGATAGGCAGGATAAACAATCTGGAGGAGAAAACAACTGGACC
>NW_022103906.1:80766194-80767616 GCF_000313985.2 Echinops telfairi | reverse complement strand
CAAGGGCAATGTATCCGAGAGGAATCACTGAAATCCAAATGAAGGCTGAGCATGGGACAAGAGGAAAGTAAAAGGAAATAGAGGAAAGAAGTAGGAGGCAAAAGGCATTTATAGAGGTCTAAATACAGGCATGTACACATGTAAATATATTTATATAAGATGCTGGGGAAATAGATCTATGTGCATATATTTATAGGTTTTAATATTATGGTAGCAGATGGACATTGGGCCTCTACTCAAGTACTCCCTCACTGCAAGAACACTTTGTTCTATTAAACTGGCACTCCATGATGCTCACCTCCCTGAGATGATTGACATGACTGCTGAAGACAAAGTGGGTGTATAAGCAAATGTGGTGAAGAAAGCTGATGGTGCCCGGTTATCAAAAGATACAGCATCTGGGGCCTTAAAGGCTTGAAGATAAACAAGTGGCCATCTAGCTCAGAAGCAACAAAGCCCACATGGAAGAAGCACACCAGCCTGTGTGATCATGAGGTGTTGATGGGATTAGGTATCAGGCATCAAAGAACAAAAAGTCATACCATTGTGAATGAGGGGGAGTGAGGAGTGGTGACCCAAAGCCCATCTCTAGGCAGTTGGACATCCCCTTACAAGGAAGAGATGAGCCAGTCAGGGTGCAGCATAGCACAGTTGAAACATACAACTTTCCTCCAGTTCTTTAATGCTTCCTCTCCACCACCATCATGACCACATTTCTACCTTACAAATTCTGGCCAGACCAGAGCATGTTTTGAGAATGGTGAGGGCAACAAATGTACAAATGTGCTTGTCACAATGGATGGATGGATGGATGGATGGATTGTGATGAGTTGTACGGGCCCCCAATAAAATGATTTTTAAAAGAAAAAGAAAAGAAGGGAGATAGAATTTAAATGAATGGAAAATAAAATAAAATGATTTAAAAATAAATAAACTTGATAAAGGAAAAAAAGCAGTATTTTTTTAAGTCAACAAAGTATTTTTCTGAAAGCTGCAAAATGCGTTCCATGGTCATTTTAAAAAGAAGCCTTGATGATGTCATAATTACGTGTTAGGCTGCTAACTGCAAGGTCAGCAGTTCAAAACCACCAGCAGCTCCTAAGGAGAAAGATGAGGCTTGCTATTCCAGGAAAGAGTTACAGTCTTGGAAGCCCACAGGGCAGTGTCACCCTGTCCCCTAGAACTGCTATGAGTCAGAATGGACTCTACAGTAGAGAGTTTGATAATGTTGCAATCCTTTCCTCCCAAAGACTTTGGCATCTCTACTTCAATACTGAAAAATTGAAATCAACATCTGTACAAGAACCACCGTACACATCAACTAAGTTACCCAACTTACATACCCAATGGTAGTTGCAAAAATGTGAGCTGACCGTTTCTGAAAAAAATTGAAACCTGGGCATTTTGCACTTTTTTTTTTTT
>NW_022103906.1:80750342-80766094 GCF_000313985.2 Echinops telfairi | reverse complement strand
TGGTAACTACCTGACAATCTTTTCAGCAAGTTGGCAGCTGCCCAGGACAGGGAAATCAATCACGTGCTTTGCCTACATTTAAAATCCAAAGGCGTTCATATTAAACTCGGCGTTTTCATTAAAAATGGAAATAAGATATTAAAATATTTTCATTAAGAATGAAGATCAAGATATTAAAACATTCTAGCTCATCGTTGGGCGTAGGTTACTATTTTGCTAATCTTGAGACAAACCCTGCATCTAATTCCAGCCCTGACCTTCTGCATATGTGGGTGGGGAGGGCGGGAAAGGCATTTTGATGAATGCTGTCTCTTCTTTTGGTTGGTTGGTTTCCGTGGAGAGAGATGTAAGTCAAAATTACTGTAAGGAAACATTCCGAAGACACAAAACTGCTTGTTTACAGCGCTATAGCAATTATACCTTTCTTCACTGCGGACATGACCTTCGTGAAGAGCCCTCTCCCCGCACGCGTGGACACCTGAGCTTCCTGGTACTTCTTTTCAGTACGTGAAGTCAGAAGTCAGAAGTCGCAGCACAGTCACCTTGATTCCATTAACTCTCTTTTTTCATTAAGGACAAGAAGGCTAGTTGTGGATCGTCACATATCTCTTATCAAAGACCTTCTACTTGCAAAGTCTTGTTGCAATAGTTGGTACATTGTCTAAAATAGAAACATAATTCATTGGCAACACATTCTCCAGGAACTTTCAGCGATGTAATGTTTAGAAACACCACAGGCTGATAACCGGTATCGATATTAATAGGAACATATTCTAAGAGCTCTGTTCATGTATATTGGGTGTAGCAAGCCATGCGCACAAAATTAGGGCTAGTCGTTTCTTGACTTTGTGGCCTTTCCACTGTGGCTCTTGGGTGCTTGTAACCACAGAAACTTCAGAGTAACGCCGATTGACTGTTTGCCGAGAGACTGAACATTCCACAGCGTTTCCATAACTGATGGGGACTGAGCAAATTAAACTGCATCTGACACTAGTCTTTTTTAAATGTCGTAACCTGAAACTATTCCTGATGAGATCCTAACGTCCCCTGTGACTACAGTCTGCGTCCAGTCTCTTCACAGCACCCCGTCGTGGTGGCTCTCGGGGTTTGCGTACTTTCGCTCTGTGGGTGTGTACCCGCGAGTGGATGCCAACTCAGAGCAGAAGGGCCCCACGGGGTCTCAGGGCTACAATCCTGGCGGGAGCAGGTCACCAGGGCTTCTTGCTCAAAAAGAGACTGGTGGGTTCCCACTGCCAGCCTCTTGGCTCGGGACTGAGCGCTTAACCATGGTGCCACCTGGGATCTCTTTTTAGATCCTTCCCAGTGTCTTCCCATGCCACAGGCCCACCTTGGTGTCACTTCCACTCGCAGCCCAGCATGAAGTTTCTTTCCCCAAAGTTATTTCAGCCTCTATCCAAGGGGGTGCACCTTGGAGCACTGGCAGTAGGGCGTGGGGGACATCCACATCCACAGGGGCCATGACTAACCCAGGGTTTCCCTCCCATCTGCTCTGTTCTTACAAGACTCACTTGCCATTCTTGCCAGTGGCCATCCTTCTAAAGCCTCTTTCCCTTTAAGTTGCCTACCTCGAACCCCTCACCTGTGCAGACCACCGCACAGGTTCGCCAAAACCACTGATCCACACAACTGATGTGTGGAGAACAGCAGCAGTGACCACCTGGGTTCTTCATCTTCTGGGGTCACCTGTGAGAAACAGGCCCATTCCCAAAGACCCAGGACTCGCGGAAAAGCAAGTGAAGAAGCGACGAGGAAGCCCAGAACCCCGGATCCAAGTGTGTAGGATGAGACCTGTGTGTACACATCCGAGCAGGAAGGAAGCAACCCAGGAGCCGCACGGAAAAGAGCGTGTGTGTGTGTGTGTGTGTGTGTGTGTGTGAAACAGAAGGTTTTCTCCCAAGCGGTCTCCCCTAGATAGATGCCAAACTTAGCTGCTTGCGAATGACTATACACTTGGAGGTCATCAGAAGTAGGTCAAGGTTATTCTCCCTAAAGGTTAACAGCCATCTAGACCAAGCAGGCACCACTGTTTATCCTACAAGGGCCCACTCCCTTCTGATAAGGATAGTAGTTGTCTGTCTCCTTGTAGGAGACCCCAGAGAGGTCAAACCCGCCCAAGGATGACCAAGGTTAGGCTGCCATCATGAATCTAGGGTCCGCCCATCTTGTCACATGTATACCCCTAGACCTTCCCATTCCTATGGGCACACCCCTGGCTCATCCCCTTCCTATGATGTGTATGCCTATTGTACTGCCCCTTCCTGTGACGTATGGTTACCTGTAATCATATCCCCCTAAGGAGATATAACCCTTGGTTAGCAATAAAGTGGGGGCTCTCTCTGGCTCTCGCTCCCGGGGGTCTCCCCACGAGGACCACCAAGCGGGGCTGAGGTGAGCACGCTACCATGAAATGTGTCTGACGCCATTATTCCAATCTCTCTTCTATCTCTCATGCTCTCTATGACTTTACTATAATCTTTACTTATTATCGCTGTACAGTCGCGCCTACCGGACCTGTGATGATGTGTTGGGGACCCTCTTCTCCCCACACACGTGAAGACGGAGAGTCTTGTCACGTCAGTTGACAGGGGAGAGCGCGCATCTATGGGAACTGTGAGCCTTGTGAGTCCTCAACGATCTTCAGCCAAAGCCCCTTCCCAGACAGAACAACACAGAAACGACTAGAAATGGAACTTAAAGGGAGCGGCAGAGACCGGAGGAACATAGGCGGGACCCAGGCACCAGCACAAGAAGGCAACCAAGCCAGGACAGCGCAGAAAATAAGCAGTCATCTTTTCTGAACACTTCACCCAAAACAACAGAAGAGAGAGCTCTAGAGCTGTGAAACGTAGGCTTCCTTCTGAACGCTCAGGGAAAGAAATCTCAGGCAAAAGTAAGCAACGAAACTGGGGCGAAATCCCTCAATGAAAAGGGGGACATGGAGAAGCAGGCTGCCTCGACTGGTAAGAGTCCACAAGACACGTACAATGTATTATTTCTAACCATGCCGTAGAACATAGGAAAATAATAAACAAAATGAAAGAACCACATAAACCAGATTAGTACAACTCAAAGGAAGTTTGTGACAATTATATAATTTCATGTCAACTTGGTAATTAAGTTTAGGGGTGTAGTCTAGCCTGTCAATCAGGTCACAGCCTGATAGTGCTTCCTTGTGGACATGGGACTCTGGAAACTTCCTCTCTTTCTCCCTGTATGTGGCAGTTACATAATCTACAGTGAACTTGATGAAGGGGTGGGGTCTAGCCTGTCAATCCAGTTGCAGCTTGATGACCTCATTTGGAAGCACAGCGGAGATAAACTGGTCACTGGACAGCAGACTCACTCTGTCTGCTACACATTCCTGTGGACAAGCCACATGGAGCTACACTGATGGAGCCAGAGTCCTGGAACTGGAGGAGCCACGTGGAGACCCACGCAGGCACTGAGATGCCACTGGATCCACAAGACTTTCCACCCACTGGCCTGTGTTCTTCCTGCATTCTGTGTCATTGCATGTGTTGCGTGTGTCCGAAGAGGAATTGGACATATAAACTAACATCAGACTTAAGGACTTGATCTGGACTAGGGTGGGATGTATTATTAATATACTATTACTCTTTATATAAAGCTCTTTCTTATACACACATGAAGGTCTCTGGATTTGTTTCTCTAGTCAACCGGACTAACACAAAATTAAATAACTCAGGAAAGAGAAAAAAATTTATTTTTAGAATTGAAGATAACTAGAAAGAATGTTGGGAGAATATAAAAGAAGATAATGCCTTAGTATATGTGCTGCCAAAGCGAGCACAATGCCTTATAAAAAAACAAAGGAGAAAAAAATACAGGAGAAATTTTAGTCACACAGAAATGAAGAAACATCTAGTTCTAGTTAAGATCGACTAAGTGCACATCATCCTATCTATTCCACTAATTAAAAATAAGAACCCCAAAGAGAATTATCAAGGAATTGTTTAAGGGACCTGCAGATTTACAAAAGCAGGTAAACTGAACAGGAACCAGGTCTCCAAGTGTGATCCCAACGATGGTGCCGTTAGGGATGTTTCCTGTAAGACAGCGGTCCTCCACCTTCCTCACGCTGCCACCCTGTCAGACAGTTCCTCATGTGGTGGGGACCCCCCATCATAAAATTATTTTCGTTGCTACTTCATCACTGTCATTTTGCTACTGTTATGAATCGGGCAACCCCTGTGAAAGGGTCGTTCGACCCCCAGAGGGGTCGCGAC
Organism: Echinops telfairi; assembly: GCF_000313985.2. Lineage (NCBI taxonomy): Eukaryota > Metazoa > Chordata > Mammalia > Afrosoricida > Tenrecidae > Echinops > Echinops telfairi. The sequence continues at coordinate 80,761,826 of NW_022103906.1, read as the reverse complement.
CCACAGGTTGAGAACCGCTGGTGTAAGCGAAGCCTGAATCCCTCTTTAGAGCAGCGGTTCTCAACCTGTGGGTCGCGACTCCTCTGGGGGTCAAAAGACCCTTTCCCAGGGGTCGCCTAAGACCATTGGAAAACATATTTCTGATGGTCTTAGGAACCAAGACACAGCGCTCCTCTATCCGTCTCCAGGCGGGTCCGCCCACATGCAGACACACCCACATGCGAGTACCTAGTGTGAAGACTGTTGCCCATGCCACACCATGCTTCAAGACAACATTTCATTGACTTGTCATTAGGAATAAGTATTTCACAATATAATTACATATTGCTTTGTGATGAATCACTATGCTTTACTTATGTTCAATTTGTAACCATGAAAATACGGCCAGCATCTCAGATATTTACATGACAATTCATAACAGTAGCAAAGTGACAATTATGAAGTGGCAACCTGAGGAACTGTATTCAAGGGTGTCAGCACGAGGAAGGTTGAGAACCGCTGCTCTAGAGGCTCCTGACTCAAACGCAGTCGAGTCCTTCTAACAAATTTGGATCCCCCGGCAACAGTGGCAATGAGAGGAGGAGAGTGATACAGTAGTTCGGTTTTGTGTCAACTTGGCTGGGCCAGGATTCTCACAATAAGAAGCACGGGGAATGTATATATATAAATATGCTTGATACAATTGATGTACGGATTGTTATAAGAGTTGTAAGAGTCCCCAATAAAATGATCGTTTAATAAAAAGAAGACGCACAGAGAGAAAACAGGCTCCGTGGGGAATGAAAGAATTCACTGAAAGAACAACAATGGACTAGTTGATATAAAAGGTATGCCCATGGTCTACTGCGAAACTGAGGATTTGCTCTGTAAGCCTGCACCTGATTCAAAATCTAAAGCTTTTTAAAGGTTCAAAGGCTGTAGCTCCCAATCAAAGTAACCGACGAGGGGAGTCCATGTATACGCCTTCAGGCACAGAGACCAGACTCTCTGGAAAGATGATGTGTGTGGACAAGCTGCCTAGAAAAAGGAGATTTCCTATTTTTTGATATGATCATCCTTTTTTCTAGAACTTTTCCCCCAAGGAAAACATTAATGATTTTAATTATGTCATATAATTATTAAATATGGCAAAAGTCTACATAGCATTGAATTGCGAAATAGTTAAGTGGCGACTCATAAGCAGCATTTGAAAATCTTGGTCAAATTATTTGATATGCAAAAAAAAAAATCTTTAAGTCCACATCACTTATAAGGATAAAAAACACCATAAGATTATCTTCAGGTACTCAAAGCAATGCTTTCTGACAGAGGAAAAGAAAACTGCACATTTGAGTCATTCATGAAAGATAATGTAAGTCAAGGAGGGTAAACAGCCCAACTGACATTCAAGTAGAAGGCCACCCTCAGGAAGAAATCAGAATATTGTTTTCATGAGTGCTCCCCAAGGAGTGTTCTAGAGTAGCGGTTCTCAACCTCCTCAGGCCGCCACCCTTTCATACAGTTCCTCATGTGGGGGGTGACTCCCAACCATAACATTATTTTCACTGCTACTTCATCACTGTCATTTTGCTACTGTTATGAATCAGACGACCCCTGTGAAAGGGTCTTTTGACCCCAAAGGGTTGCGACCCACAGGTTGAGAACCGCTGGTTAGAGCGTGTTTTGCAGACCTTGATAGAAAGACCCTTAATGAGCACAACAGACAAGGGTGAGGCCATGATTCCAGTTCACACAAGCGCAGGTTTTTTCCAAGGGACATGTGCTCAGACATGTGTCTGCGATCAGTGGGTGGCTATCGTCCAGTTCTCTCAGAAACACATTTGTCTTAGTCTTGTTGGTGTGAGGTGCCATTGTCTCGGCTCCAACCCACAGCGACCCAGTGCACAACAGAACAAAGCCCTGCACGGTCCTGCGCCAGCCTCTCACTTGTTCCTATGAGGAAGCCCATCGACACAACCACGGTGGCAATGTATCTCACCCAAGGCCCTCCTCTTTTCCGCTGCCCTTCCACTTTCTCAAGCATAATGTCCTTCTCCTGGGACTGGTCTCTCCTGACAACATGTCCAAAGTATGTCAGACAAGGGCTTCCCAGCCTTGCTTCTACGGAGCACTCCAGGCTAACTGCTTCCAATACAGTTTGGGTTGGTCTTTTAGCAGTCCTGGGACTTTCAATAGTCTTCTCCAGCACCACCATCCAATGTATCGATCCTTCTACAGTCTTCCTTCATGGATGTCTAGCTTTCACAGGCGTGAAATGGAGCGCACCATGATCGATCTAGGCATGAGTGGCATTGGCCGTTTTGAATCAGAAAATCATGTGATTTACTAGGCCAGAAACAGCACAGTCAAGCGGAATGGCGTGGCATTCATGGTCAGAAAGGGTCTGAGTTCCGTGAGGCTGCCTACAAACAAACAAAAACGTCCATCAAAACAGTGACTTCCAAGGGGATCTGCTAGACCAGGCGACGGCAACTTACAGATAGGATCGATTTTTGTGGAGGGCACCAGATCATCAGGTGAGTTTATTATGAAGAAAAAAATTTTAACTGAAAAGAAAATCGTGATCCAAAATGTAAACTCTAGCCTAATTCACAATAAAAGGTTTTTTTAAAAATTGAAACTGCATTGTTGAGGGAAAGGCCCGGAAAGTTATGGTGAGGATTTTTTTTTTCCTATCACAGAAAAGCATCTGCTTGTCCTTGGAAGGGAACCAGGGATGTCCTTCTAGCAGTTCCTTGGGAAGCCTCTTCCATTCACCCTACAGCCCTGATCTTGCCCCTTCAGACTTCCTTTTGTTCCTCAACTCAAAGGACATCTGTGCCAGTTATGTAATCTCCTGTCTACTTGCACAGGGGTGGAGTCTAGCGGTCAGTCCGGTTGCAGCTTGATGACCTCATTTGGAGGCGCTACAGAGATAAATAACTCCCTGGGGGCCAGACCCTCACTCTCTCTCTCTGTTTCCTCTTCATGCTGACAAGACACATGGAGCTACGCTGATGGAGTCAGAGCCCTAGAGCTGGAGGAGCCATGTAGAGACCCACATCGGTGCTGAGGTGCTTCAGCAGCCACTGGACCCACAAGACCTTCCACCCACTAGCCTGTGATCTTCCTGCTTTCAGTGTCGTTGCATGTGTTTTGTGAGTCTGAAGAGGATTTTATAGATTGGGATCAGACATGTGGGCTAATATTGGACTTGTGGACTTGATCTAGACTGGGTTGGGATGTTTCTCATTATGTAACTGGTTTTTTTCTATAAAGCTCTTTCTTATACACATGAGTGTCTATGAATTTGTTTCTCTGCCCAGACTAAAACAACTGGTATCAGACATATGGACTAATATCAGACTTATGGACTCGATCTGGACTTGGCTGGGATGTTTTCTTAATAGACAATTACTCTTTGATCTACACCTCTCTCTTGCACACACAGGAGTACCTCTGGATTGTTTCTCTAGTCAACATGGACTAACACAACATCTTAAAAACATGTGATTTGAATCTATCAAAGATGCCATTGTGCTGTGGCGTCAATCAAAGAGTACAGGATTCTTTAGGGATGGGCTAGAGATGGGAACACTGCTGGCAGAGGTGCCCAGGCCTAGGCAGAGGATGGGTCAAGAAACAATGGTTTTGCATTTTGACACTTTGTTTTATAAAGGTTTGTATTATCTTGAGAACGTTAGGGTGCCTGACCCAAGCCATGATCTTTTCAATTGCCTCGTGTGGATGTGAAAGTTGGACGTTGAATAAGGAAGATTGAAGAATTGATGTATTTGAATTGTGGTGCTGGAGAAGAAGATGGAACGTTCCAGGGACTGCCGAAAGAACAAACCAATCTGTCTTGGAAGAAGTACGGCCAGAATGCACCGTAGTGGCCAGGATGGTAAGATTTCATCTTACGTACTTTGGACAGGTCAACAGAGACCAGTTCCCAGAGAAGGGCATCATGTTTGGCAAGGACAGGGGGCAGCAAAAAGAGAAAGGCCCTCCAGGAGCTGGAGCAACAGCGTGGCTGCCACCATGGGCTTACTCACAGCAACAACTGAAAGGATGGCGTGGGCAGTGTTTCGTTCGGTTGTGCTGTGTCATTATGGGTCAGAGAAAGCTGCACAGCGCCTCACCAAAACAATGCTGGGTTATCATATGACAGTCCAGCTCCACCATCCACTGTGTCTTGGGGAACGAGAATTCACCATGTGGAAAAGGGACTAGAGAAGTAAGAAAACGCTAAGAAGCGAAACGGATATTCCTGAAGGTGAGTTGAAAGCCTGACTTCATAATGTAGTTTATCTTTTCATGTATGATTTCCCAAATGTCCTCTGGAAAAACTGAGCAACATTGATTGACCCAGTTGGAAGAGCATCCACGGTTCCCGGACTGGGGTTTTGGCATCTTGTTTCCCATGAGATGAACACTGGGTCCGTCCCTCACTGCGATGGCCAGCTCCAGCCACACTTCAGGAATGTACAAAATGATGCTGGATCATTTTGTCAAAACCGGTAAGAAGCTAGCTAACAAAAACTTATGTCGAGAGGACTCAGAAGATAACTTGAAGAGGTTCTTATGGGCCAAAAATAGTACAATGTTAGCAGCTGTAAGCCTAGAAATGGAAATGCATTAAAATATACTAGGTTTGAATCTGTGATTTCATAATGTTGCAAAAAAAAAAAATCCCCCCAAAAAACCCAACAACAAACCCCTCACCTCTTAATTATAGGAAGGCAATTCATTAATTTTTTGAAACTGGTACATAATATTACCTTTCTATATGACTTGCACTATTGGATAACCAGATAATAGAAAAGGAAATGTTTTGCTTTGTAGTTTTCTACCAGTAGACGAAAAAAGGTCTGGATGAAGGTACCTAGCATCAGTCTCACCCTTTGTGTCAGTTTGGTACACTGTGGTGCCCTGCTGGTTGCTGTTATACTGGAAACTCTACCGCCAGTATTTCAAGTGCCAATGAACACGTTCCAGTGGCACTTATAGCCTGCAAAGAACAAAGAGGACATCCACTTCTGAGGCATTAGGCACTGAGAGGCTTGTGAGTACCAATGAAACTTTGCCGGATGTGGCGGTTACACAATTTCATGTCAACTTGATAAACAAGAATGAAGAGGTGGAGTCTATCCAGCCTGCCAATCGGGTCCCAGTCTGGTGATGACTCCTTGTGGGCGTGACCTTCTCATGAGGATTCTGGGACTTCCTCTTTTCCTCCCTGGGGGCGGGACACACTGTCTCTCTGCTACACATTCCTTTTTTGACAAGCTATATGGAGCTATGGTGATGGCAGCCAGAGCCGGGGAGCTGGAGGAGCCACGTGGAGAACCATGCCAGTGCTAAGATGCTTCCACTGCCACTGGATCCACAAGACTTTCCACCCACTGACCTGTGATCTTCCTGCATCTTCCAACACAGCCATTGCATGTGTTGCATGAGTCTGAAGAGGAATTTATAGAATGATATAGAACATATGGGCTAATATCGGACTTAGGGACTTGATCTGGAATAGGCTGGGATACGTATGAGTGTCCCTGGATTTGTTTCTCTAGTCAACCCAGACTAACACACCAGACATATTGCAAAAACAGGAGCCCCTCAAGGTTGGAAGCCACTCAAGCTACAACCGAAGAAGCTGCTTCCTCACAGTGGACTTTGACCTTAATGACCTTCATGTGGTGATGGTAGCATGAGTCAACATGAGAATAAACAGATGTACACATCTGCTAATAATCAAAAAGAGGAACAAACAAAGCACGAATCTAGGAAAGTTCTAAGTTGTCAAAAATGAAATGGTACACATATAGGTAGATATGGTAGTGACCTGAAATGAACTAGCATTGACCTTTTTAATTGGACCATATGGCTTACTATGCGGGTGTGGGAGCAGTGAATTATTTAAGGTGGCTCTTCTAGTCAGAGCTTCTAACAATCCATAACAGTCATTGTCAAGTAGTCCGAGCAGGCAAGTCGCTTTCTGGAACATGTCAATAGGTACTCCATCCATTCCTGGAGCCTGTCGACAGGGTACCTTTTCAAACTTCAGATATACGTATTTAAATGTTTGTGCGCCAAATGGCAAATGTCCCACTATGTTATTCACTCCAGGTTTCCTCCTACCTCCTGTTCATTTTCAATTAATGGCACTACCCCTACTCCTCATTGATTGACTATCTCATTATTCAACATTTCACATTTATGACAATAGTGAAAAAAAATATCCCATCCAACTCTTTTGCGCACTAGCAATATGTATCAGGCATGATGAATGCCGATGTGAAAGGCAAGAATAATGCTAACTGTGAGCCTTCAGGTTGTGTGCCACTGGGTTGGCCGTCATGGGACGATGAGATTGTGTAGTTGTGTAATGGTGGGATCTGGCGACTGTGTCGTGATAAAACATGGCCACTGGGGAGCGGCATCGTCCTCCATGGTGTGAGCAGATGTGGTCATCCTCCGTGGTGCATAACACCCGTTTTCACATACTGACCTGGGCTTTGGAACCTTGCCATTTCAATAAGAGAAAAGTCAAGTGTATGACCTCCCTTTCGCATCCAGGCCTAAGAGTAATCCCAGGTCCCTCCTTGGCCTTGAACCTCTACTGTTCAACCCCTGAGTCCCATGGATTGAACTTCCAACATGTCTGCATACGGTTGCCTCCTGCTCATCTCCCACAGTAAGCCCTCTAGCCCAGTGCACGCCTCCAACATCTGTCACCTGGTGTGGGCCCCTCCCATTGCTCTCTTCCGACCTTCACTCTCTCCTACAGCCAACCGACTGCTCCGACTTGCCCGAACTGACCCTGTTGATCTGTTTCTGTTTTTTGTTATATTGATCCCTCTTCTGGACAGCTCCCCAATTTTTCATTAGGTGTCTTCATTTGTGGAGATGCTATTAAAATACATCCACTGAATGGGGTGGGATAAATTCCCTTCCTCTATGGTCCAATGCAACTCATCTAAACCACGGCCATACCCTTGATCAAACTGAAAACATTTAAAAATATGCATCTTCAATTAACTAGTTATTTCCCTGGGAAAAGACGACTTAGTACCTCTTTTTGTTTTCCCAACCCCAGTGCCCAGCACACAGGTTGCATACAATAAACTAAACTCACTGCCATGAAACTGATTTCAGCTTACAGGGACCCTGGGAGTTTCTGAGACGTCGGTCTTTAAGGAAGGAGAGAGCCTGCTCTTCCTCCCTGGGCCGGTGGTGGCCACGTGCTGACTTGAAACTAGCAGCCCCATACATAACCACTCCAGCCATCAATAGATCTTGCAAGAGGAAATAGCTATTTTTCACTTGGCATAGGAGGGTGAGTCAAAAAGTATTGCTGCTAGGGTTCCACGTGAGCACAAGTTTATCCAAAATGCGCTTCAGCATGTCTCTGCGGGTGGTGGAGACAAGTCCTCTCAGCAGTAGGCTTGGCTTGGTCTCATTAAGAGTGTGTTCAGCACAAAGAGCCAGTTAGGGTAGTGGACCTAAAGGGATCTGCTGAAACAGTTACATTCAAAACAGAGATGTCAGCTTCAAAGGTTATAGTGATGCTTTCTTGGGGATTTCAAAGAGAACATTCTGATAGGTTTTCTCCAAGACACAGAACGATTACATGGGTTATCAGGAATTCGTTTTAAGAAACTTGAAAACTACACTGTTAAGCAAAAGCCAGGAAAATTGGGTGGATTCTAACATGACTGCACGTGCTCATTGCAAAGTTCCTTGAGAAATCTTCCTCCATCCACCCCATGGCTCCAATCTTTCCCGTTCAGGTGTTTGTTCCCAAAGCTCCGAGAACATTGAAGAAGAACATCAACTGAGTCCCCAGGGGACGCTACAACTGCCATTGTGATGTGGCATACATCAAAGAGAACGGAGTTCTCCAGGGAAAGGCTCTCGCTCACTGCTGCGAAGTCAATTCTGATGCATACTCACCCTGTTGGACAGAGCAGACCTGCCCCCTTGGGTTTCTGAGGCTATAAATCTTTATGGGGACAGAAAGCCTCATCTTTCTCCTATGGAGAAGCTAGTGGTTTTGAACTGCTGATCTTGTAGTTAGCAGCCCAACACATAATCCACTATGCCACCAGGGCTCCTGTTGTGGGGGGAGGGGGGTGGGGGACAGTTAAAGAGACAGAAACACTGCCTTCAGAAGTGTATAGACCAGTGGTTCTCAACCTCCTAATGCCGCAACCCTTTAATACAGTTCTTCATGTTGTGGTGACCTCCCAACCATACAATTATTTTCGTTGCTACTTCATCACTGTCATTTGGCTACTGTTATGAATCAGGTCACCCCTGTGAAAGGGTGCCCCAAAGGGGTGGCGACCCACAGGTTGAGATGGAGGATATGTCAAGAAACAATAGCTTTACATTTTTATGTTTTGGTTTGACAGAGATTGCTATAATTTTGTAGCAACACGTTTTGACTTACCTTCATATCATTATCATCACAATGATCTTCCCAAACTTCCCTTTCATCATGCCTGGTGCTATGTGAACCTATTGCACGGTTATCTCATGATAGAGCGCACGGATCTGTAGCTTGGTGTCTTAGTTAAAGCAGAAATACCACAGGTAGATGACTTTAACCAACAGGAATGGATTCTCTCAAAGGTTAGGAAACTGAAAGTTCAAGTGCAGAGCACTAACTCCAGAGGAAGGTAAGCAAACTGCAGTGCACACACCCAGTGGACTCCTTCCCAATCATGAAGCGCAGTCATGGGCCCACTGTTCTTACTCCATGGGTGGACCTGGGGGACAGGGCTCAGTGACATCAGGCAAGCATATACGGGCAAAGGTTGTATAATCGCTCTGTTATAAGCAGTCAATAATAGATACAGAGAGACCAGCATTGACTGGCGGCTGTTAGGATGAGAAGAGAGCAGGAAAACGCTATGGTTGAGGTCGTAGAGACTTGTTTTTGAGATAGGAAGAAAGCACTCACTGGGTGTCGTGAGCCCAGTACAACCACAGGAAAGACAAGCTCTCAGCACACAGGGATGAACGTGGGCAGACAGGTGTCACATTCAGCACAGGTGTGGATCCAGGTGAAAATCACCGATAGGTACACGTCAACTGTGTTAGTCTGGGTACTTTAGAGACACAAATCCACAGAAACTCATATGTATAAGAGTTTTATATAAAGGGTAAGTGCCCATCAAGAAAACATCCCAACCCAGCGTGGCCCAAACCCATAAGTCCAACATTAGCCCATATGTCTGACACCAATCCAAAAGTCCTCCTCCATCTCACACAACACACGCAGTGATGCCAACTAAAAGAGAAAAGCCGAATCAGTGAATGTGTAAACTAAGGTGACCAGACGTGCCGCTTTTGGCGGGACAGTCCTGATTTTTAACATTTTTCCCACGCACGACAGGCTAGGGTATACGCTTTTCAGCTGCCATGTGGCTATTTCACCAGGATATGAGTTTTATCAACAGTGTCCCACTTTACCAATGTTAAAATCTGGTCACCTTAGTAAGTATCTCAGCGCTAGCAGGGGTCTCCACACGGCTGCTCCTGCACCCAGGGCTGCATCGGGGTAGGTCCATGTGGCTTCTCCTCAGGGATGTCTTGCAGGGAGTGAGCCTTGTCAGCTTAAGCAGGGAACTAGCTAAGGCAGCTGACCCTGATCTGACCATCAGAGAGCAAGAGACCCGAGAACTAGAAAGGCGGGGCTCACTCAGCCATTTATCTCTTCGCCCTTGAATTAACCCCACATGTGTTTATCAGCCAGGTTGGGACAATAAACTTTAACTATCTCATCAACACAAGTGGGTTCAGGCACATGTATTTATTAAAGACAAAATACAGACACTCCTCAGACATAAGCAAACACCTTCCAAGATTGATTTTCTTGATTTGAAAGCTGAGAACCTTCATCTCATAAGACAGCCCAATCAATTCATTAAAAAATCATGATCTCAAGTGAGTGGTGTCTGTGGTCTTCATTCTTGCGAGGGACCCAGGAGGGATCTAATCCTCAAAACAATCCACCCTACAGAACCAAAAGGGCAGCCTTTGCCCCAAAACAAAACTCACAGGGCAGGAAGGTGCTGGAAAGGACAAATAGAAATGGGGAAACCAAACAGGGGTGTAAAGAATGCTGTGACATTAGGGCCGTGGTGGAGTTCAGCTGGTTCGCACAGGCTCAACAGGACCGATACCTAATTTTTTGTTGGGCCCAGCAACCAGCTGGCACTTGTGATCCGAGTTCTCTAAGGTGGGCAGCTGGGCAGCCGCTCACTGTGGAAACCACAAACGTACACCCTTACTTTTTAATCTTCATCTGCACAATAGCAGAGTCTAAGCACCCATGGAAATATTCATTCATCCATAGGTGTAAGAAAATAGATGGAACTATGCTTGTACTATTTATTGATTCATTTCATAACACTTGTTAGACTTCTGGCGAAATACTACATTTTTATTCCTTGTGCTTACTTCAGTAAATAAACGTATAACCTAAAGAGAAAAAGTACCAACCAGAGGGTGGCACGCTGTCATTTGTTTCACCTTTGTGTTGCTCCCCAAATCCCCACGTGATGAGTGAACCATGCAATCCCTGAAAGTGTTCAAAGAGCTAACAATATTGTCAGAAGAGTTGCTGCACGTTCAACAGAAGTGGAAAGGGCTTTTTCAGAGATTAGCATATGTTCGGAAAAGAGAAGCCACCTGTTTCTAATCTATCAGACACAATGACTATTGTCTAACTGACCTACCTCTAAAGGAATGGGATCCTATGCCCACAGTGAAAAGATGGTTCAGGGGAGAAAGGGGAAAATCAATCACAAGGATTGACCTAGAACCCCTTCCCAGGGGGGTGAACAATGGAAAAGTGGGTGAGGGGTGACAGGGGATGATGTAGGATATGGAAATAATCATCTATAACTTATCAAGGGTTCGTGTGGGTGGGGAGTGGAAGGGAGGGGGAAGAAATGGGGAGCTGATATCAGGGGCTCAAGTGGGGAGAGAATGCTTTGAAAGTGATGATGGCAGCAAATGTGCTTGACGCATTGGATGAATGCATGGATTGTGATGAGATGTAAGAGCCCCAATAAGAGTTTTTAATAAGAAAATTTTAAAAAGAAAAAGAAAAGATGGTTGAGGATAAATCACACAGCTGCTAATGCTCGGATGAAAGCAAGGAATATCCTGAGCAAGTGAGATCGCCAGTCAAGGACAATACGAAACATTGTAATAATTCTACAGTTCACCAGGTATTTAATGTGTTTTCTTTTTGTGTGTGTGTGTGGTTGAGTAACTGCAGATTTTGTTTTGCGGGTTTTTTTTGTTTTGTTTTGTTGTTTTTTGCTTGGAAATATCAGCTTTAATATGGAGATAAAAATGAGAAAATACATGAGAATGGCAAGCTTTGTTTCTGTTTAAAATACAGAAGATATCTTCAGTTTTGCAAGTTTGACAGTTAGATTGGAAGAAAAATAGAACTCTCTAATGTGCTTTGGTATGTTCAATTTT
>NW_022103906.1:80737924-80744204 GCF_000313985.2 Echinops telfairi | reverse complement strand
GTGATGAGTTGTACGAGCCCCCAATAAAATGATTTAAAAAAAAAGAGTTAGCCTCAGACTCACAGGGCAGTTCCACCCTGTCCTACAGGGCTGCTACGAGTCGGAGTCAACCTGATGGCTGTGAGTTGTTTTTTTGGTTTTGGGGTGGCGGTGGTGGCGGAGGGGTGATAACTAATCTGAAGTATTTATAAACAGCTCATTGGAGAATTTATTTGTCATAAATTTATTGTGGAAACCACATTAAGAGGATCATTATTTTTGTCTTTAAAATAGTTGTAAATTTTTTGTATTAAAGTTTATTTTTTATTAAAACAGTTATTTTACAACATATTTTAAATGGCAAGTCCTGTAGGCAAGAGCAATTATTTCTATATCTAATTATTGGCACACAGATTTAAGCACATAATTCAAATTAAGTGAAATATTGATGAGAGGACTTCAAAAAGTTCATTAAAATCCATTTATTTTAATTTCATTTTCGATGAATTTTTAGAAGCCCTCTTCTAAAAATGTATATGTGTATATCTGTGTAGGCATGTGTGTGTATGTATATGTTTGCACACACACACATATACACACTCCACATTCAACTGCATGCCAATAATCTGGAAATAACCTGAGTTTTCAAGTTGTTGATTTTCCAGAATGAAAAACCACTTTCCATCCACATTATTGAAGTCACAGCCCATCTAGAAAGAATAACTTTGGTTGACAGATGCGGTCTCACAGGGATCAAACAGAAGTCCTCAGTGGGATTAAGATTTCTCTTCACAGGCTTCTTCCAAGTGGAGGTTGGTTTGTGATGTAAGGAAAGATTCCCAGGTAGCAAGGCACTGTTCATAATAGCTGATATTCTCCTCAGCCAGATCTGTAAATGCTGACTTGATATCCTTCTGCATATTTTGTTTCCATCTTTCCCAATCTCCTTTCATGGCATTAGCACCTTCCACGTTATCTTCAAGTTTCCCAATCTCTTCTGTAAGCAGGTCTGTATCTGCCTTTTTGTAGGTCAAAGCTTCAACTTTGGGATCCAATTCTGCTTGTATTTGACCTCTCCTTTTCAGAAGACCCATTAACATTTCACTATAAAGTACATACTCGTGCATGACAGGCAGTAGCGTCTCCCAGAGTCCAAACATCCGTTTTTCAGTGGCCTTACAGCACTTGTCAATGCAGCTAGCAATGCCTTTTAGGCTGTCAACTAGATCCTCTTCTGATGCAGACCACAGAATATGAATTGGCCCATATTCTTTCATTTCCTCAAAATAGTCTCTTTCTTCCTTGTAAATTCTCTGTGATATTTTATCTATTTAATTTATTTTCTGGCTAAATGTTTCAATGAAGTTATTCATATCCATGAACTCTTCGGGGTAGTTCTTAACTCCTCTCATTGAGGGTGCAACAGCTCGGGCAGTCTGTCCCATCCGGCTGAGTAATCCAGGCGCCCGTTTCTTGTGAGAAGAGAGTCCCCAGGCTTGTGCAATAAGAAAAACTCTAGAGTCCTCATTAAATGTTAAAGTTGGATGATCAGCAATCCGATTTTAAAATGTATGCAATGCTTCACTCTGTGTCTCAATGAAGTCATCGTTGAAGTGTTCCACCACCCCTTTTACTATAAACTTTTCTGGCAACGGAGGAATAATGAGTGGGCTACACTTCTTCAAGTTTTCCCTTCAACTACAGGAATCTTGGTAGCGTCGTCTAACTTCAAATTCACTAGCATCAAATTCACCACAAGATGTCTTAGTCATAATCCTGTAAGTTATGAAAGTTTCAATTGTGGTCACATGGCTTTCAGGTTCAACTGTATTGAAGAGATCCTTTTAAAGCTGGCTCATCTTCAAATGTGATTTGGTTTATCATTGATAAAGGTGATGTTGGCATCAAAGGGCTGGAGGAATTCATGTCCATTAATGAAGCATCTTTACTGAACACCTCCTGGTCATCCTTGTCCTCGTCCAGGTCCAGCACCTCCACCTGCAGCGGCGCAGAGGAGCTGCTACTGCCCGAGAGCAGTGCACCGCCCCCCAGGCTCCAATAGTTGTAAATTTATGTGTGCACTTTGCTATCTAACTTTTTTTTAATGAAGGTGAACTGTGATTCTTTAGTAGAGCTAGTTGAAAAGTGTATATGAACAACAGCATGAATCTTTTGTGGTTTTTTCTCACATTTTCTCTGAAATATGAGCCAAGTAGTTTCAGTGTGCGGCGAAGCCAGCAAGACCAGGATGGATCTCTGACAAAATGATTTCTTTCTCTTTACAGTATTGAGTAGCGAAAGATATCACTCATCCCTTAATGGTAATACAGCTCTGATTTAATATAAGTGAAGGATGTCTTCTAGTTGCACGTGAATGCTGGCAACTTAGAAAAAAGTTTTGAAAATTGTCTAAATGTCACATTGAGCTTAGTTTTAAAAGCAAATTTGGTAAACTGGGTCTTTGCCCTCTGGTGAAAAAAATTCAAAATCCTAATATGTTTGGTGCATTCTTTCATGAAAAAAAAAAAAGTTTCTCAAGACAGTGAAAAGCTACAACCGTTCATATTTTGAGGATTCCAAGAAAAGAGTTGAGCCACTGGAGGCCACACGGCAGGACCCCTATTAAAACAATACAGTCTCTCAGCAACAGAAAGCAAACAGTTCAGCTGCAGACAGTCTTCACTCACAAAACTGCAAATACGGCCATCACCACCCTGGGAAACGTGTGTGGGGTCGATGGCAAGTGTGTTTAAGATGAACTTTCTCTTCCATGGTGGGGAAATCAAAATAGCTAATGCTTTGAAAAGTAGCCACCAAATAACACTATTTAGAAAGCAAGATTGTTACCAAAGCAATCCATGACAAGGCATTAGAAACAATTGGCGATCTGGGTGGGGGGGAATCTTATCTTTTGAGGGAGGGGGGAGGGGGGAGGTTTGAGCATCAGGGCACTGCTTGTTAGTGTTTATAGGTAAGTCTTCTGAAACCATTTTATTATTTAAACCCCACACCAGGCACATTTTTAAAAGTTCATGGAAAATTCCATTATCTTTTCATTCCCTTTTTCCACAATTATTTTTGAAGCTGCCTGGTAGAATTTTCGAGTCTAACAAAAATAATTTTTAAGTAAGATGTACATGGATTCCATCTACGTACATTTTGTAAACCTACAGAATGCGCTGACGGACACGTAGAAAGGTCGCCCTGGTCGTAAACAGGTCACTGGGCGGGCAGTTTGCTCTCCGCTACTCACCTCAAGACTCGTGGTGTGGTGATGACACTCTGGGCTGTGAACCCCAAGGTCGGCGGTACAAAACCATGTGGGGGTTCTCAGGAGAAAGATGGGGCTTTCTACTCCCGTAAACAGTTCCCAGCTCAGAAACTCGCCGGGGCAGCTCTAACCTGCCCTATAGGGCACTGTGAGTGGGCACCGACTGGACAGCACCGCGTTGGTTTGGGATCCACACTGTGGATGAAAGTCAGTCCGATTTCTGCTCTATCACATACGAGGTCATCATGCCTATGGATAGGCTGAGGGAAGCAGGTTAGTTGTCATTCGAAAAAGCCCCTTAAACCCACTGGCATCAATTCTGATGCATCGCGATCCTATCGGGCAGAGTAGAGCTGCTCCTGCGGGTTTCCAAGGGGGGAGGGGGGGCAGTAACGCAGAGTTTTGTTGACATATAAATATATACACTTTCATAGTTCAGAGTGTTGTATAATCATCACTGCAAATTTGTACTGTTATTGGTTCCCCATTTCCCTCCAACCTCCCTGCCTATTCTTTATGGGTGCTAAAAGCCTCATCTTTCCCCTATGAAGTGGTCGGTGGTTTTGAACTGCTGACCTTGCAGTTAGCAGCCTAAAGCATTAACTAAAATGTACTGACCACTTACCATACATACTCGAGTATAAGCTGCCCTGAGTATCAGCCGAGGGCTCTAATTTTACCACAAAAACTGCATTAAAAATGTGCTGAAACACTCAACGTAGACACAAGTATATACAGTACTTTGTGCATGGCACTTCTGTGAGTGCTTTACACGTGTTGATTCAAGCAGGTAGCCCTCACAGTAGCCCGTGGGAGGATGTGCTCACCACCCCCAGCTTCCAGCTAAGTGAAGGCATGTGCCGAGGTGAACCAGCTGGCCTGCGGTTGGCAGGGCCATGAAGAGACACAATGAGGATTCAAAGTCAGACGATCGGCTCAAGCACTCACGCCATAGCTTCTCAGACCTGAGAATAAGAACCTGGGCAGGAAGGGCACCCGTCACAGGCCTCCAGAGCGACTGTCTCTAGAGCAGGCAGAAATGGAAATGGAACGGAGGAGGAGGAGGAAGAGGAGGAGACCTCACACTGATCCGTAATCTCTTTTACTTTAAAAAATGGCGCAAACCCAAATTTGACAACTGTTACCATTTAATTCTTGCTGGGAGACTATGCATATCATATTGTTCTCTGGAGTAGTCTTGCATTTAAAAAAATGCTTAATAGAAAAAGAAAAAAAACTTGAATAAGGACAAAATAATTTATCATTTGCCTTTCATAAAACTGATTTATACAATCTTTTCCAGATTCAGTGATCGAAATAACTGCAAATTGAACTGCCAATGTCTTTGTGGCGCTAAAACAAGACAACCGGCAGGGGTTTAGAAGGGTTAAGTGCTGATCCCAGCAAGGTGAGATAATATAGCTCCTCCTTCCTTGCGGGGCTGCCCAAATACCATCTTCTCAGAGAAAGCCTTGCTACCCACACGAACTCAATGAGCCCCACTGGCACAAGGCAAAGTAACTGGGCAGTTCAGACCCCAAGCTCGGAAGTCACGTGATAGAATCCCAGCTGACATTAACCGGCTAGGTTACCACTCTGCACTTGTTTCCCCTCGGCCACGTGAGACCCACAACAGCACTTGACTCGCATGTTTGCGTCAGTGATGGGATGCGTTAATGCTTAAAATAGGACCGGGTACTCCCATGTTGGCTGCTACCACGACCAGGATCCCATCAACTGTAACCCATTCACCACCACGGGAGCAGCTCCCGTTCATTTACTCCTCCTGCGCCCACTGGATTGTCAGACCCAGGCCGCGGTGTCGTCCTGCCGTCAGCTACAGCCCCACTTGCCAAGAACGGGGCTGGGCCCCCAGTGGCAGTTGCTCAGATGAGTTTGCTAAACAAGTGTTGAGCTCTGGCAATAGGCAGCTGCTCGTACTTCCCCTCGCAGCTGGATCACAGCTCCCTGAGTTTCTTTTGCTGCCCCTGCCTGCCAGGCCTCCACCAACTCGCTTCACTCCTACGCAGCTTAGCCACCAGGTTTCTTGAACTCTTGGGAGCGGGCTACATGCTCTTTTGCTGTACATTGCAATCACAGCACACGCATTACGCTGGAATTATAGTTGCACATCTTGCTGCCCGTACAAGAAGCAGGCAAGAGTACCATCTTCTAGAATGCCTTTATTTGAATCTTACCTGTGGGGCCACAGGCAAACTACTTAATCTGTTTCCAAAGTGGCATGGTGGGTCATGTGCTGGGCTGTTAGCCACGAGGTCAGCAGTTCAAAACACCAGCCCACTCCATGGGAGAAAGATATGACTACTCCCTTGCTTCAAGGTGTAGAGTCTCGGAAACCCCAGGGAGCAGCACTACTCAATCCTGTAAGATCATTACGAGCCAGAAGGGACTGGTTGGTTCTGTCCATTTCTAGGTCTGTAAAATGGGTAACATCTAACCCTGAAGGCTCCCACTGGATAACTGGTTTGTAATTCTAAAGCACTCAGAACAGTCCCCGAAGACATAATAAATGTGATACGTTATAGAAATATCCTTCAAGACAGACGTGACGTCCTGTTCATCTTTATGCTGCCCCCGTGCCTGTGTGTAGGACTTGTGAACAAATGTCCACTGAGCTGATAATTATGACACTGGTTTAAAACAAGGTGATTAGTGCCCGCACTAAAGCTGTCGAAGGGGTGGTGGAGCTGGAACAGAAAATGTATGATTACACTGGGCTGGGCCATGGACACGATCATCCAGAGGGTGACAGGTTTCATGGTTCCGGCACTCGATGGACCTTAGTTTGATCCGCAACGACAGGGAACGAAGAAACCAAAGTGGAAAAGTGGGTGTTCGTTGCAAACCTTTAGCCACAAAGGCTCATTCAGACAGAAAAGCAATCATTTGAACGCTCATCAAATGCCAGCACATTACATATATATCAGAGAATTTAAGCCGTGACAATTGCCTTGTTGTTTCCTTAGCCACTTTATCTCCAGCATTTGCAATAGTGTCTGGTGCACAGGA
>NW_022103906.1:80697145-80737824 GCF_000313985.2 Echinops telfairi | reverse complement strand
TATATATATATATATATATATATATATATTTAGGTAAATTTCAGCTTTCCACATCAATCAAGTCACACGGTATTAAATAAGTCTCTGCACTATGATTCCAGCATAGTTTGTTGTTGTTTTTCCAAACCAACAGCCTTACATTATTTATTGTTAGACTTGATGAAGCAAAAAAAATAAGGAATAAATCAGATTTGCCAATAAAAGTTCATTTGATCAGATGGGGACAAAGTCTTAATGCAACACAACATGATTTGAGACTGGGAAAATGCGGTCACGCGTGCCATCCCTCAGGGGGCTCCTTACAGACCCAGCTTGGTTCTTCTCCAATGTCTTCTCTTGGAGTTGTACCTGATTTTATTACCGGTTTTCATTCGAATCCATTGGGGAATGGGCCGATTCTGTTTCTGTTTCTTGGCCAGGTATCTCTTGATCCTAAAAGTCTTATGAGACGACATGGTGAAGTCGGAGCAACACCACGCTCAGGATAGCAGAGACACTGAGAGCTCCAGCACAGTTTTAAATGACTACAGAGAATAATGATTTGTATCCTCCTTCACACACACACAACTTAAGCTGGAGAATTGGCAGAAAAAAACTCCACAATAAAAAATAGTTTATTACCAAGCACGCTATTTCAATTTAGGCTCAACCCCAAGCAGGCACTCCAAGAACATTTGCTGAGTGGATAAATTAACTACGTTTTGAGAAACATTAGTAATTTAGGGTGTCATGCAGTACAAAGCACAGCAAATTCCGGGAAGGGAGGATCTAAGACTCTCAGGCCAGCTCTGACACAGGAGCGAACAAGACTTCAACAAGTGATGATGACACCACTCCAGGGCGACTGGCGTGAATGGAGTAAAACAATGTCGTGGGAAGGGTCACAATAAACCAAGAATAAAGTCTTGGTCAACTAGATCCCAGATGCTAGAAAAGCCAGACGGAAGCAAAGGGCAAATAAGATGTCAGCACTTTGCGGACAGCAGCCGCAGCCTCTTCACCTGAAGAAAGTCCCTCAAAAAACTGGAATGAAATCTGCGATGCTTCAACCCTTTGTCCTATTCAAAGCGTGCTGGCAACAACTCATGGAGGGACGCACTATGAAATAAATGGAATGCATTACCTGGTAATGTAGCACAGCCTTCCAATTAGAAAAACTACTTTTAAGAAGTAATCCGTTTGCTTCTACACAAGTCTTTAGACAGTCTTCATTTGAGATGAAGCCCGCATTTTCTGAACAGAAAAGCTTTAACCTGTGGGTCATGGCCCTTTTGGGGGTCAAACGACCCTTTCACAGAGGTCGCCTGATTCATAACAGTAGCAAAATGACAGTTATGAAGTAGCAACTAAAATAATTTTACGGTTTGAGGGGGGGAGGGTGTCACCACAACCTGGGTAACTGTATTAAAGGGTCGCGGCCTGCGGAAGGTTGAGAACCGCTGCTTTAGGTGAACACTCAGAGCTACTTAATATCTAAAGGGAACACGAAACAAGGTTCTTTAGGTGCTGAATAAACTTCAGCATGCCCACGTGTAGACCGGCTGGATTCAGCTAGTGAAGAAGCATGTCATTTGTCGCATTAACCGTAAGCTCAAAAAGAGAAAGAGACACTTTTCTTGTCAGCTTTATTCAAGTATTTCACAGCAGTTATATTACAAATTACAGTAAATGTTCAAAATTCCAGATTTTAAAAATTAAATAATTTACTTCAAACTAATGTAAAATGAAGTCAAAATGCAAAATATCAATTTGACACAATTCTAAATTAAGCTACAAATCCAAATAGACCATAGTTGATGAAGTCTACTTAATCTACAAAGTAGACACACATAACTGAAACCGAACAGGACTCCCAAAGCCTGAATAACTGAATGTACAAGATACAAGCCCAAATTCAAGCTTACATGGTGATCACAAATTATAACAACAATGGCATTCAGCTACGGGACCTGACACTGAAGTTAGCTACTGGATAGCACCCTAGCCGAACCGACTTAATATCAAAAAAAAAAGATCAGAAATGACCACCCACTCCTTAAAATTAAAATCCAGTAACCCTACAAATACACTGGCATTATGAGAAAAATCAAGTCATGAAAGGATGTTAAAAGAAAAAAATTTAATCACAGGTGAGATTCAAGTTCATGAACACAATTAACTCCACAGCCATCCATTTCAACCCTAGTGCGGTTCCATCCTCTTCAGAACAGGTCCCACGGTCCCCACGGCTGAGCAGTCACCATGGCTGTGCTGTGCTGTGGCACAGCTTACTGATCTGAGAGCCAAGTTTTACACAGGAGCTTAAACGTTTATAATGCTCACAATAGGAAATAAGAATGGAGGTCAATTTGTACATACTTTTGCCAATTCTACATAGCAAAAACTAAGAACGTACAGAAAGGCAGGCAGGATTGAGTCTACCCGGGGAATTTCATAAACTGCTGGAAACTACAGACCACCAGATGTCTGCAGAGGACGTGCAACTGGTGTCGTGTGTTTCTTCTGGGGGGAAAGGGAGCCGGAGGAGGTGGTACAGTTCAGCTCACTTCTCTCTCCTTGGCACAAGACTGTGTTCTCTGTCGACCTACCCTGTTCGAAGTGGCAGCTCCTGTCATACTGAGGTTGCCTCCTATCTCTCCGTCTGCATGAAGCTTAGATTTAAAAACAGAAAAACACTTGATCTTCTGGAAGCGTTTTTAAAGCTGAGAATAAATAAATCTCCTTGGTCAAACTCACATATGGCTAAAATCTTAATTCACTTGGACAGATTTAGTAACCTACTAACAACATTTAGTGTGTCGTTTTCCTTTCACACGTGCTGCTGTTACTTGAACAGAATCCTTCTGAATTAGAGTCGCTGGAATAAATATTTAAAAAAAAAAAAAAGTACAGCAAGAACCTGAGACTTGCAAAAAACCCTTTTACCAGAAATTTGCTACAAAAAATCTGCTACATCTTATTTCATCAAATCTTTAAATTCTGTAACAATTTCCATCAAAATACAAAATGCTAATGTATCAGACAGTAAAATAGTTAGAACTGGTATGGTGGTAATAAATATTAAAGAAACCATGAAAATCCTCCCAATAATCAAATTGGAGGTTTCAAATCACCTCCCCTTTAAATGGTTCATTAATCGCACTTGCCTACTTAAAAATACAGTGTGTCTATAAGGATAGCATCTTGAGTTACGTGACTAACTGGATACTGAGAAACTTCATTGATGAGATAGAAAAAAAACGAGGCATTTTTAAAAATCAGGCTAGAATTAGAAGGTGTAAAATGTAAAAGCAAATGCAAAGAAGCACTTAGGATTACTGCAGTAGCCTAAGGCCCAAGTGTTTTCTGCACCAGCATCCAGCACACTGCAAACAGCCGAGAGCAGGTGACGAGCACCTCAGCTTCAGCGGTAAGCGGTGGCGAGTGCTTACAGGGCTCTGTGAGCACTGGTGGTAACAAAGACACAAGCGGAGGTAACTCAGCATCTCTGCAGCAGTCCCCGACCACTGGCTCTCATTAAAACCCAAACGACATGTGTTGCATAGTGAGAAGACACAGCTGCAGCTAATGGTTATAATGAATGAAGCTATCAAGCCCATGCTCGGCAAAATTTTCTACTATTTTTTGTTTGTTTAAAAATCATCTGATTATAAAAATGTTACTTGTTACTGCACTCCCTTTGTCTCTTTGCAACTGCCTAGATTGTGTCTCCAAATTTGTAGAAAGCAAGTTTTTTTTTTGTAAAAACCAGTAACCCATAATTAATTTTAGGTAGATACAATTCATAGAAATCACTCAACAAGATCCAAAATGGGCCCCACTCACTGCACAGTTGGGAAGGTTAAGATTAAGGGAAGGGGTGTAGACATTAATACTGTGATTCAAGGACTATACCAGAGTTCTCTTGCAATTTGACGTACACAAAATGAACTTCATGAACATTCTGACAAATTCCTCTCTTTTCTTTCCACTTGGTAAGTCCTGGCTTTAAAACAAAATAAAACTATGATGATTTGCTCTATGTGAAATTCATTCTTCTCTGGGAACCCAAACATCAACAACTACAAAACTGCCCCCAACAGAACAAAGGATGGCCGGTATCAATGTCTGTTCTGGTCATCATTATCAGTAAGATTAAAAAACATGTGAGCTATTTTGTGGAGTGTGTATTATTTGTTACTCGTATGGTTTTAATTCTCAACGAGAAATACAAGGAGGCTTAAAAAAAGTGTGTGGATAAATTCCATTATTTTAAAAATCTGTCTTTCCATGAACTTTTTTGAAGCTCCCTCATAGGCCACAAAGGAAAACATACCATCTTAGTATATTGTGTGGCTTACTGAGGGTCTTGGTTGACTTCTGAGAGCAAGGCAGGCATTTTATACCAAAATATTGGCTGCCCCTTCATGACACAGAATATCAAAACGTTTCAAGATCATGTCCCCAGAAAACACGCTGTCATTTGCTACAAACAAGCCCATTCCATCTGTTTAGCCTTATCTTTCTCAAATGTATAAAAAGGCACATTGAAGGCAGTTCTAAAGAGCCTAGTCTAATTTCATCCAGTTACTTCAGTTTCCCACCAGAATATACCATAGCCAACTCTAAAACAGGTTTCAGTCCATTACCCAGAGAGCAAGAAAACAAATATGACAAAAGGGGTAGAAAGAAAGAAGAGGAAGAGAAACGAAAAACAAACAGGTCGCCCACTGTTTCAACGATTCCACAGTTAGAACTGCCCCGTCCGGTTCCTTGTTTGCTGCTCTGCACCCTCAGACGGACGTCTCCAGAGGAGGGCGCACAAGGAGAGGAGCAGACTCGAAAGCAATTTCTGTAGCACCAAAATCTCCAAGCTGTGGGGTTGTATTTTTTGTTTGTGGAAAATACAACATAGTTCTGAAGTTCTGTTTGGTTCTTGTAGGCTGGTTGGTTTCAGGTACCTGAGACGATAGCACCAAATTCAACAGAGAGAAAGAACGAGTGAGCGAGCACACTGCAGACCAAGGCTCTGCACACCATTGGTGCGATTGGGGCTTGAATGGCTCAGAAGACTGCTCGGTCAGGAGCAGAATGGAGAGGGTTAACCACTCGTCTTGAGAAGTTCATAGGAATGTCTCAAACGTGTGAACTGTTCTTTCCATCACCTAGAGGGAAGAAAACAAGCCCGACACATGTCATCTGGCAGGGAGAGACAAAAGTACCCCTCACGAGGCAAAGCTCATTCTAGTTTGACATTCTGAAGAACCTGCGAGAGAAGTTCAACTTTTGAATATGTTCCTGATTACATTACCACAGATACTCTATGTCTGCCCTGAACACTTTAAAGTGCCTTCATTTTAAATTTAGATTAATGAGGAGGAGGATGATGATGATGATAACACTCACTGAGTATTTACTCTGCCATATACTGTTAAGAAATTTATATTTTATTATGAGCCTCATTTATAGAATACTGAGGTAAAGTGGAGAAACCATTTGTGCCTGCTAACAGGTGGTGGACTGGGTCAGGAATTAAATACAGGCAGCCTTACCTCTGGTGGGCATGTGGCCCCTCTTGGCTCTGCCCTGAACTGGGCCCCAACTCACCGCTTGGGGAACAAGCTGGAGACACGAGTGCCCAGCAAGAAGAGGAAGGACGGAAGGTTTTGGGGTGAGGACAGCTGGCTGCCTCCAAGGAGGGGGTGACTGTGAGGGTGACATCGCCAGAAAGCCAGCACTGCCCAGCTGGGGGACCATGGGTCTCAGGGCATTCACTGAGGCCCCCAGAGCAAGATAAAAGCCTTCAGAGTAAGGAGGTGTACGTTAAAAAGTAGAAGGGCACTCTCCTCCCATTTCTACCCACTCCAACCAGAGCTCAGCAGGCAGGGCAGGGTGGAAGCAGTCAGGATGAGTTGCTGCCATTATCACCACCAGGAAAGCCTAGCATTGCTGATTCTGCTATTGACTGACTTCCTCTCATCACCTGGGCCCCAGTACATGAGATTTCCAAGTCTCACACGGAGAGATAGTTCACTGTGGCAGAGTATTCAACCCATTCAAACTCATGAAAACTCAATCACCTGAACAGGTTCCAGAATGTAAGAATGTAAAGAACCCTACCTGAACTCATTTTGAATTTGCTGAGACATCTTCAAAAAGAGAGACGTTTCCACAGAACTAGCAGCCTAGCAGACTAGCCTCTCATCAAAGTGTCCTACACAATGACTCAAATTGCGTCTGCTAAACAGAAGTCAGAACACACCACCTCCTTAAACAGTCACACCGACAGCACTAAGAAGCCCTAGGCTGCCATCCGCAAGGTCAGCTGCTCCACGGGACAGAAAAGACGGGCTTTCCACTCCCATCAAGAGTGACAGTCTTGGAAGCTCAAGGAGCGGTTCTACCGTGTCCTGTGGGGTCGCTATGAGTTGGCATCAACTTGATGGCAACGAGTTTGTCTTTTTTATACATGTATTATGAACATCTAGATATTTTTAAAGGATGAAAGATAATCCAAGAGATTAGTTAGTACTGACTAGTTTCCTCTGTTTGTGCTTTCTGTAATTTACATGTATACAATGACAAAATGGCTTAATAAAAGTGTAATCTGTAAAAATGTGACTACAGGAAACTTACTCTTCCTTTATTTCAAGTCCAATAATTCTTATTAAGCACAACAAAATCATCACATACATATAAATCTTAACACACTAGAAATGTTCCTTGAGAACAGGATTTTGCTTTTTTTCATTTATTTTTTTTTGGTGGGGGAGGGGTGCTCTAAATGCCATGGGCAGGATCTGGCACTGAAGATACCCAACAGATATTAATAGATGAACAATCAAATAAACTAACAAGTGAACCAAAAAGAGTCTAATTTAGTCACTTAGCCGTTTAGTGGGTAGACAAGGGATTATATTTGCTTCGATGACCATGAAACACAGAAGTGGGACTAATGATATAAATTCCATGAACTCTTTGAAGGCCCCTAGTACCACGCTCATTAAATCTATAAGGGAACCCTTTCTTATGGTGCAGATCTGTCTACAAAGGAAACGGTCTGCATCTACAGAGTCTAAGCAAAAGGACAACCACCTCTTGATATGGGTATTTTGCAGAACCAGATCAACTGGAGTCAGATATATTTAAGCTCTCTTCTAACCATTCATGGTGAAGCAAATGCCTGCGCGGATTCCTCTGAGCAGCAATGGCTGCCCTGGGAACAGTGGACAGGACTGCGAGGCCCTGCCACCTGCAATAGGACCAAGAGATACACTCAGCCGGCGGTGTCACTAATGAGCAAGGTGAAGAGGAATGTGGCTCACTATTCTGAGTGTATCAAGTCCCAGGGGTGATGCAGGGGTTAATGTGCTCAGCTATTAACAGAAAGATTTCAGGTTCAAGACTACCCTTAGGAGCCTCAGGAAAAAGCCCTAGGGATCTACACCTGAAAAAGCAGCCACGGAAAACCTTAGGGCACACGGTTCTACACAGACACACTTGGGGTATCCATGAGTCTGAATCATCTCAATGGCAACTGGTTGTTTGGAGGGGTGAGCCTGTATATGTGCCAACCATGGCCACCGTGAATTTCTGTGGTTTGGCATACTAAAAAATCCCAGGTAAAAGGCTTTATTTTTCTGACATAATGCTTAATGATTCTTCTCATCTAAATCTTCAGAGCATTATTTTTTCTTCTTTCTCTTTCCTTGGGGTAATGAAAGCACATACTTGCTTATTCTGAAGACCAGAATGAACAACTTACCTCTACAAGTTGTGATTTGTCATAGTCTTTCCGATGACGGTAGATGCACTGGCTAAGAAGAGAATACAATCGCTCCAGCTGGTCAACTGTCAGATGGCTGCTTTTATCTACCAATAAATCAAGCAAGCTCTAAGAAAAATAGAAGAAAACAAGTTTTACTTCAATGTCAAACTAAAACCCTATTTTTGAAATGGCTATGTAATCGGCATTCATAAGGCCATGACCTAGCGGTGATGCCTGAGTTCAGAAGAAGGTAGAACTTCGTTTACTAAGTCCCAGACCATTCCCTCGCCCCCTCAAATGCCACAAAACCCTTTTAGTAGAAGCTCTGAGGCATTTCTAGTCTAGGTTGCAGCAAGATTTTAAAACTAGTTTCATTCAACTGCCTTCAGACATATTCAAATCTCTTTCCACTCATTTTAAACTGGATTGGGAATCACTAGGCTTACCTTCAACCTCTCGCGATCAACTATAAGAGGGGGCACAGGCTCAGAAGGCTCTTCTGGAACCAGTTCCAGGCTTGTTGGTTTTGCCTGTTCTAAAATTAACTTACGATATTTCTTTACTTTAGAAGCACCTACAATTTGGGGTAAGGGAAGAAAAATAATCAATAGCAAGTAAAAGTTAAGAAAAATCAGGCATAAACAACTATATTTATGTTCTACTGACTACAAATTGTTAAAGGAATGAGGAAGGGCCATATGTTTTCTTTAATTGGTGGGGGTGGTGGTTAAGAAAGTAATGCAAATTAATGAGAACAAAACCACAGCCATGAAAGCCAAGGCATACTAGAATCTCATCTGATAAATATTTTCACTAAAAGAAAGATAAAGGCAATTTTCATCTTTAAGTACTGACATATAAACCAGCCTCTCTGGTTTTTGGGGTTCTTTTTACAGTTTTATTGGCATAAAATTTTCATATCATACAACTCAATGGCTCAATCATATCAAGAAGGAATTGTACAATCATTACACAATCAATGTTAGAACTTTTTTTTTCATGGTTAAATCGCTTTTAAAATGAGTTGTGTAATCACAATCAGTTCTAGTGCCCCCTCCTCCTTCCTGCATACAGTGCTCCCCATATCCCCTCACCCTCCCTATTTCCCACCCCCACTCCTACACATCTCCTATAAACCCTTGCATGGTTTATTATATCTATGCATCTACTCCTTCCATGCTCCACAAACTGGAAAACCTAGCAGAAACAATAAAAAACAAAATAAAGTGGTAAGGATAAAATAATAATATAAAAATACAAATACAAATAATGAGTAAGAAAGAAAAGACCACTATCAATATTTCAAAAACCAGGGAAGAAATTTTTATCATGAAACAAGCAAGAAATACTTGCACCTAAAACAAATTTAAGTTGGGTCACAAAGGCGGTCCACTGACCAAGTATCAAGTTCGATTCAGCATAATCAAGATTACAATGATCTCTATTTGACAGTAAACAGCCTCGCTCTCTTTATGAGAGGCATCAGTTAAAGGTTGGGAGCGTTCAGAATTTAAAAAGGTAGCAATGTAGAAAAGCAGACACTGACACAACGTGGAGTCCGCTCGCCTACACCTCTGCCCCCATCTAGAAGATTCCCCGCAGCATGCCTGAAGCCACCTCTTTTTCTTTGTTCTGCTACAGGGCCTAACATTCTCCTAGAGATTGAGCTGGACTTTTCACAACTCATTAGATAGGTATAGTAAGGCTAGTGTGCTGTCTTTCTTGCCTTCCAGTGAATCAGTGAAAGTGAATGACTCTCTTCCTAAGGTCTGGGGGACAGCAGGCACTCGGAGAGCATAGGCATGTTGAGGAGAGTGAGCACACTTTCACCACCAGACATTTTGAGGGGACAGTCCTCGTGGCCCCTAAGCCCTGTGCGCTTCAGAGAGGAGGCTGAGGGGAAGGAGCACAGTGACAGGCTGGGTGGTTTCAGAACCACAGATAGGCGCTGAGCCATGCCAGGGACACTAGAGAGAAGCCTCCTCCTCCCTACACCAGTCCTCTCCCTCCCAAGTCTTCCTCCTTCTCAGCAGTATGAGCTAGTCTGTAGATACACAACTCAAGAAGCAAAATGCTGCCTTTAAAAATATATGCTACACTGATACAAAGGGAAAATGTTGCATTTCAGGCAGTCTTTACAGCATGTGGACTTTTAAAATTCAACAAATAGATGCTAGTGACTTTGTTAAGACTAGTTTGCTCCTGTGATTACAGCTACGGACTTCTTTAGGCCCGAGAACTCAGATCGGAACCAGGGCACTGGGAATGCTCCTCTGACAATTCCAAGTTAAAACTTCAAGTAAAGCTTTTTACACGACAAGTGATCTTAATGCTCCTGCGTCACCGGTTAGCACAATATTAATTTAAATATTTTGGCAAGCTAACTGAAATCTTACAGCCAAAGAGCATGAAACAGACTCCTTCCCTCATATCCATTTTACCTCTTTAACACCTTAAATGTCTCCCCTTCTCCCACTCTGCGCCCTTCTCTACTTAACGCTAGCTTTAAAATTTGGACTAAATTACAACCCAGAATAAATACTGCTCTTAAAACTATTTTCTATTATTAAATATTGAGATAATGAGGAAAAAATACTCCGCAAGTAGCACTGCTGGGCTGTAAATCTCTTTCTTTATTCCTTAAAAGAATTAATTCTAAGATTTGGAATAAAACTTTGCTTCTTCTTAATTCTGCTAGTGGGCTCAAAAAGAAAACTGGCAGCAAAACCCCTCCCACCAAGTCCAAACCCCAACCATGGGCCCCACACAGTCTAGAGGGCAGGAAACATTTCTCAGATCACACAGTGATCCTGGTAAGAAATGCATATGGATCACGAAGGATCTCCAACTCATTCCAGATTAATTTCAGCAGTAACAACAATAAGGACAAACAAAGAGGAAGCAGAAGCCCACGGCTCCTCGTGTCTGTGGCTTCTTGACAGGATCCCAGAGCCACAGGAAGTGAAGGGGTGGCATGGTGCTGATTCTGTGAGGACAAGCTAAGTTTGACAAGGAGAACTCTGCTTCTTTCCTTACAAAACCAAGGGGCCTCTTAGATCAGGGACCCTCAGGTGCAACTAACATCATGTGCCTGGAATGGATATACCTTAGTATGTTCCTGGGACCATAAGAGGCACATTAATATACATGATTTATTTAATCCCAACAACATCATTCTTCGACATGGGGGTGGGGGTGGGGTGTCAAATACGTGACTAGCTCAAAATGGCATGATTATAATGAACAGATGTGGTAATTTAATCTAGGTTGATATAACTCTTCCTTATAAATTATACTGCTATTAACATCCAAGCCTTCTCTGCCTATTTCACCTCACCTTGATAAAGCCTTCTAAAATTCCACCTTCTTAAAACCTATGGATTTACTCAGCATTTAGTCATAAATCCTGTAGAACAAGGGTGACAATCAGGCAGGAGGTGGGAGAGCAATGCATTCTAGACTCCCACTACCCTGAAGCTTTCTGCAAAATGCATTCTTAATGTGCACACTTTTCCAGGAAAAAAAGGGTGAGAACTTTTAACAGATTCTCAAGGGGATATAATTACTCATCGATCACTGCTAGTAAAAAGAATAAAACATACAATAATAATCCGTGGCATTACAATAATTCTGGAGCTCACGCCTTCACAGAAGATGACATATATAAATCTCTTTATTATTAATATGTATATTTATGGGCACTACCTTCTTTATCCATTTCTGCATCCTTGGCCTCCACAGCAGAGCCCGGCTCTAACTTCCTGGAATCGCTACATTCCAGTGCCTCTAGTTTCTCAGGATCGTCTCCGGGATTTTCGTGGGAAGTGTCTGGTTTTTCTTTTGAATGGTCCTCCAGTGGGGTCTTTTGTTCGGAGCTACATTTCTCTCCACTATCACAGGAAGAAACGCCTTCAGCTTTACCATTCTGACACTCCAGAACAGGAAGCCCATCCAAACTGTCCGTGGAGGCCTCACCGTTCAGACAGCTTCCTTTAGGGAAAGGCTCTTTCCTAGAGGGCTGTTCTGGGTTTAGAGAACCGCTGCTGTGCACGAGCAGGGATTCGTTTGAACTCTCTTCCGTGGAGGCAAAGTTCTCTTTCGTGCCTGCTCCGTTGTTGAGCCTCTGTCCCTGGTCCATGTCCATGATGTCACATGACGACTCATCATTGGTCATGGATAAGTCTCCAGTCTCTTCTCCATTTTCCTCATGGCAGTCAGTGCTTACCTCAAACTCTCCACCATTCTCTAGCAATTTCCTGTCTTCTGCATGGTTCTCATAATCTGCAAATTTGGTATCCTCTTCATCTTTTTTCAAACTGTTGACTTTTCTTTTCTTAATAATTCCTTTACCCCACTGTGACCGCCTCCTTGATTTTCTCCGAACCCGAACTGTTTTACATGGGGGGAGAAGAAGAAGAAAAAGATGTATAGAACTGAGTATACAATAGGTGGTTTACAAAGGTTTGTTAGGTGGGAGCTAAAAGAAAGTAAGCCCATATTGATGTAATAACACACACAAACAAAAACTACCATAGGTAGTCGAGTAGTATAAGCCAACCCAAACATCAGCCAAGGCACCTAATTTTACCACAAAATTTTCATTAAAAATGTGTTGAAAAACTCAGCTTACACTTGAGTATATATGGTACTTTGCCTTCGACATCTAGGCTGATTAATCCTCACAATTTACAGCTGGAAAAGCCATGAAATCAGGGAAAGACTTTGTAGAATGAAAAAATTTCTTTTGTCCTTTTAAAAAATTTATTTATGAGTTTGTGGGAGAAAGATGAGGTTTTCTACTCCCATAAAGAGTTCAGTCTCGGACACCTAAAGAAGCAACTCTATCCTGTCCTTGAGGGTCACTGCGAGTCAGAATCAAAACAATGTGAAGGTTTTAGATGAGTTCACTCAGTAATACTACTTATTACCATAGAGTCTGATTTTTCCCCAGCTGTTGCTAGTTCCCAGCATCCAGGGGTCAAGCATATAATACACACAGTTAGGGAATGACCACATTATTTGGGCATATGTGAGAAAATTAAGTCTTCTTTAAATCAAGATAGCAATAACAACAAACCACTGAAAATAAAAATCCAGTCAGTTAAGCAAAAAGGGAGCCCTACTAAAGTGGTAGGAACTATTTACTCATAGATATGAAAGGAAACCACTTGAGCTGCAGCCCTCTCACTTCCAGTGTCTAACCCTTTAAGGCAGAGTACAACAGCCCGGTGGGTTGCAAAGGTTGTACTCTGTAAGGAAGCAGACCGCCACTTCTTTCTCTGATGGAGTCGCTGGTGCATTCAAATCACTGATCCTTCCGTGAGGAGCTGGCCACATTTACCACTGTACCAACAAGGATCCTTTCGTTTACATCAGATAGTGAAAATAATCTTTACACAGACTTTGGAAGAAGAGTAATAGGTATTCAAGCCTGACTTGACGGAAAAGAGACAATGCATGGTTTCAAAACCGAGAAGCTCCCCACACAAAAGCATTTTTTAAAACACAGTAAAACCTGCAAAAGCCGGAGTCTGTCTAAAGTGGAAATCTGTCCGAGAAGGAAAACTTAGCACTCTTCCACAAAAGGGCAACAGGAAAGTGGTAAGAAGGCAGCTCGCACAGGTGGAAACCTGTCGGGCTCCGAAAGCACGTTCCGGGTCTCCTGGAGTTCACTGTGTAAACAGGAGAGCGCCAAGGACAGAGTCCTCAGGTCATAGTTTAAAATTGGTGTTTTAAAATAACCACGCTATTAATTTCCTCTGATATTTCTTTATGTACCATACAAAGGGGAATATGATTTTATGACCATACTTGTTTGTTATACTCACACCTGCCTAATAGAAATTTGTAATCTATCAAGCGTATAATGTTTAAATACTTCTTTGATTCTTTCATCTTTAAATCCATCAAAGTATTTATAAAAAATGGGGAAATTTCATCTACCTCTTAAAGGTTTCTAAAATCAATTCCAAACTTCAAGCGACTAAATCAATCTGGATTGAAATACATTTTCCTTTCAAAATTATGATATCAATGGAACCATCGTTTCATTCCCCCCTTATTCATTTATATTTTTTAAAGAATTTACAGTATCAGAGCTTCTAACATAGAAAAGAAAATTTCCGCATGAGTTTACTGTTTAAAAGCTGGTGGGACCTAGGGAGGTACATGAGAGTCAAACATAAAGAAGGAGAAGGGGGACAAGTGGAGGGAGAAGCAGGGTGGGGAGAAACTGAGTTGATGATGGGGGTGGTGGTCACGGCACTGGCCCACTCAGGGGAAGAGTATTGGTTGTGTCCCCACAGAACTGGAACGGGCATACAGACCCCATCAGGACACGCCAAACCAGAAGAGCAACGTAACACGCGGAGGAATCCACAAAGAGACTGGACCATACGCTGGCCCTAACCAGAATTAGCCCGACCTCCACCATGGAAGGGAGCACCACAGAAAATGGAAATAGATCGTCTGGTGTGAGACAGGAACTGACCTACCACACCACACCCAGAAGGAAGCTGAAGCAAAGGAAGGAGGGGGAAAGGAGCGGAGCACAACTGGGCCCACCAAGCTCAGAGGACGATAGCCCAGCTCAGAGGGCCCAGTGTACAGAGAGGACCATATAGCGGCCCCCACAGCGAGATGCGACATCCTGAACTGACTCATGGCCCTGCACGGGACAGCACCGGAGACACAGTGTGGGATGGGCGACAGAGCTGACCCCACCACACTGAGGCAAAACACTGGGGGCGTGCAATGGAGCAGCAGGGAAGCAGAGCAAGGAGATACCAAGGGAAGACAAGCGGCCATCTAGCCCAGAAGCAACAAAGCCCACATGGAAGCAGCACACCAACATGTGTGATCATGAAGGGCCGAAGGGACCAGGCTTCAAACACCAAAGGCGGGGAGTAAAAATCATATCATTGTCAATGAGGGTGGCACGTGATCCAATGCCCATCTCTAGACAACGGGACATACATTGCAGAGGGGTAGTGGGGAGGAGATGAGTCACTTAGGGTTCGGTATAGCAATAATGAAACCCACAACCATCCTCTAGTTATTAAACACTTCCTCCCCCCAACTACCATGACCCCAATTCTGACTTGCAAACCTGGTTAGACCAGAGGATGCACAGTGGTACAGATGGGACCTGGAAACGCAGGGAATCTAGGACAGATGAACCCCTCAGGACCAGGGGTGACAGTGGCGATACCAGGAGGGAAGGGGAGGGGGGGGTGTAGAAAGGGGGAATCGATCACAGGGATCTATATATAACCTCCTCTCTGGGGGATGGGCAGCAGAGGGGTGGGTGAAGGGAGACACCGGGCAGTGTAAGATAAGATATAATAATAATTTATAAACTATTAAGGGTTCATGGGGGAGGGGGGAGGGAAAAAGGAAAATGAGCTGATTCCGGGAACCCAAGAGGAAAGCGAATTTTGGGAATGATGAGGGCAACAAATGTATAGGAGTGCTTTACACAATTGATCTATGTATTGTGATGAATTGTAGGAGCCCCAATAAAATGATTAACTTAAAAAAATTTTTTTAATTAAAAAAAAAGCTGGTGGGAAGAGTTGGGAGATGAGCATTCATAAGCATTCCACTAAATATATAAAACATGAATCTAGTCCATACTAAAGATGAAAGAAAAATGTTCACCTTGCTCTCTCTCTAAAAGGTAGAGCTGTTAGGATTCTACTGCCTGACAAGTTACTCCTAAAACTGCAGTCTCCCTTACTCTCCAACCATGAAGGTGAGGGATGGCTTTTTCTCTCTTTACCACATCAGGCCACACTAGAACAAAAGGGGGCTGGGCTTTGTTCAGGAAGAGGCAGATCAATGACTCTACATGTGGTACATGGGGCCGGACCAGCAACCCTTCAAAGCAAGATATCATTGAATGTTTCCATTCTGGCTAGTAACAGGGAAAATGTTCTTTTTCTTTGGGAGGTAGAACTGGATTTCCCTCTCTTACTACAGTATTATTGCTAATAGTTAATATAATTGGGGTAAAATAACAGAAATTGGTCATATAAACGCCAGGAGAGCAATGATATTAGCTTTTTTTTATTCACTGAGCTATCTCCATAGCATCTGGCATGTGGTTGGAGTGTACAATTTGTGGAACTAACCTTTAATATACTACTTCCTTTTTCAGAAGTGCTCTGTGTGAAAAGCCCATTTAAGGACAGAATCTTGAGAGTCAATTTTTATGGCATCACTGAGCTTTTCTCTAAAATTAAGCCCCAAGAACGTAACTCTCCCTTTGGGAGATCTAGATTCATACTTTAGGTAAACTAATGTAAAACAGACAATTAATGTGTCACACATGCCACCTACTGGTAACAGAGAACAAACTCACATTTGTAGATTAAAAGAACTTGTTTAATATTTAAATAAATTTAAACTGCTTAAAGCCAATATTCAGTACATATTTGCATCAGATGCCACGCCTGCAAAAAAAAAAAAAAAAAAAGGCTCCAAGGTTTAAATTAGTACCATGTGGCCTAATCCAGATCATGTTCTGCTGTAGAAGCAGTCAAACTCCTCCCCATCGGTCAATTCTGACTCCCAGCAGCAGCACTGTGAGGCAGGGAGAGTAGACGTGTCCCATACGGTTTCCAAGGCTGGAATCTCTACAGAAGCAACTGCTGTAACTTTCTCCTGCAAAGCAGTTGGTGGGTGTTGAACCACCAATCCTTCCATTAGCAGCTGAGCACTTAACAAGTGCTCACATTAAACAAGTTCTTTTAATCTTAACAAGCTGAGCTCCTTTTAACAAGTGGGACAAATAGTTTTAGTATATCCAATGTCAGAGAGTTTAAAGTACTGTTGATCTGACTTTATGCGAGTACAGGCCAACTGCGAGCTACAATCCACAAGATGTTGCTTTGTACAGATAGACTTCTTAATTGGTTGAGTTTCATTTGCACTGAGCATGGGGGTTGGTGCTAAAGGAAAATTTACTGTATCATTCTTACAAGGGCAGACCCTGGCCTATCAGATTAATATCTGTCATATTACTACAAGGGGAGCATTGAGGTACTAAATATATGGTAGATCTAGGTCCCCTTTCAGTGGACGGCCACTAAGCCAGAGGTCCCACCCAAGGTCCAATGGCCATCCTTTCCACAGTCTTGGGCAGCCATCTTTTGCTTTCTCTCCCATCAGGGACCTTCGGCCCTAAGTCCAAGGGCTACAGGTAGCTTTGAGGTAGAGCCTGGTTCATTCATTTGGGTTTCCACGTTGAGTACTTCTGGTGTGGCCCATGTTCCCTGTAAGGTCTGCAATTAAGGTCATTCTTGTGCTTACTTCATGGTGTGGTTCACCAAGGGTTGAGTAGAAACTTATTCAAAGTGTCTATCTGGGACCTTAAACCTGGTTTTGTTCTCCCCTTAGGTTTCTAGGACAAATAGTTTTAATAAAGCAAATATTCCAGTAAGCCCTTAACACTTTCTCACATATGAATGCCACTTATCAGAAAGAGGGCAAGTTACAAAGAGAGGGAGTATGGCTCACTTATTCAAATCCAATGCCACGGGTGAACAGACATATTCAGGGCAGCTTTATTGACAGTTGGAGCAATACATCACTTGCGTACCAAAGAGCAGCAGGCTTTCTTCCAAGGAAAGCTACCATCAGTTAAACAGAAAGATTATATTAGAAAGATCTGTGTTTGTTAGCATTTTCTTTTAGACATTTTATAGATCACCATAAATGAGGGGAAAAAAGAAGAAAGCATAGAACACTGAGCTGGCCCCTCATTTAAATACATCTTGCCTGAACAAAACCAGACATAAAAAGAGGGGAGGGCAGATTTTAAAATTTGAACATAAATTATTCACTCAGAAAAATCCACCTCCTATGGCAAAATCAACCATTCTCACAGGAGCTGCCAATTTCCACCATCCGTCAAGAAAACACCCTGTGTAGCATAAAAGCAGCAGGGAGGAGCTGAAGATATTCACACCTGGTTCGTTAACAACCCTCATTGCTATGCAGTCAACGCGAACGTTCAGCGAGCCTAGAGATAGATAGAACTGCCCTGACAGTTAACTCTTCATGGAAGTAGAAAGCCTCGTCCTTCTCCCACAAAGCAGCTAGTGGTTTGTAACTGCTGTCCTTAAGGTTCACAGCCCAACAAGTAACGACTGTGTCACCAGGTCTCTTTTCAGTTTACAGCAGGGCTGGATAAAATATGGCATGGGGACTACAGAAATACATATATTCCCGAGTCACGTCTGCAAAGAAGAGATGAGAAGCGTGCTGGGCGAGCAGCGGGGCTGCGCTCTGTCGAGTCAGTTCTGAGCGAACCTGCAGACTCCCCGAAGCCCGGCCTCGACAACAGGGCCTGCATACTCACAGGCACGTTGACTTGCAGAGTGGTGCCCGGCGTCCATGAGAGTTCTCTGTTTGTGCCGAAATGCCTCCTCAGCTCTAGTTTCTGTCTTCCGAGCTCCGCTACCATGAGGATTTATTTGTTCTGCTGTTACCGATAAGCCTGCAAGCAGAAGATAAGCAATACCTATTGAAATATTCCTAGCTACATAAACCAACAAGGTTAAAAAAAAAAGTCTAAAATACAGAACTGAGTTTTAAAGTCATTAATTCTACTTGAACAGTTTGCATTTCTGATGGAAAAATAGTGTCTTTTGTTTTGAAATGGAAAGAAGCTAGATATAAAACCATAAAACAATTGGGCAGGACCTGTTTACATTTAATCCTCAATAATGGCCTATGTTTACTCATTTTCATTCTCAAAGGGAAGATTTTCACATCACCATGACCGTGGGACAACAAGCTATATAATGTGACAAAGTGATGATTCTTGCCATCTTCTTGTGAGTAGGTGTTCCAGTGACCTGCATCCTAGTTGCCTGCCCCACCGTACTGCAGGGGGTTGGTTTTCCTGGACTGATCTTCGGTTTCTTAACTATAGATGCTTGTTTTTCTGAGGGCTCTCTCTCTTTCTTACTCTACACAACTGCACATTCTCCCACAGAGTATCATTATACCAACAGTTTCTATAATCACTCCTCTATCGACATCTTTAGCCCAAACATCTCACCCATGTATCCAATTGTTTACTTGATACTTCCAATTGGATATCCTAACACTAGATCATATTCAAGTTAGTACTTCATCTTTCTTTAAAAAAAAATATTATCTACTCATTCAATCGGGAATCTGGCAGGCAATTTGGACTTTTCCTTCGTCACAATGGCCCCTCAACCCTCCAGTTCAATTCATTCTCCCTTTCTCCAGTCCCACCTCACTCATTAAAACCCGAGACTACTACAGTGATGTTCCCCTCAGCAATTTTATCGAGGTACAGTTAATAGTTTACGTAACATGAAAACCACCCATCTAAATGACGGTTTGTGCTTTCTGAGCTAACAGCGGTGTGCAATCATCACATCAGTTACTTTAGAACACTGTTCAGGAAAGCACCAATCTAACAAGATGACATCACAGAGTCCACAGATGGATATATTAACACTGAATATCAATGGCCTGAACTCAGGCATCAAAAGGCAGAGGCTAACAGACTGGCTGAGGAAACATAACCCATCGATCTGCTGCCTCCAGGAGACTCATCTCAAGCTTGCAGAAAGCACCAATCTATTCCGTCTCCAGATCTGCCTCTTCTGGCCATTTCCAGTAAACAGAATGATCAAATATGTGGTCTTATGAAGGCTTCTCTCACTTAGCATATTTTTTTCAGCTAGTCTTTATTGTAGCGCTTATCAATGCATTGTTCTTTTTAATATACCATCATGTGGCATACTATCTTTTGTTTATACTGATAGACATTTGGGTTATTGCCAGTCTGTTTAAGGTTACTGCTATTAACATTCAAGTGGGTACATGTTTTATTTCTCTTAGGTTCTAAAGAATGGAATTGCTGGTAAATGTTTAATTTTTCAGGAACTGCCAAATTGTTTCCCAAGTTGGCATATTAACCAGACTTTTATCTCCCAGCCTGGCTGCCAAAGCAAGGGGACCAATTCAGTCCACTTCTTAAGAGTCCTTCAGTGGCTCCTACTAACTACAGGAGTGGGCCTCACACTTCAGTGTACACAAAAAAACCACCTAAGCATTTGGGTAAATGGAGATTCCCTGGCCTTATTATGCTCAGAGAATCTAATTTCTAGGTCTACACTGATGTGGGAGCCCTGGTAGCATAATGGGTTAGGCATTTGCAAGGTCCGCAGTTCAAAGCCACCAGCTGCTCCCTGGGAGAAAAATGAGACTTTCTACTCCTGTAAAGACTTAACAGGGTTGGAAACCCACAGGGACAATTCTACTCTGTCCTATAGAGTCACTCTAAGTTATAATCGATTCACTGTTGGTGAGTCGATTGGTTTGGTTTTGACACCGATGTAGTAGGCACTCACATTTTGGAACACACTGACCTACAGAATAACATCCCAGGTCCTTGGTATATCACTCAGATATTTATTGGGAACCTGTTATATAAGACGGGGTCTTTTTTTTTCTTTCTTAGAATGAGTGAGTGAGTGAGTGAGAGAGTGAGTGAGTGAGTGAGAGTGAGTGAGTGAGTGAGTGAGTGTGAATGAATTTTAGAGAGAGAGAGAGAGAGAGAGTGAGTGAGTAGGTGAATGAAAGTGAGTGAGTGAGTGCAAGACAGGGTCTTAAGGATTCAAGTAGAACCATGATCAAGGCATTCAAAAGACAAAAGAGAAAAAGACACAAACACAGAGAGAGACCAACACACAAGAAAACGTCACGTGCTATGAGGACCAGCAGATGGTCACGATAGCCCGCCTGCAGGATGGAGAAGAAAAGCTTCTCCATAATCTGGATGGAGGTCCTAGCCCAGCTCACCTCGAGTCTTATCTCCAACCATTCTCTGCTCATTCACACCTTTCAGCCTTTAACCTGAGGGAAAGTCTAAGTCCTGCTACTAGGTTCCATACAGGCACAGTTATTCCAAACAAAACATGTCTAAACATGTCTGCAACCAGTGGAGACAAATTTGGTCAGTAATATGAGGGGGCACCCCAAAAAAGCCAGAATTATTCATTTTTTTTCAAAGTATGCATTCAAATTTTTTTCATAAAACAACCTTATCACCTTCTAAGTACTCTCCATGGCACTCGATACATTTGTCAAATCTGTGACTCCATTCTTGGAACTATTTTTCAAATTCATCTGTTTGGATGGCTCACAGCACCTGCCTCGTTTTTTTCTTCACCTGTTCTAGGTCATCAAGTTGCTGTCCTTTCACATCCCTCTTCATACACAGAAACAAAACTCACATGGAGCGAGGTCAGCTGATTAAGGTGCATAGGGTAAGAGAGGTATGCTGTTTTTTGCAAAATCTGGCACTGAGATAGCAGCATGAGCAGGTACATTGTCATGGTGGCAAAACCAGTCCTCCATTTGCCACAAATCAGGACTTTCTGTTGCACCCTGGTACATAATCTCCAGAACTTCTAAATAGAAAGCTTGATTAACCTGGTGGAATTAAATTCCAAATGCACTATGAGTCAATATTTTTATCCATTCGGGAAATTGATGGACGTCCAGAATGAGGCTTGTCATCAATCAACATTTCACCTTTTTTGAAATGAGAAAACCACTTGTATACTTGAGTGTTTCCCATTGTGCTGTACTTGTAAAGCTGTGTTCAACCATCACAACAGTTTGTGCCGCATTTTCCTAAACGGCATGCTGTTCTCTTAAATCAGCCATCACAAAAAAACAAGATTCGAGCCAAACTGCTTGAAAAAATTCACTGTGACCAGAGAACCTTCCCAGGCAAGGCCACTGGGTGCACTACTCAGAGTGAGTTGCTTGATGCTCACTTAGAGGGGGTTGCAGGTGAGTGGGAGCTGTGTACGACAAAAGCTCCACCCAGGGGAACTTTTTTCCAGTTTGAGGGGTACCCTCTTATACACTTCTCTTAATCTTTTTAAGGTGCCTTCAAAAGAAAACGCACCGGCTTCCTAGGGGACCTGTTGGACTAGTTAAATTTAATAAAGGGAAGCTAACTCAGAAGGTTAGGAAGATTACTTTTGGGGATTCCAAAATGGCTATCATGATAGATCTTCTCATAGGACAGGACGATCATGGGGCTTATTATGAAGTAGTTTTGAGAAAATTAAAAACTGCATTGGTGAGAAAAAGGACAAGAAAATTGTGCCTATGATTTTTTTCCTAACACAACAACGCACCTGCTGCTCCTTCTTCAAGGGAAGTAATTGCTGTCCTTTAAGAATTTAGTTGGGAAACCTTACTCCATCCATCCAACAGCCCAGAACTGAACCCTTCACTTCTTTTTGTTGGCCAAACACAAAGAACACTTCAATGGAACACAATATAAGTTCCTTGAGCATGCCCACACTGACATTTTGACACAGTGCTGCTCAAAGAGCGCAACATTTTTCAGGAATGGGTTAGAGGGACAGAAACACCACCTCCAGACGTGTACAGACCTAAGAGGAGGTGGTGAAGAAACAGTACACTTTTATATTTTTGCTATCAAAGAATTCTATTTTATAGTAATACTTTTTTGACTTATCCTTAAATACACTATTGTTTCTGCTTCCTCTATCCCTGTCGTTGCCACTCTTTCCCTCATCCACCAG
Source organism: Echinops telfairi (assembly GCF_000313985.2). Lineage (NCBI taxonomy): Eukaryota > Metazoa > Chordata > Mammalia > Afrosoricida > Tenrecidae > Echinops > Echinops telfairi. The sequence goes on along the minus strand of NW_022103906.1, from coordinate 80,715,462 downwards.
GGACAATACTCTATATGGACGCTCCAAATGCCAGTGAAAACAGGTCCCATCAGGTGTCCTCGCTGTGCCTCGGTATGTATGGTACTTGGTTTGTCATTTCACTTGGTCCTACTGAAGTGAGAATTCCTCAAGGGTAGAGATACAAATTGAATGAACAAGCCACATTTGCTAATTGTGTGTTTATAGTAACAAAATTGCAACTAAAATTTTAATGGGGGAGGAAATCAGTACTCCTAAAAACTTATTTTTAAAGTATCAGGTTTTAATGAAAATTTAAAACCCATCAGATATGAAAGTTTAAAGTATAACGAAATGTTTAAATATATTCTTGCAACAGATATTTCACTAAGAAATACTTTGCCTCTGTCATTTGCACTGCCTTAAAATTTTCACAGAAAGAGCTGCTGTGATTTGCCGTAAAGTTGATAATGACTCGGGCCAGACCACTTACTCATATAGAGTATAACTGTCCCTCAAGACCTCTGGGGGATTTCAACCACCAACCTTTCTACTAATCAGGTGCTTAATCAGCTGCACCACCTAGGGATTCATGGTGCATATGAGTAACAGAAACTGAGGTTGTACCTCAAAATCCTTCTCCATATATGTTATTGTCATAATACCAACAACCTTAAGAAACACCATTCAATGGTTCTTGATCTGATATCAATAGAGTAGGTTTCAAGTGCAAGTTCATATCTGAAACTTACCTCTTTTTATTCTTGCTTCCTTAATTTCTTCACAGAGTTTATTAAATTCAGGATCTAATTCCGCTGCAATGATAGCATGTGCAGTGTCCTTCAGAGTACAAGCCCTGTGCCTAATTATCTTGTCTGTTAAAAAAAGACGGTATACATTAATTACAACTACATGAGACAATGTTCACAAAGAACATCCCGTAAAATAAAAGGACACAAACATTTAAATATGTCATTGCAAAACATATTTCATTAATGTTCATTAATGATGGGCTAGAAAACAACAATCTCCTCAATCAAGTTGGTAATTTTCTAAAAATTGCACTTTTAAGAATATCAACGTACTAAGCCTTTCAAGCAAGCCTCAAAAGAAATATAACTTCATTAAATTTTTTTGGAAACCAAATGTTGACTACGAAAACCTACAGGATATTGAAAGCTCTGGTGGCATAGTGAGTGGGCTATGTATGGGGTTGCTAATCATAGGCTGGAGGTTCAAACCTACCAACTGCTCTTCAGGAAGAAAATGAGGCTTTCTACTCCCATGAAGATTTAGTCTCAGAAACCCACAGGGGCAATTCTACTCTGTCCTATAATGTAGCTAGGAGTTAGAATTGACTCAATGACAGTGAGGTTTTGTGAGGTAGAGTATTGAGGTGGGGGCCAAACCTGGAAAGGGCTCTCTGAAGAAGATATGCCATTTAATACATTGAGATTTAAAACATACATTGGAGGAGTCACTGAAATAGTGGGGGAAATACCAACGCAGCCTCAGGAAACACTATGTGAGATTAAAAGAGAGTTTGGGAATTTCACAAAAAAGATAGAAGACATGTGTGGCTAGAACACGCTAAGTAAGAGGGAAACTAGAACCAGACCATATGAAAAGGATTTTAGATTATATCCAAAGAGCAATGAGTAGAAAAGAAGTAAGATGGTAGGGGGCTGGAGTAGAAGGGCAAGGAAAATAAAATAATTCTAACAAACAACTTTAAAAAAATCACTCTGCCTGTTATTAGGAGACTTGATGGAAGGGATGGTTCACTAATAAAACCAAGAAACACAATCAGAGGCTCTTTTTTACCTTTCCCCCCACTGTGACCTGTGAGAAAGGATCGGGAACTGCCGTGTGGCAGGAAAGGAATGCAACCACTCTGAAACACACTGGAAGCTTCTATATGGCCCAGCTTCACACAGTCAGTGTGGGGGCGAGGCTTAAGAAGAAGCTCTAACTTCTTGCATGAAAAATGAGTGAATGGGAGTACCATTTAAAGAAGATGTTTGTAGGCCACTGGACATCCCCTTACAGAAGGGTGTCGGGGAGGAGACGGGCCAGTCAGGGTACAGTGTAGCAAGGATGAAACATACAACTTTCCTCTAGTTCCTAAATGCTTCCTCCCTGACCCCGCCTCCGAGCCCCCTCCCTACTGTCATGATCCCAATTCTACCTTACAAATCTGGCTAGACCAGAGGATGTACACTGGTACAGATAGGAACTGGAAACACAGGGAATCCAGGACGGATGATCTCTTCAGGACCAATGGTGAGAGTGGCGATACTGGGAGGGAAGAAGGAGGGTGGGTTGGAAAGGGGGAACCAATTACAAGGATCTACATGTGACCTCCTCCCTGGGGAACGGACAACAGAAAAGTGGGTGAAGGGAGACGTCGGACAGGGCAAGATATGACAAAATAAAAATTTATAAATTATCAAGGGCTCATGAGGGAGGGGAAAAATGAGGAGCTGATGCCAGGGGCTTAGGTGGAGAGCAAATGTTTTGAGAATGATGAGGGCAATAAATGTACAAATGTGCTTTAACAATTGATGTATCTATGGATTGTGATGAGTTGTATGAGCCCCTAATAAAATGATTTTTGAAAATCTAAATACATAGCTTTGAAAAGGAAATTCTGTGTTCTGAGCTGGGCAGAGGGTACCCCCTCGTTTATCAGCATAAACAGTCCCGGTAAATATTTGAATTTAACTTCTATTGACATTAACATGTAACAAAGAAATACATGAATTATAATGTCAATAAAACTGTTTAATAAAACTTTAAAAAAAACGTGTGGCTATGTTCAGTTTAAAAACAAACAAACAAGCTTCATTTACAGAACTAATTAAATGAACTAGCTTAAGGCTTCGGCCATGTCGTCTGAGTACAATTCACTGGCATAATTCCTAGTTATTGTCCATTACCCCATGTAGTCATCATTCCCCTTTTCCTACTCATTTTAAACAGTATATGATTATGTGTACGTGGTGTGTGTGTTTTAAGTCATTCCATAGATCTCCTTTGCTGGTGTATGAGCTTCAGGCTCCTGCTTGCACAACTCCAGGTTCTCTGGAAACTTCAACGGAGGCTCCCCTTAGGTGGTTCCTTCTCTGGCTGTGATTAGTTGTGTCCTCAGCACTCTGCTGAAAGCCAGAAGAGGGCCTTCTGCAGCTGTTGTCATGCGTGTGCTGCACAGGTTTCTTCTTCGGAAAACTGCCGAGCGCTTTAGCCACTGTGGTCTCCCTTGGGTATTCCCTCCCTGTGCCACCACCTGGAAACGCTCCAAGAAAACGCAGTGTTCGGCTTGTTTATGTCTCATCTTTTAGGGGCATTGTCCTTCACTGCTTTATAATTAATGACTTAGAAATGATTATTGCATGTATTTTGTTCAGGGTTTTTATTTCATGTTAGAGTGTAAACCCAGTCCTTTGCCCTTTATTGTGACCAAAAGGAAAAGCCCCTATGTCTGGAAATATTATTTGAAAGCCACACAAATGGCTGTATAACATTCCAAAGAAGGATGTACCTTAGTTACTCTAATTATTTATTGTTAGAAGTTTTAAGATGGCTTTATATCTTACTACTTTACTTACTTTACTGGTGGCACAGTGGTTACACATTGGGCTGTGCTCCAGATGGTAAGCAATTCCAAACCACTGGCAGCTCCGAGGGAGAAAGAAAGACAGGGCTTTCTACTCCTGTAAAGAGTTGAGGTCTTGGAAATTCACAAGGACAGTCCTACCCTATCAGACAGGGTCACTAAGAGTCTGTATCCACTTGATGCCAGGGAGATTTTTTAGAGAGCTTGAGCTACATTTACTTGATACAGATAAAAGCTACAATGCACATCTTTAGAAGCAGCGACACTGGTGAACTAATACTATAGTATTTTCAGCCCACTCTGTCTGACCCCAGCTTCTACAGAGGTTAGATGAAATGCAAAACCATGTTGAAGGCACATTACCTCTTCCTCTACAGTAAGTCAAGGGTCAATGATAATTTATGCTTTGCTTTTTTTTTAAAGCACACTTCTCCTCTTCCATTCCACTGTCCATTAAATAAAGGTTAAGAGAATGAAGACAAAATAAAGGGGAAAAAACAGCAAACAATCCTTAAAATTCTCCACTGCTCTGAAGAACAATAAAGTTATTCTAAAGAGCACCTTTTATTTGATGGTAGACAAGTGCCTATCTTAACTCTTTTCAGTCATTCTTAGCTTAGACCAGCACCTGAGATTATACACAGTACAGAATCATAGACTTAAAGACTATTAAAAGAGATACCCATAATCATTACTGGTTCTTACTCCTTTTCCTGAGGGGGAGGAGAGTTAGTAAAAATGGGCTAGATTGACAAAATAGTAATTTATCAATTATCAGGAAAAAAAAATTTATCAATTATCAGAAGTTCATGAGGGGAGGGGGAGCGGGGAAAATGAGGAGCTGATATCAAGGGCTCAAGTACAAAGAAAATGTTTTGAGAATGATGATGGCAACAAATGTACAAATGTGCTTGACACAATGGATGTATGGATTGTGTAAGAATTGTACGAGCCCCCAATAAAATGATTTTAAAAAAACAAAATAAATAAAAGTTAGAAAATGAATTATATAAAAAAAGAATGGGCAAGAAAAAGTACATATATATGCATGTATGTATGTGGTTGTATGTGGTTGTTCAGAGACTCTCACGAACTTGTCTTAAAATGCTTGCTTTCATAAAAGTGCACAAATAGAAGCTACACATTTAGCAGCTATTTTCACTTTGTCTAATGCTTTATGGTCTCAAGATTCTCCAAGTTTAAGAAATATGAAAGTAACATGAGACCAACCTCACTGCCATCCAATCCATTCCGACTCAGAGCAACCCTGTGGGGCAGGGTGGAACTGCCCCCATGAGCTTCGGAGACTAACTCTTCATGGGAGTAGAAAGCCCGTCTGTGATTGTGCAGTGAGCAGACCAACGTGTAAGCCACTACACCCCAGGGTTCTTTGTTAGCACGCCGAAAATTAAATGTAGTATTCGAACGGATGCTTGTTCTTCATCTACTTACTTCTCTGATTCCCTACCACGCCAATGAAAACCAGAAGCCATTCTCATCTCTCTCAGTCATATCTGACTGGGTGGTCCCTAAAGCCTCCATATTTGATGTCTTCCACTGCCATTGCCAACAGAGGAAAACAAAGAGAACCTTAACTTGTCTCCTAAACTCCTTCGCACCACTGTGTTGAGGCTACTGATATTACTCAAACAAGCAGACTCTTAAAATACCAATCAAATAATATTGTATCATTTTCTATCTCAAAACCACCTAATGTAGTACCTTTACATCTAAGAATTAAAAATAAAGTCCTTACATGCTCCTTACATGGATAGAAGACCTCCTGTGGTTTTTATCTTCTAGAGTCTCCACTAAGTAGGCTTCAAGCATTTTACAGAATCCAGACCTGTGCCTTACTCATCTGTCTCTCTCTAGGACTGAACATAATGATTTACTCATAGGAAATGGTTAATAGTTGTCAGGCAACAATGAATTGGTGGGGTACAGTGATAGAATTGCCTATCCATTTGTCACCAAGCACAAATTTTCCAGCCAAGATTTGTAATTCCTTTGTACACTACTTGCTTCAGTCTGGAAAAAAAGGCCCTTCCCAATCTTGCTCATCTCCAGGTAATATCTTTTCCTCTGTGCTCCAGTCATACTTGGCACATATTTCTAACAGGCATGATGACACTACATTATAGTCATGTGCTGCCCTCTCTAGACAGCATTCGTTACTGCTACCTTGCCTGTCAGGTGGTATTACTGTGATGGCTTTGCATGTTGCTGTGATGTTGGAAGCTATGCCACCAATATTTCACATCCCAACAGGGTCATCCAAGGTGCATCAACTGTCAGCAGAGCACCCAGATTAAGAACAATCTGGGAAGAAGGAATAGGCTATCCTCTTCTGAAGGATTAGCAACCAAACCCTGATGAACAGCAACAGAACGCGGTCAAGAGTGCCGGAAGAGAAGCCTTCAGCATGGAGACACTCAAAACAGGACTGAGGAAAAGGCACCTTCTTAAAGCCACGTCAACCTTCATGCCATGGATTGAGTATAGTTTTCATGATCTTAATTTGCTATTAGGGCACAACACACCATGAGAAGAAACAAGCTGCAAATACATACATTAACAATCAGAATATGGAATGTACCAAGTATGACGCTAGGAAAAATGAAATGGAACACATAAAGATCTATATCCTAGGTATTTGTGAGCTGAAATGGACGATCACATGATTTAATACACCAGGAATGTCAAGTTCAAGAGGAATGGTGTCACATTCATTGTCAAAAAGAACACTTCAAGATCTAACTTGAAGTACAATACTATTAGTGATAGGATAATATCTACATGCCTTCGGGGGAGTCTAGTTAAGACAACTATTATTCAAGTTCAGGGACCAACACACTAGTGATGAAAAATTAAAGAATCCCCAACTTCTTCAGAAATTGATCAAACATCTAATCAAATGGCATTGTTAATTATTGGTGATTGGAATGTGAACGTTGGAAACAAAGATGATGGGGCAGTATTTCAAAAATACTGCCTTAGTGACAGAAATGAAGCTGGAGATTGCAAGGTAGAATTCTGCAAAAGTAATGACTTCCTCACTGCAGATATCTTCTTTCTACAACATAAACAGCGAGTGTACATGTGGACATGGCCAGGTGGAATACACAGGATCCCAACTGACTACAGTGGTACTGGCACCATCAGGGCCACCATTAGCAAATGTGGCAACCTCAGGTGAGTGAAATACAGAATCCCCTTCTGCAGCCTGGATGCAATTCTTCAACAGGGGCACAGTACTATCCCTGGGTTTTAGCTTCATTTGACTTCATTATCGGGGTTGTATGTGAGTGTGCAGCATGCACGCAGTGGCCTTAAACAAAGTATGGATGTACTTGTGTCCCACACCCTCAGCTTGCCTTGCAAAGTAGAGCTAACACTGAACCCATGTAGTATGTAGTGAGTTTTGGGTTTAGGTCTGGGCTTTAGAGCTGCTTCTACCACTTTATAGTTCTCTTAACTTCAATCAAGCTAATCCTTCTAAGTCTTACTTTCCTCATTTGTCACATAGAGATCAGTGCCCTTCTCTCTGGAATGGTTGTAAGATTTAAATGAGAAAATATAGTCAGCCCAACCACAGGGAAATGAAAATTACCATTTTCCTGTGTCTCAACCTAAATATGTCAAGCTCTTAGCCCAGTGCCTTGGGCATGGTAAGTGTTCCATAAGGCTGACTGTTGACATCTATTTGTTCTCATTATCATCTTTACTGTTTTAAGATTTTTAAACGCTCTTTACTAAGCATATATACTTTATTCTACCTTCCTGCTTGTTAAATTCCTTAGATCACATTTTAAATTTAATTCCATTTTGGAATAAATCTAGGTACTAGTATACAAAATGAATTTAGTTGCTAAAAGAACCCCACTTGAGAAGATCAATTTAGATCTTTTCCTCCAAGCAATTAATTATGGCCACATTGTATAATAATTACTTTCAAAAATGAAGCAGTGGTTTCTAGTATTTCTTTTACTGTGGATTTCAGTTATATAATCAAAGAATATGGCTCTGTCTCAGTTATAGTTAGCATGACACACTTGTAACTTCCACCGTTCACTCTTTTAGGTGCAAAAAGTGTGATTTAATTCAAAAACATTATTTTAGCCCTTTTCAGATTTTTTTCAAGTCTTTAAGCCAGAGGCCTGTTTTTCCTTGGCAACATAACCACTTGTTATGTATCAGGAAAACAACCTCAGGGTCTGCTGTGTTGCAAGTGGAAATTACATGAATGTTGTAGTACTTTTACAAGTTCTCTGGAATATTTGAAAGCTTATGGTGTTCTGTTTTGCAGCACATCTGGCCATTTGGAGTGGGGCGGTGGAGAACCAACTTGCAAAGACAGAAGACAAAAAGCAACATTTTGAAAGCTATACATGTTGCCCGAGCATTTACACAGATCCTCCTCACCTGAGGATGGAGTGGGCAGGATTTACGTATGAGCCAGAAGAAATTTAACTTGTGTATGTGGATTGTGTACCAATAAAACTGTTGTAACAGGAAAGAAATTTAACTTGTGTGCTCTGAATGTGACCAATCATATACATGAGTCTAATTTTTAGCCTGTAGATTTTTGACAGATATGTCAATAATGTATATAAAATTTATGCTATAAGGATATTCATCAACTGACCAACAAAGGAAAAAAACTAGAATTCCCAATAATAGGATATTAGCAATTAGTTCTTTTGTATGATGAAAAAAATGAAGAAACATGATTTTTAATTAAGAAAGTGCTTCACAAAACATTACATGAACAAAAGTTTACAAAAATCACGTATCATTTTAGTGAAAACGGTATGCGTGTGTGTGTGTATGATAACACTAAGTAAAAGGATTACAGTTTAGTTTAATTTTCTTCTTTCCTCTTAGTTTATCTAGATGATCCCTTAAGAAGACAAACAGAAGAAAAACAAATAAAAACCATACATGATGAACATTCTAATACAATAGCTTAAGACCTATTAGATACCAGAGCAGCAATGTAAAAAATTAGCCCTGCCTCTTAACTTGGAATTAGGATGTGTGATTTACTATACCTGAGTGAACCTGGGATTGAGAAGCCCGGGTCATTCTAACATGGAGCCTGGGCTGAGAACCATGCGCTGAAAATACAGTGCACAAGCAATACTCCAAAGATCTTTAGAGAAGAGAAAATTGAAGGGGGGAAAAAGCCACCTCACTCGTTCATCAGTTGTTGAAGAAACAGTGAGAAGTCTCAATAAAGTGAGCTCGAGGAAAACAGACCTGACAGCTGGAAGCTGGACAGTACTATCAGCTGGGCCTTGGTGTGCTTGTGCCAACCTGATTTAAAGCGGGTGATACTACCCCTTGGCAGGCAGTGGAATGATTAGCAGGGGGAGAGAGGACTTGCAAAAAAACAGATACTTATACTTTATCCTGGAACAGACTATAGTACAAAAGTTTTTCATTGCCAGGGGGGTGCTGAGTTTGTTTCCCCCCAAAAAAGTTTAAAAACCTGTATGTTAAATAATTTCACAGAACACCAACATCAATGGTGTGGCCCCTCTGTGCCTAAGATGAATCAACTGAGCACTCTGGAACCATGTCTGAACACAGATAACAACATTGTCTTAGCCATAAAAAATAACCAAACATAATCCTATCCTAGTTAATAAGAATGACTGCTGCTTCTTTATCAATTATCTTTAGCCTCACTCCAGTCTTCCTACCTTCTAAATGTTTAAAATGCCCAATCACAAAAATATTCACTCCAGAATACAACGTGCCGGCGCGGAGTAGGGAACCAGTGGAGAGGTCTGAGGAGGAGATGAGCAGTCAGGGTGCAATGTAGCAACGATGAAATATACAACTTTCCTCTAGTTCCTAAATGTTTCCTCCCCGCTCCCACTATCACGACATGGATTCTACCTTGCAAGTCTGGCTAGACCAGAGGATGTACACTGGTACAGATAGGAACTGGAAATACAGGGAATCCAGGGCGGATGAGCCCTACAGGACTAGTGGTAAGAGTGGCGATACTGGGAGGGTAAAGGGAGAGTGGGTTGGAAAGAGGGAACCGATTGCAAGGAACTATATGTGACCTCCTCCCTGGGGGACGGACAACAGAAAAGTGGGTGAAGGGAGATGCGGACAGGGCAAGATATGACAAAATAACAATTTATAAATTTTCAAGGGCTTATGAGGGAGGGGGGAGCGGGGAAGGAGGGGAAGAATGAGGACCTAATGCCCGGGGCTTAAGTGGAGAGGAAATGTTTTGAGAATGATGAGGGCAATGAATGTACAAATGTGCTTTACACAATTGATGTATGTATGGATTGTGATAAGAGTTGTGTGAGCCCCTAATAAAATGATTTAAAAAACAAAATAAATAAGGCAAGAAACAACACAAAACAAATTAAAAAAAATTCACTCCAAATAGCACCCAAGCCATGACAAAGCCCTACTTTATTAAACCTTCCCCCTAATAACTTAACACAAGTCTAAGTCATGCATGACTCCCCATGTGGCATATTCAGGTCTTTCCCTGGTGGCAGTCCTATAGAGTACTGATAAAAGGTGGGACTAAAAAAAGAAAAAAAGTGGGACTAAGTACAGAATGGGATCAGGAGTAAAATATTAAAATTATATAAAAACGCCTATACAACCGATTGAAGACAGAACCATTCCCACACAGTGGGTATTTGTATATACAGGATTATCTTCTGATGGGTTCCAACAAAATCAAAAGTCTCACCAGTAGTTATCAGCACTGGTGATGCTGATAAAGTAAATAAACATATTTCATATGAAATTCTCAATTATTTAGTTTTCTATCATAACCGGGATATAATTTTTTCAATTTCAGTATAAAATAATGAATGGAAAAAGAAAATGCTCAATGTTAAACATAATACTCAGACTAATATTATCCATTAACTTAAGTATGTCATTTCTAATGTGTAATTACTTCTACATCAAGACATTTCTGAATAAATAATAGGCCATTAAAATTCATTGATCTAGACCAGGGGTTTGGAGCATCTGGCCTATGGGCTGGGTCAGGCCAGCGAAATCATCCACACCAGTGAACATCACAGGCCTCACCAAAGAGAAGCAGTGTCAGCATCACAATAAAGGTGAGTTCAGTAAATGTTTGACTGTATGGCAAGCAAATGACATTATAAATACCCAAATGGCCCGTAGCAGGAGAAAAAAGGCCCCACCCCACCCCTGATCTATTACTTAAAACGATCAGTGATTATCAAGGTCAATCTTGCCCTGACCATCCTTACCTCCTGGGTCCTTATCTGGATTGTACTCTAAAGCATTGCTGCAGATGAGGTCAATATCCTTCAGGAAATCCTTAGCTGTCAGGTAATTATGTTTATCAATTTTTGTTATTATGGTTGATAAATCCATTGGCTCCTTGATTACCTCAAGATAATCTGAAACCTACAGTAAAAGGATATTTTCATGAAAATTATTTCTGAACATACCATCTATTCAATTTGTAAAAACACAAAATAAAAGCATGGCTATTTTAAAAGTAAATGTAGACATCTAAGAAATCAGAATATTTGCAGCACAATTTATTCTACTAAAGCTATTGTTATACTTTCCATGAATAGCCTCAATTTCCAAGTCATATCTAAATCAGCTCTGAAATATTTCTAATTTTGAAACCAATTGCCTCAGGTTTTTCTGTGGGTTTCAATCCTCTGGACATCTTGAGAAGAGTGTAGGGTATCCTGAGAAAGCTCTTCTATTGAAGTTCTCTAAAATTTGCTACCAAATTTTGTTCCTTCTCTTTCAGTTTTCTAGGGTAAATCACACTTCATGGAAAGTGTTTCTACTCCTTTGGAGGCATTACGGATATTCTGAGTCAATTATGAAATAATTAAAGTATTGATTTCTTCCTATGCAAAAGATTTCTTGGACTAGAAATATTGACAAAATAAGTACGAGAAATGCATCTGGCTCTGTGTGCTCATTTTCTGGGAGCTAACCCAAAATAGATGATACTAAAAAATGACCTACCCAATAAGTTCTATGTTGTCTACTACTCGACCAAAAAGAAAGCTCCAGCAATGTGTATATATAGATGTAGACATACAATCTTCCCTAATGTTGCAAACTCCAAACCACATAATTAGGCCTGATGTAAAAGTAGTAATATATAATTAGTGATATATTAGTCCAGAATTAATTTCTATATACAATTCCTGCTCTATGAAACTGACACTAGTTTTGGATGGTACTATCATTACTTTTCAAAATTTATGTGTACTCACACATATAAAACAGATCATTGAAATCTTTTCAGATTTTATAAAAATGTTGGGGAAGAGAATATGTGTATCCTTTTTTATTTTTTATTTTTTTACATTTTGGCCTGTAGGAGCTTTTGAAAAGCCAGTCAATCTTATAGGGATGGTAGTAGAGTTATAATGGAACAGAAATAGTTCAGAAGATATTAGTTGAACTCTTGTTTCAGGCAGCTGGTATTCTCTGTATACATGTAGAAAATGTTTCATAAACTATAAGGCACTATAAAAATATATATTACCAAAGGCCATAAAATTTTAGTGCCTATGCTGAGTTTTAAAATTCAGTATTTATTTTCTAAATGTTTATCTTCTCTGCTGTTGGCTTTGGAACTTATTAAAGTTTGTAGACACTTCAAATTCATTCTTTGAATATAAGCTTTGTGTTTTACGTTATCTAAATGCCATCTTGCTTCTCCTTCTAATCCTTCCCAAGGACTCCTGTGTTTAAGAGTAGACAGAGAACCAGTGGCAGAATGAACCCGAGACAAAAGAACATAAAGGAAAGAGGAAGGGAACTCAACCCTTATCTAAAAGTTGTATCTAACCAATACTCTCTATCCTTTTCCACTGCCTTTACCATCATTTATAAAACCTGTACTCTATTGCATTTGAAATTTGACAATCTCTTCTGCTTAGAAAGAAAAAGTTTCCTGGACGAGGGCAAAATTGGTTTATTCCAATTATAGGAGGTTGTCTTGAGGTAAGCTCTTATCACTAAAAAGCATGAACGTTCAAATATACCCAATTTGGAGCAGAGGTCAGAAGACATTTAAAATAATTAAATTATCTGAAAACATTATAGGAAAAATAAATGTCATTAATATGAAGTAAGAAGTGCCATTAGCAACTGAAAAAGCAAATTGAGCAGAGACCGTTATTATCCCAGTTAGGAGCCCCGGTGGCACAGAAGTTATGTATTGGGGTGCTAACCCAAAACCATCAGCCAGCTCCAACTGAGAAAAGTGAGGCTTTCTTACACCTATAAAGATTTATAATCTCAGAAACTCACAGGGACAGTTCTACTCTGTCTTATATGGTCACTATGAGTCAGCATTGACTAGATTGTAGTGAGTTTGGATTTTGAGGTCTTATTATCCCAGTAAGAAGGAAAGGGGGGAGAGGTGGGAAGTACTGTAATGAAGTATAAAAGTCAGAACTTGTATGAGCCCCTAATAAAACAATTTAAAAAAAGAATTGATTAAAAACAAAATCAGAACTAAGTATAGGATAGATTAAGAATGGGCTTTGAATTTTTAAAAATTCCAAGTTGTAGCTATATCATTTGCCAACTATGTGTCCTAACTGAGCCTGTTTCCTATGCTACAAAATTAGGATAATACTGACATTGGAAGATTAAAGAAATAAATGGGTGAAACTATTTATTGTGCACAAATATATTAATAAAATTAGAGATAGTCCCTTTATTCCACAAAAAGGAAAAGTACATAATGACTTTCCAGGAAGGGAAAAACATAACGCTAGCTCATTTGTGTCGAGCCACACATGAAGTAATGGTTCCAAAGGCAGCTTCTCAAGTCCAGAAGCACAGATTTCACAACTAGGACATGACACTGAACTCTGAATCATTTCATAATTCAAATTTAAGGAAAAAAAGAAAAAAAAACCAAACAAAAAACACCAACATTGTTCAAACATGGAGTCTGAACTATCAGAAGAAGGCCAGTAAAGATTACAATGTGTTCATCCACACACTATATTATCCCAGGATAAAAAAAATCATCATAATCTAAAATCTAAATCATTTACACTATTATGATAGATCCCAAATGGAAAATTTCTTTACTTGTTATTATAAATCATGCTCCCACAGGCACACAAAACAATACACACAGAAAGAGAAATTTTCCACCAGGAATAAAGAAAACCTTGGAGAAAAAATAATTCTAACCGCATAGGATGTGCTCAATTCAACAGTGCCTAAGTCACAGGCATTTCCAAAATATAAACTACAAAGAATATCCAGGGACCTTATTCATCCCTTCTGATGATTTATGTGTCATTTGGGGAATGCCAATATTGGCATGAGTTAATATCAGTAGATTTTCTTGTGAGCAGAATTTATCCTGGAATAAAAATAGTCTAGTATGGATCAAGTAAACTTAATCCTCTTCGTAAACTGAAGAGTAAGATATCATAAGGATCAAGAATAATTAACAGGAAAAGTTCAAATCAGTCACTAATTTTATCCAAAAGTCACCAGATGTTTGCTGATGACACGGTAGTTATCACATGGATTATAATTTTATAGGCTAGGGGTAATATTCATCCATGCCTTTGTTTTTTTCCTTCCAAAAAAAGATGTCAATATTTTTTCTTTTAGCCAGTTCAACTTCACTGTTTGCACACTACTGAAACAAGACCTCTTCAATATCCACCGGTTTGCTGAAGATGTTAAAGCGTTTATCTGTGGCCAGCCTCTTGGTTACATCCCTGAGAAACAACCGCAATTCTCTTAAAGTATTTTCCTCTTGATCCTCCATCCTACTTTTTTCCGATTCTGATAACTGGCGAGGTGGAGAAGGTAGTGCAAGAGGGAGCACTTCCATAGCACAAAGGGCTAAAGAGAAAAGAAGAAACGGTTAGGATTCAAAAATGGAATTACCGCAGAGTGTACGTCCATGAATAGGAGAATTCCAAAGTATGTGAATTATGTTATTCAAAGAAGTAAAAATGTCAATGGAAACCAAAAATTGGAAGTAGCTGTACTTTGTAAAATAACATACAAGAAAACCCCAAACTACTGTCAAGTCCACTCTGACTCACAGCAAGCATACGTTGGATGAGGTAGAACTGCCCCACAGGGTTTCCAAATTTGTTATCTTTAAGGAACCAGACTATCAAATCTTTCGCCCATGGTTTCGAACCGTAAACCTTTTAGTTACATAATAGTCAAAGTGCTTAACCACTGCACCACCAGGACGCCTTAAGTACTAGTAAGACATCTTTATACTACCTTCATATTCTCAGTATAGCAAAAAAGGGCAGGAGAAATAAGAGAGTTGCTGAGATTGGAAGAGATGAAAATCAACTCAGTTCAAATTATAACAAGTAAATGTAAGATATTCACTACCCAAGCCAAAGTGAGACTCATATTAAAGAGTAAGGAATTAATTTTCCTATGTGTGAGCCCATTGTTACAGTGTCAATCCAACTCCTTACGGGCCTTCCTCTCCTTCACCACAGATGGTGTCTTTCTCTACGGACTGGTCTCTCCTGACAATAGGTCCAAAGTCTCACTATCCTTGCTTCTAAGGAGCCCTGTAGTCATATTTCTTCCAAGACATCGGTTTGTCCTTTTAGTAGTCCAGAGGACTCTACGTATTCTTCTCCAGCACAATGCAAGTGCATTGATTTTCTTCTGTCTTCCTTATCAATGTCCAACTTTCACATGCAAATGAAGCAATGGAAACCACCATAGCTTGGGTCAAGTGCTTCTAAGTCCTAAAAGGCACTTCCCTGCTTTACAACACCCTAAATGGTCTTGGGCAGCAGATTTGCCCAATGCAATGCATCTTTTGCGCTCTTGACTGCTGCTTCCATGAGCACTGATTATGGATCCAAGCAAGATAAAATCTTTGAAAATTTCAACCTTTTCTCCATTTATCACATTACCTATTGATCCATTTGTGAGAATTTGGGTCTTCTTTACATTGAGTTGTGATCCCTACCTAAGGCTGCAATCCTTTAACTTCATTAGCAAGTGCTTCAAGTCCTCCTCATTTTCAGCAAACAAAGTTATGTCATCTGTATTCCGCAGGTTGTTAAGAAGCCTTCCTCCAATCTTGATGCCATATTTTTCATGTATGTCAGCTTCAGTGATGATTTGCTCAAAGTACAGATTGAATAAGTATGATGAGAGGATACAACCCTGATGCACACCTTTCCTGATCTTAAATCATGCAGTATACTATTGTTCCATTGTACCTTGTTCCATTAGCACTGCTGCCTCTTGATCTATGTACAAGTGTCAAATGAGCACAATGAAGTGCTCTGGAATTCTTATTCTTTTCAAAGTTACCCATAGTTTGTTATAATCCACACAGTCAAATCCCTTGGCATAATCAATTAAAAAAAACACATAAACATCTTTCTGGTGTTCCCTGCTTTCAGCCAAGATCCATCTGAAATTAGCAATGAGATCCCTCATTCCATGTCTTCTGAATCAAGTCTGAACTTCTGGAAGCTTCCTGTCAATGTACTGATGCAACCGTTGTTGGTCTTTAGTAAAATTTTACTGGTATATGATACAGTTCTATCATTTAAACATTCTGTTAGGTCACCTTGTTTAGAATGAGTACAAATATGAAACTTTCCAGTCGGTTGGCCAAGTAGCTGTCTTCCAAATCTCCTGGCATAGACAAGTGAGTGCGTCATCAGCTTGTCGAAACAATGTCCTCAGTAATTAACTTGAATTTTCTAAATGCAACTTCATCATTCTGCAAATCAGCAAGGCTCACTTCAAAAACTCAACATTTGAAAGCATGAGATGTAATTTTGGTTGCTTGAATCCTGGCAAAAAGTGTTTTTCCGGTATTTCTTATACTGAACATAGCTGGTGCTTTCACACCGTACTAATCTTTCTTAGAAAATGGCTCAACCACTTTATTCTTGGCTCCTTTTTGCCACCTTTTGTAAGGCACTTGTTTTTGTTAATCAAAATGGTGCTGCTCAGAGAGCTAAAAAGGCTCATCATGATTCTTCACCAATGTGTAGTATTCCATTGTGTGTATGGGTATCTGTTCTCCCACCAATGGACATTTACATTATTTCCATAATCTTGCTATTATAAATAGTGCAGTGATGAACATGGTATGAAAGTACCTATTTATGCCAGGTTCTTTATTTCTATAGGCTATATACAAAGTAGCACTATTGCTGATTCCTATGTTATTTCTATAGCTGTTTGAGGGAGCATCAAACTGCTTTACACATGGTTATATTGTTTTACAGTCCCACCAGTAGTACGTATGGGTTTCTATCTCTCTGCACCCCTCCAGAATTTTTGTTTTGAACTGTGGCATCAATTTTAGTTGGGCCAGTGACTACGTGTTTGTTGGCAGCCTGAATGCATTCTTTGGTAAACTATTTATATACTCTGCCCAGTTTTTAATTAGTTTTCTTGTTGAGGTGTTAAAGTTTTCTATAAACCCTTGTCTGATATATTGTTACTATTTTTTTCCATAATCTGTGGCGTCTCTTTTGGCAAAATCTTTTGATGCACACACATTTTGTAGTTTTAGGTAGAAATCATCAGTTCCAGTGTTTCCCAAAGTGAGCAACATGGCCCTGGAGAGAGGAGTGGAGCAGGTGCTAGAATGAACAGAGGCGCAAAAAAAAAGCAAATGCCAACACTTTATTGTAGCTTGTGTGCTATCATACAAAGGTTTTTTAATTGCCTGGGGCATTTCTCCTCACCCCTGGAAAAGAGAAGAGTAGATCAAATAAGTCTGGGAACCTTTTCTGATTCCCATTTGCAAGGATAAAGCTTCCAGTTTCTCCTCCCAGTAAGGTTGCCATTTGGTTTGTATACATGGCCTTTATTATGCTGAGGAATTCCCCTTCTGTTCTTTTGTCGAGTGTTTTTACCAGGAATGAGTGTTCAATTTTCTCAAATGCCTTTTCTGCATTAATGAACATGATCGGGCTGTCTTTTTCCTTTGTATGGTAGATTACACTGATTTTTTTCCTAATGCTAAACCTTGGAAGAACCCCATTTGAACATGTGTTTCTGTTTGTTTTAATATTTTGTGAGAATTTTTGCATGTTTTATGTTCATAAAGGATATTTTTCTATAATTTTCCACTCTGGTGATCTTTATCTGGTTTTGTCATCGAAGCTATGTTCATTTCATAAAATGAATGCAACAGTTTGTTGTCCTTCTTATATTCAGAGTAGAACTGATGTCAGTACTCTGTTTGGTAGAATTCCCAGTGAAGCCATCCAACTCTGAACTTTTTTATGGAAGTTTGGTAATGACCAGATAAATCTCTTTTTCACAATGTAATTGTTTGGTTTTCAAACATCAGTCTGCATTAATTTAGGTAGGTAGTGGGTCTCTAGAAATTTGTCTATTCCTTTAGGTTTCCATATTTGTTAGAGTACAATCCTTCATAGTATGTTTTGTTATTTCAGTTGGTTCTCTTATAATGTGGCCTGAGTCACTTATTTGTGATATATGCCTATTATTTTGCTTTGTTAGGTTGGCCAGTGGTTTATCTATTTTGTAATTTTGTTACTCTTTCAAAGAATCAACTTCTTGTCTTTTCTATTGTTTTTCTGTTTCCTTGATGTATTTATATCTGCTCTAATTTTTATTACTTCTTTTTTTTTTTTTAACATTTTATTAGGGGCTCATACAACTGTTATCCCAATCCATACACACATCAATTGTGTAAAGCGCATTTGTACATCGTTTC
>NW_022103906.1:80686531-80696605 GCF_000313985.2 Echinops telfairi | reverse complement strand
TGATGATGCCTTACACCTGATCCCTTCGACACCTCGTGGTTGCATAGGCTGGTGTGCTTCTTCCATGTGGGCTTTGTTGCTTCTGAGCTTGATTACCTTCAATTTTTATTACTTCTTTTGGTGGCTCAAAGTTGATTTCCTGCTCTTGTTGTAGTTAGTGGAGATGCTGGATGACTATGTTGATTTTGATTACTTTGTTTGTGATGTATGCATTTATTGCTATAAATTGCCCTCTGAATACTGTTTTAGCTGTCTCAAAGGTTCTGGTACATTTATTTTCATTCTCATTTGTTTCAAGGACTTATTTTTATTTTATTTTTTTTAAATACCCAGTAGTTTTGTTTGTTTAAAGTAGGACGTTTTTAAAAAAATTAAGATGTTATCCAATTTCCATGTATTTGATTTCCGCCCCCTTCCCCCAAGATCTCCTATTGTTGATTTCCAATTTTATAGCATTATGATTTGAGAAGATGGTATGCAATATTGCAGGTTTTGAAAATGTATTAGGGCTTACTTTGTGGTCTTTTCTGGAGAATGTTCTACGTGTTGGGAAAAAATGTATATTGTGCTACTGTTGGGAAGGGTGTTCTGTATATGTCGAAGAGGTCAGGTTGATTATTTATATATTTAGTTTACTGTATGTGTTTGTTGAATTTCTTCCTTCTTGTTATTACCCTCAAGAGTGGTGTATTGAAGTCTCCCACTATTATTGTACTGCAGTCTATTTCTCTCTTCACGTCTCTGAGAGTCTGATTAATGTATTTTGATGATTTTTCACTGTGTACACCAATATATATTAGAGTTATATCTTATTGGTCAATTGTCCCTTTGGTAATACAGTGTCATCATCTTTTATAGTGGATTTTGCTATTTTATTAGAGATTAATATGTTTTGCTATTGATTAGAGATTAATATTTCCATTCCCACTTTTATTACTAGATTGCTATATATGAGGGGTGTCCCCCCCAAAACAGATTGTTTTTTCCAAAGCTATGTATTTAATTTTTTTTTTTTTACAAAACAACCTTATTGCCTTCCAAGTACTCTCCATGATACTTAATGCATTTGTCAAATCTGTGATTCCATTCTTGGAAAAAATTTTCAAACTCTTCAGCTTAGGTGGCTGATAGCACCTCCCTCATTTTTTTCTTCATCTCTTCTAGGTCGTCAACTCACTGTCCTTTCATGTCTCTCTGCATTCGCAGAAACAAAAAGAAGTCACACGGAGCAAGGTCAGATGAGTAAGGGGTGGGGGACATGCTGTTTTTGCCAAAAACTGGAGCAATAAGATGAGCAGGTACATTGTCATGATGGCAAAACCAGTCCCCTGTCTGCCCCAAATCAGGCCTTTTTTTGTTGCACAGTATTATGCTATCTTTTCAGAACCTTTAAATAGAAAGCTTGATTAATAGTCTACCTTGTGGAATTAACTCCAAATGCACTACGAGTCAACATTTTCATCCATTTGGGAAGTTGGCAGATGTCCAGAATGAGGTTTGTCATCAATCGACACTTCACCTTTTTTGAAATGAGAAAACTACTCCTACACTCGAGTGTTTCCCATAACATTGTCCTTGTAAGCTGTGTTCAACATCACAGTTTCTGCAGCACTTTTTCAGAACAGTAAACAAAATTTCACAGCTTCATGCTGTTCTCTTGAATCGGGCATCACTAAAAATGACATTCGAGCGAAACTGCTTTTATGAAAAATTTCACTATAACCAGAAAACATTCCCAGGCAATGCCACGAGGCACATTAACTCAGAGCAAGTTGCTCAATGCTCAACTAGCAGGAAAAATGCATACTACGAAAGTTCCATTCCACCCAGCACAATTACATTTGGGAGGGGGGGGGACCCCTCTCCTATATCTGTGTATATATATATATTCTCTATCTTTTGATTTCCAGTCTATTTGTCTTGTTTATCTAAGTTATGTTTCTTGCAAGCAGCATATTGATGGGCCCTGTTTTCTTATCTATTCTACTACTCTAACAATTCTTGAGGCTTTTCTTTCTTTCTTTCTTTCTTTCTTTTGAGACTCAGAATTGGTTTATTGACAATGCTTTTCTTAATGCTAAGTTCAAACCCAAGAAATATCAAATGCTTAAATCAAAGACATGATAGATTCCCAAATGCCTAACCTATTTCACATAACAGATGTGTAATCATTTGTTTTTTAATCTCTAAGTAAACCAAAAAAGGAAATGTTCTAACTAGCTCTTGTCCTCATTAAACCTCCCCTGGACCACAAAGTAACCAGCACAAAACCTGATGTTGACAACCTGACAATTCAAGGACTGGGCATAAAGTGACTACAGCAAATAAAACCAAAGATCTTCTTTTCCTTTGATTTTCTGAGTCTCAGCATGTGAAATTTACTAGATCAGGGCTGAAGTGATTAAAAAAAGATTTCTTTAATTGTCATCTATCAGTAGTGCTTTAACATTTAGTCTGTACTTCTCAAATTCGTCAAGTCAAGAAAATGCCACTTTTGTATGGGACAACCTGACAAATTATTTCTAGGTACATGAAGAAATGGTTTAAAAAATTCTGGACTCCAAGAGAGGTCATCACCCACCCCCATTCCTCTAAAGACTTTATGGGTTTTACCGGTGTGTTTCCTTCGTGGGGGAGCCATTGATGCCTGATTGAGAATCAATTCTTGGAAAAATTTTCTTCTGTCTTCTTCAATTGGCCTTTGAATATACAAGACCTCTTCATACTGTATTCTAAAGATATACTTAATCTACACAATGCACACAGACAAAAAAAAAAGACATTAGAAATAAAATTAATTATATATTAATGAATTAATAGTTTCTTTAAAGTACCATTTTCAATATTTATTGAGCATTCATAAGCATTTAGGGCTTATCTAGTTGTGGGCTTTATTGCTGTAAGTTTAACCTCAGAGTACACAAGAAAGGTAAAGTGTTCTAGTTGTGTATTCATAAACAACTTTAACATAGTTAGCAAAAACCTCAAAAGGCTGTTACATGAAGAGTTCAAAAGCAATCACCTAGACGCCGCAGTAAAAAGGCTAGAGGGATTGTAGTTTGACTTCTCATCTTCGTGTTCCTTGTGTTTTCCAGCTGCTGATTTTCCCTCTTATATTCCATTTCCCTAACAAATCTACTCTACTGTTTCTTCTGGAACCCTGTTTGCACTGCAAATAAATTACAATTCCCACTTTTCACAGGCCCATTTTCCACACAACACCCTCAGGCAAAAAATAAGCCAGTCATTCTCATATCCTTCAGTTCCTTCAATCTGGTAACTATGTAAAACTTTCATCTACTGACCAGCTCTGTAAAGACATCACACTGCCAAGACATGCTATTTAAATCCCCTTAAGTCATCTATATTTACCTACCATGGCATTGAACATTTTCATCTAACATACACATTTAACATGCCTTTATAGTTCTACCCTGTCCATCTGAGTGGCAATGAGTTTGATTTTGGGGGATGGGGGGTGTTTTTTTTAATAGACAGAACACTATCTTCTACATGCCAAGTTCCTTGAAAACAGGAATCATTTCTTATTCATATGTTCCCCTATAAAAACAACTGTGCCTGTTACATAGCTGTGCTTTAATGCGCATATACTGAATAAATAAAACGTGTTCTTTTCTTCATCAGTCCACACTCAACTGGAAACAAAAAATAAATAAGGGGCAAGTACCAGTTGGTCCTTGTGTAGTCCGATTGTCACCAGGCCCAGGTGTGGCCCCACAATTAAACCAGACCATCAGACTCAATGCCTGATAAATTTCTCAAATTTGTCATAAATGTGAAGCATCAGATAATGAGACCACTGATAAGTGAGTAGGCATGTAAGATTCCCTCAATTTATGGATAAGGATATTTGACAGTCACAAAGGAATAAGCACAACTTCAAAATAACAGCCTGCTCCAGCTCTGAAATCCTAATGGAGAAAAAACAAAAACTAAAAGGTAGATAATCAAATTTAAAATGTGTATCAGGAATTATCTCAGTCTAAGATCAAAGCCTTAAATAGATCACAAGCATTCACTGCGTGCCCTTTCTGTATTACACCTACTTCTCACCTATAGGTATGTTTAGGTTCCAAAGGTCAGCTCGTGATATAAAAGTTGGCATTCTACAAAAATGAAGCATCTCTCTTATTCCCCCTGTTCTCAGACCATCCATTTGTCATTTTTTTGTTTTGTTTTGAAGAAAACATGATCATTGAAATAATAACAGTGAAGAATTGCTGATGTAATGAGTCCAGTTATGGATTATTCCTCTGCAGAGAGGTGGTCTAGAGAAAGCAGTGGGCTCGAGGGTCCGCGACTTAAACATTTGAGCTTACTCCTGTGATGGGTAAGAAGTTCCCTTGCAGGGCAGCTTCCAGGGCTCTACTGCAAGCTGCCTGGCAAGTAACTCAGGGCTGACTGGGGGTTTCCTGTGGTACTGGGAAGCCTGGTCCACTTAAGCAGGGGCTTCAGGCCCAGCTCTTCAGAATCTCATTAAACTCATATGCACTTCTTCCAAACATCCTCTCCAAAGTCCCTTTCTTCTCTCCCTTGCCACCTATGGCAATTTTGAGGTCTAAGGCCTCCAGCCACATAGGAGCTGGAACCTAGACTAGGTTCTGCTCTGTGCATCTCCCTCAGATCCTATGGCCACAGAAGAGGCCTGCAACATGGCAGCTGGATACAGAGCCCCTGCCAATAAGAGGGGGTAGAGGGCAATGTGGTGTTGATAAGTGTTAACATTGCTAACCACAAAGCTGGTGGTTCAAACACACCAGCTCCTCTTAGGGAGAAGAGGCTCTGTATTCCCCTAAAGATTGATAATACCAGAAACCCTATACTGGTCTCTAGGAGTCAGAATTGACGTGATGAGTTTTGTTTTTGCTTTTAAATACTATGCCAGGCTCTGCAGTAACACCACTGAAGAAGAATGCTTCCTGTTGTCAAAGAGCTGAGAGTCTTATAAGAAGACATTGTGATAGCAGGCTGGAAGTGCAATAACAGAAATAGAGAAAAATAACGGGGAGACCCTGCAAGGAGTAGGGACCAGGAAGCAGAGAGGAAAAAGCAGAAAGAACTAGCATTAACTGAGTCTTTAAAAAAAAAATAAACACAACTCAGAACCTGAGGAGTAACATGATTTTGTTCAAAGGAAGCAAAATATTTAATTTCAGTTTTAAGTAGGCTTCATTCTGATAGATTTAAATACTGTGTTTTGAAATAAAGGTAATCAAGAAAAGAACACTACAACCAATGTCCCTAATGCATATGAACACAGAAACATTTAGCACAATTCTAGCCAACCGAATTGAAAAACATCATAAAAGAAGTATACACATGAGGAGCCCTGGTGGCACAACGTTTTAGTACCTGGCTGCTATCCAAGGGCCAATGGTCCAACACCATGGGGAAAAGATGTCTGCTTCCATGAAGATTTATAGCTTTGGAAACGCTATGGCAGATTTATTCTGTCCTACGAGGTCAGTATGGGTCAGAATCAACTCGACAATAGATTTGTATATCACCATCTTGTATATCATATGCTTTTAGTATGTCATCATCACGTAGGATTTATCCCAGGAATGGAAGGGTAAATCAACATTAGAAAATCAATCAACACAAAATGCCGCATTAGTAGTATCACTCCCTTTTTCTATCAAGTTGATTCCAACTCATAGTGACCCTATAAGAAAGGACAGGACTTCCTGTTGGTTTCCAAGACTAACTTTTCACATGAGTCGTCTTTCTCCCACAGAGGGGCTGTTTTTGCAAAATGCTGGCCTTGCAGTTAGCAGTCCAACATGCCAACACGACACTACCAGGGCTCCTACATTAACAGAATATTGGAGGGGGCTGGGGGCTAGATACATAATCATCTCAATTTTAAAAATCTGACAAAGTTCAACATGGTAAAAACATTTAACAAGATAAAAACAGAAGCGATATTCCTCAATATAAGGCAGAATATTTAAAAGAAACACAGCTAATGCCATATGTAATCACGAAAACATGAGACCCTGTTCTCATTGACATTGGTGAGAAGACAAGGATGTTCAACCACGGTTAGTCAACACGGCTCTGAAAATGCTACTCAGAGTAATTAGGCAAGAAAATAAATAAAAGGTATCCATACCGGGAAGGATGTAACACCGTATCTCTGCCATCGAGTCAATTCTGACTCATAGCAACCATATAGCATAGAGTAGAACCGCCCCTGTGGGTTTCTGAGACTGTGAATCTTTATGGCAATAGAAAGCCGCATTTTTCTCCTGTGGTGTTTCAGAATGCTAGCCTAGCAGTAAGCGGCCCAAAGATGACATGAGGGCTCCTGACATGATCCTATACATAGAAAAACCTCAAAGATTCAAAAGGAAGCTACACAAACTACTAGAGTAACACACAAAAATCAAAGGTTGCAAGCCAAAAATGGAATTAAAGAAACATCATTATGCATAACAGCACCTAACAGAATATGGTCCCCAGTAATAAATTTAAACCAGAAAGTTCAAGAACTGTACACCAAAAATTATAAAACATTACTAAACTGAAGAAGACCTAAATAAATGGGAGGCAATTCCATATGCATGGCCTGGGAGGCTTAATATCATTAAGAAGACAAAAGTATCAAAGCAAGCTTTAAAGTTCATATATTCCCATCAAAATTCCAATAATCTTGCAGAAATGAAGTCCACCCTCAAACTTTTATGGAAGGTTAAGGAACCCCCAATAGCTAGGAACTAGAGATGGGGTATGAGTAGGACAGTCCCCTCCGCTTGATGAGCTCATGGTACAGATCACTGGTTCTCAAATATTTAGTCTCCGGATTGTTTTAAATTCTGAAAAGTAACAGAGGACCCCTAAATGCATATTAAAATTCAAAACTGAGGGCATTTAAAATTACTTATTCATTAAAAATAACTAAATAAACCCATGACATGTTAATGGTAAAAAGTATATTTCGTTAGAAAAACATATTTAAGTATGCATGTAGAATATATAAAACATAAAATAAAATGTAGTGAGAATGGTAGCACTGCTTTGTTTTTTTCAAATTTTTTGAAACTCTGACTTAAAGGTTCACGGCTGAATTTGACTTAAATATGTGAAGAAAATGCAGACTCACAGATATGTGATTGGCAAAGAGGGGAAACTGCAGGTACCCAGAGGGTGCTGGACCACTATTTGAGAACACCTAGTCTAAACCAATGATTTCTAGAGACATTATTTGTTTTAAAAAAATTATGGATCATATATTTTATCAGCTATACTATACTACTAATACATAACTTCTATGGTTAATATATGCATAAAAATATTAAGATACCATATGTATTCGAGTATAAGCCGACCCAAATATCACCCGAGACACCTAATTTTACCACAAAAACTGCATAAAAATGTGCTGACACCAGCCTGTGTGATCATGAGGTATTGATGGGATCAGGAATCACGCATCAAAGAAAAATCATATCATTGCGAGTGAGGGGAAGTGCGGAGTGGAGACTCAAAGTCCATCTGTAGGCAACTGGACATCCCGTTACAGAAGGGTCGTAGGGAGGAGACGAGCCAGTCAGGGTGCAGTATAGCAACAATGAAACACACAACTTTCCTCTAATTTTTTAATGCTCCCCCCCCCCCCGCCACTATCATGATCCCAATTCTACCTTACAAATCTGCCTAGAACAAAGGATGTACACTGGTACCAATAGGAAATGGAAGCACAGGGAATCCAGGGCAGATGATCCCTTCAGAACCAGTGGTGGGTGGCGATACCGGAGGGTAGAGGTGAGGGCAAAAGGGAGAACCGATTACAAGGATCTACATATAACCCCCTCCCTGGGGGACAGACAACAGAAAAGTGGGTGAAGGGAGATGTCGGACAATGTAAGACACGACAAAATAATAATAATTTATAAATTATCAAGGTTCGTGAGGGAGAGGGTATGGGGAGGGAGGGGGAAAATGAGGAGCTGATACCAAGGGCTCAAGTAGGAAGAAAATGTTTTGAGAACAATGATGACAACAAATATACAAATGTGCTTGACACCATGGATGGATGTATGGATTGTGATACGAGTTGTATGAGCCCCCAATAAAGTGATTTTTAAAAGAAAAGAAGGCTACTGGTAATTTAAATTTCAGTATTTGCAGTATAATGTACATGTAGAGAGAACATTTGGATGATCATGATTTATCTTTGAATGAATTAGCCTCTCTAAAGGAGACTGAATAAAAATGTGTGAGATGGTTAAAAAAAACAACTATAAATATTACATATGATTATCATTCCCACTGTGAATCTCTTCAGTAAAGTATTTCTATGCATTTCTAAAGGAGACCACTCCAAGCTCTGGTAAGATCAGTGCATTAAAATGTTTTTTTAATTAATTCCATTCTCATAATTTGATCAACTAACTTTTATGAATCAATAACAATTAAATAAGATTCAAAATCAAAAACTAAATTTTGGATTTGAATGAACTAAAGAGCTAAGACGTCAACTCCCACCAAATAAAAAAGGATGAAGATGATGATGGTGAGAGAGCTAAGATTCTTTTCATAGTTACTATATGTTAGATTCTTTTTTTCTTTTTTTTCTTTTTTTATGTTAGATTCTTAATTAATCTCCAAAACAATCCTAAGGAAGATATTACTATCACACACACACACACACACAAAATTGAAACTGCGAATGTTATCTATCTTAAGTCACATAGCTAATCAGAACACGAACTCTGATACCACTGATTTCATAGTAATTAATGATTCTACATTATAAGGCCATGTATTTTAAAACAGTAATAAGGATAAATATTTAATCTTACCTCTTCAGGTAGTTCACTGTACATTGTTTCAGAGGTAGACAACAAAAATATCGGTGAAAATGATGGTATATCCTGTAATAAGGTCAAAAAAGTTGCTCTCACAGTTTCACTGACAGCTTCCCACCAATCACCAATGTGAGGCATGTAAACAATACTAGGTACTGTTCTTCGAGCTTCACGAAAAATCTAATTTAAAGGAAAAAACAAGCATTAAAAAAATAAAAAATGTTATTATCCCAAAGTAATATCCAAATACATGATGTGCATCAAACCCATTGCTGTACTAGCGTCAGCCAAATAATTAAGCTATGGAGCACAATCCTTCACACAGAGCGTCTATCTACCCTGGCCCCATCAAAAAGGACAGGGGGAAAACACTGTTTCATATGTTCATAGTACAAAGAAATTCAAATGCTCCACATACTACTGTATAGAAATAAAGCAATATACCACTATAACATATTCTGCAAAAGAGATAAAAATGCACTTGTATACCACTCACATAAGAGGAAAATTAAGAAGCTTCAAAGAAGAAAAGAAAGACATATTTGTGGATACTGCCTAAAGTCACTCACCACATGAAACATTTTTACAATACGCGCCATCTTAGAATTTAAAATTAATGAACTACCTGCTGATCCAGTTGTTCACCACCCCCACCCCACCCACCCCCGTTCCCATACTTCAATCTTCCATAAAACAGTCAGAAAATCCATTACTGCTTTAAAGAACAGTAAATAAATGAACAAAGAACTCGATGACGCTTCCATCAGGAAAAAAGTACAAAATGATGCTTTTTCCCCCTCGGGTGTTCCCTCGAGTCGTGACCATTGCTTCAGTCTCACTTGCCCGACACGTCAATAAGGACCTGGGCTCGTAGTGGGCGACAAAGCATAGCCACTGACCTTTACAGATAGGACAATTATGTGTCATCAGTCTAATTGTAACATATTCCTAAAATTCCCAGGGCATCAACTCTTATTTTAAAGCAAGACATTACATCGGGGGTGGGGGGTGGGGTGGGGTGGGGACGACAAAAAACAAAACCTGATGCCATCAAGTCAATTCCGACTCACCGAGACCCTATGCAATACGTAAAGGGGCCCCTAAGAACTCAGCTGGTTCTAACCCACCCAGCAGCTCCTCAACAGGACCTGGTGGTCTCTGCATTAAACATTCAATGGTTCGAACTCACCCAGCAGCTCCTCAACAAGACCTGGTGGTCTCTGCATTAAACATTCAATGG
>NW_022103906.1:80664761-80686378 GCF_000313985.2 Echinops telfairi | reverse complement strand
TCCTCAACAAGACCTGGTGGTCTCTGCATTAAACATTCAGTGGTTCGAACTCACCCAGCAGCTCCTCAACAAGACCTGGTGGTCTCTGCATTAAAGACTACAGGCCAGAAAGTCTTTGGGACAGTTCTGTTGTCATATGGTTCACTTTGAGTTGGAATCGACTTTACAGCACACAACAATATGCAGTATTTAAAGCACAAGGAAATAAACATAAAATTAACAATGACTTGGATTACCGGAAACTTACTGAAGGATTATTTTTCTTTAATAAGTAAACTTAACACTTGCATGAATTTTTAAATATCACACATTGTATATAAAATTAACTCCTAATCCAATGAACAAACCAGATGAAAAAATGATGAAAACTTTCCTCCAGATTAGAAATATCGTATGATCACATCAAAGGTAGTAATTCTCCCTTCCCTTCAATATTTGCATATCCACCAATCCAGAACATTTGTACAATACAACTTCTTTAAGACTCAAATGTTGAAACTTTCTCAAAATATACACCTTCCTATCCTGGGTCTTGAAAATCCAAGGATTTTGCCTACAAATGCTCTTTTGAAGATTCGGGGCATAAATATTTGCAACAGGAAAGAACTACATCGGGGCACAAAGGCAAGCGAAGCACTTTTTAATGATATATATATTATATAAATATATATAATATATATAAATATATGTAATATATATAAATATATATAATATATAATTACATGCCACCCAAGACAGGGTGATATATGGAAGACAGTGACCTTTCGTTGTTTTCCCACTCCCCACTGTGTTCTGGTAAAATGAGGAAGATCAGCAGGAGAGAAAGGTGATTATATGGAAAAGACTAAGGAGCTGACTAAGAAACCTCATTAAACTAAGCACCTAATTCAGCCATGTAAATTACCCCATGCCCAAGGCACAACAGAAATAAAGTTTGCCTTTAATAGATTAAATTTTGTCTTTTATTCTGGAAATGGCTTTAAAGGAATATGTTTTGAGAACATCTGCATAGCAACACAAGGCTAAGTGATTAAAAACTTTACAGAGCCAAATATACAAGACCATAAGTGTTCTAAATTTATTTGCAAGACTGAGATAGACATAAGCATTATAAGCTCTAAACGAGTAGGTCTGATTGTGTTTCCTTTTTTTTTTCCTGTTTTTCTTTCACTTTTCATCCTATTCTCTCTAAATTAATAAAGCTGAGCAGGATATTCTATTGACCTTTTATCTCCAAAATCTTTAGGAAAATGTCTTCACAGGCTCATTAAAATGATATTTGAACATCTAGAAGGGAAAAAAATAAGAGGATAAAAGAAAAAGTCTAAGGTGAATATAGAAAAATAAACAGGTCTGGGCTTTCTAGAAGTCATGGTTCATGATCAAAGATGCTTCAAAAAATTCAAGGGAATATTCCATTTTTCCATGAACTTTTTGAAGGACCCTCCTATATAATTACCACAACTGAGAATTAGCCCAACTATATGCCAATCTCCAAGGAACAGTGCTAAAATTTTCTCCCTAATTTCATTTTAAAATTAAATCAAGTATCGAGTGGAGCGATGGGGGCACAGTGATTGAAGCATTTGGCTGCTAATCAATAATTGGTGGTTCAAAGCCACCCAAAAATCAAACCAAACTCACTGCCAGTGAGGCCATTCCGAGTCATGGCGACTCTGTAACAGCCACTTTAGAAAATGAGAGCAGCCGGCTTCCTGAGAGAGGTCAGCCTAACACTCCGGGAGCATTTCTAAACTTTGAGTCAGAAACGACTCAACAGTAATACTTTTGATTTTTATTGAAGCTTTTAAAAAAACTCTTTCTCTATGCTATCTTAGAATATCAAAATAAACATATATTTTCTTTAAATGTATAAACCACCCTAAGCTAATTCTCCAACTTCTAAGAGTAAAAATTAAAAGACTAGAGATTGAAAATAGTACTTCAGAGAAACCTAGTATAAGTATCCGGAAAAAATTTTACTCTTATTGGAATTTTTCTATAATTTAAAAAACAGTTCTTCAGCAGCTTTCTAATGACCTTTAAAGTTGTGGAGTAGGACACACTGAAATCAAGCAAATAACTCAAGAGTAGAAAAATAAGGTCTAGTTTTAGTGAAGTAGCAACTGTTTCTGGAGTAAGTGATGCCATTTGATAACTAGAAAAATACTCACCTATAGGGTGTCTTGGATTGGTGGATGTGCAAGGTGTAGTAGAAAACAGAAAAACTGTTATAGAGAAAAAAAAAGACAGTAGGCCAAATTACTGAACCAACCGTTTAAAAATACCTCTGACATGACCAGCACTCTTGCACAAATCAAATGAACAAAATACCAAGGTATGTGAACAGTCCATTTTGATTTTTTATTTAAATAATATTCTTTAGTCCCTCTGGTCTCCTTCATCCTCTAGACATCACTCTCCTGTAGATAATTTTTAAAAGTTGCTTTATTGAAAAAAAAAAAAAGGACAAACAACTTGCTCTGGATATCAAGGCTATTAGGAGGATCCACGCAAGCAAGCACGAATGATATACATTACACGAATTCCAATCATCTCAAAAGCTACACGTTGAAGTCCATACTTATCGACCAAATTAAAATGTTAGATACATAAAAATTTGGTGAGTTTTTCAAATTAAGAAACTTTACCCATTTTCTTTAAAAACTGAGAGTTGCCGTAATCTCTAACACAAATGTAAATGAAACAGAAAGTTCCAATATGTCGTTCACTAGCCTCAAAGAATATGGGAGAGAACCAAAGAACTTTCTATCAAAAAACTTCTAGAATTCATCTCAGCCACTTAACAATATTATGAATGTGAAGAACTTGCAAAGCCTAATACAAAGGAAAAGCCTGAGAGCGAAAACATTCTTCACTGCTACAAAAATAAAAATATATTATTAAAATAAGCTTTTGAAAAGTCCATATCCCTTGCTAGCATAAAATAAAGCTTATGTTCATCATTGGTTACTTTAATTTATGTATCACTTATTGCATCTATATTACACTAAACTTAATTGATCATCTCTGTGAAAAGAAAGGACCATACCGGTTGTGAATGGGACTCAAGAAATAAAACTATCTCAATATTTTATGTACATTAGGGGGTGCGGGGAATCTGTTGCAAATTGCAACTATCCTCTTTCTGAATGACAGTAACAACACAAATCAACATTTTATAAAAATTAAATAATTCAAACTTTTCTGATGAATTCATTTTCTAAGGACTTCAGGTTTTCAATGGGATTTTTAATCAGGACCAAGATTATTTCATTTGTTTCCAGCAACAATAAAAAAAGGGCTTCTCTTAAAAAAAAAATCCCAAAACCCAGATACGCAAAAGCAAAAGTATTAAAAGCATACATAGACTATGGTAAAATTAAGAAACCTACGAAGTACACACAGAGGTAAGTGTATGAACTTGTTTACGCAATTTAACAAACAAATATTTCCCCCCCACCCCTGAAAATTCTGTTACAATCTTGCCAGGTAAAGTGAAATTTTTTAATTTTCACAAATAACAAAACCATCTTGCTGAAATTACTTATAACAGCAGGTATACCAGAATTCTGAAGCTTTTGATTAATCCAATCATAGGTATATTAAAAGAAAAAAAGAACCACACTCAATACATTCTGTTTCTTAAAGTTGGGATTTAGTACCTGTATCATTCCATATTTCAATCACACCTAGGATAATTGTATAATTGCTACTACAATCAGTTTCCAAACATTCTCTTTCTACAAGTATTCCTTGATATCCTCACCCATCTCCCGCAGCCACCACCACCACTGTTCCCCCTCCCCTTGAACCCTTTATGCTACTTGCTGGCCCGGCCCTCTATGTTCATCACTTTTTTAAAGCAACAGTAAACAAATACTGGAAGATAAAGGAAAATCATTTAGGAATATCAAAAGTATAGCTATTGGTTTGTTGTTTCAATTTTTTAAAGAATGTTAGACACAACTGACAATACAGGTTAAGTTTTTGACAACAGATACTAGTGTCAGGCTTCTTTGTATAGGGTTAATTGTTGGTTAATGTTGTTACTAAAAAGAAAACAAAAAAGAAAGAAAAGTAAAACAAACAGACTCACTGCCTCAAGTTGATGCCAATGTATAGCAACCCTTCAAGTCAGGGTACAACTGCCACTTTGGGTTTCTAAGATTTTAAATCTTTACCAGAGCACACGGCCTCATCTTTGGCCCACGGAGTAGCTGGTGGGTTGGAACAGTGACCATTGTGATTAGCAGCTCAGTATGTAGTCCACACCACCACCAGGAATTAAAATTCCTTTAATATTCTAGTCAGGTGCCCACAAGTCAATTATGACTCACAGCAACCCGATGTGCAACAGAATAAAACACTACTTCATCTTGCGCTCCCCGCACAATTGTTACTACGAATGAGTCCATTGTTGCAACCACTGTGCCACCCTCTCTCCGGGAGGTCTTCCTCTATTTCCGCTGACTTCCTACTTTATCAAGTATCTTCTCCAGGAACTACTTTACCAATAACATGTCCAGTGTGCGCGAGACATCAACACTGCTAAGGAGCATTCCAGCTGTACTTCCTCCAAGGCCAATTTGTTCATCCTTGGGCTATCCATGGTATGTTTAATGTTCTTCACCACCACCATTTTTCAAAGGCATCAATTGCCCTGCAGTCTTCCTTATTCACTGTCCATCTTCCACACCTCTAGGAACTTAATGAAATACCCTGGCTTGGGGCAAGCGTAGGTTAGTCCTCAAAGTGACATATTTGCTTTTTAATACTTTAAAGAGTTGTTTTTGGATTTTTGCAGATTTTTACCCAATGGGATACATAATTTGATTTCTTGACTGACGCTTCCATAGGCACTGATTGTGGGTTGAAATAAAATGAATTCTTTGACAACTTAGCTTTTTTTATCCATTTATCATGCGGTTGCTTATGAACCCACTTGTGAGGATTTTTGCTTTCATTACACTGAAAGGCAATGCACTATTAATGCTGTGGTGTTTGGTCTTCATCAGTAACTGCTTCAAATCCTCTTCAAATTCTGCTAGGGTAATTGTGTCATCTTCATATTGCAGGTTGTTAATAAGCCTTCCTCCAGCATTTATAGAGGTTTAAATACAGACATGTACATATGTAAATATATTTTTATATGATGAAGGGGAAATAGATCTATGTGCATATATTTATAGGCTTAGTATTAAGGTAGCTGATGGACATTGAGCCTCCACTCAAGTACTCCGTCAATGCAAGAACACTTTGTTCTCCATGAAACTCACATTCCCTGATACTCATCTTCCCAACATGATTGACACGATCGCTGATTGCTGAAGACAAAGCAGGTGCATAAGCAAATGTGGTGAAGAAAGCTGATGGTGCCCAGCTATCAAAAGACATAGCATCTGGGGTTTTAAAGACTTGAAGGTAAACAAGCGGCCATCTAGCTCAGAAGCAACTGAGCCCACATGGAAGAAGCACCCCAGCCTGTGTGATCACGAGGTGTCGATGAGATCAGGGATCAGGCATCAAAGAACAAAAAAATCATATCATTGTGAATGAGGGAGAGTGGGGAGTGGGGACCCAATGCCCATCTGTTGGCAACTGGACATCACCTTACAGAAGGGTTGCGGGAAGGAGACGAGCCAGTCATGGTGCAGTGTAGCAATGATGAAACATACAACTTTCCTCTAGTTCCTAAATACTTCCTCCCTCCACTGTCATGATCCCAATTCTACCTTACAAATCCGGCTAGACCAGAGGATGTACACTGGTACAGATAGGAACTGGAAACACAGGGAATCCAGGACAGATGGACCCCTCAGGACCAGTGGTGAGAGTGGCAAGGTCGGGGAGAGGGAGGATGGGGTAGAAAGGGGGAACCGATTACAAGGATCTACATATAACCCCCGCCCTGGGGGATGGGCAACAGAAAAGTGGGTGAAGGGAGACATCGGACAGGGCAAGATATGACAAAATAATAATTTATAAACTATCAAGGGATTAGGAAGGAAGGAGGAGCAGGGAGGGAGGGGGAAAATGAGGAGCTGATAGCAAGGGCTCAAGTAGAAAGCAAATGTTTTGAGAATGATGATGGCAACAAATGTACAAAGGTGCTTGACACAACGTCTGGATTGTGGTAAGAGTTGTATGAGCCCCCAATAAAATGATTTAAAATAAATAAATAAACCTTCCTCCAGTCCTGATGCCACATTCCTCTTCACAGATTTACTCAGGTTTTTTTTTTTTACATTCTTTACATTCTCAGATTTACTCAGGACACAGATTGAATAAGTATAGAAAAGAATACAATGCTAATACACACCTTTCCTAATTTTAAACTATGCAATGCCCCCTTATGCACAGGTTCCACACTAGCATAATTAAGTGTTCTAAAATTTCCATTCTTCCCAATGAAAGATACAGTCTATTAAAATGGCCCCTCTAACCTCTGCTTGTGGATATAATCAACTTTTAGAGGGAGTTCTGTTACAGGATTCAAGTGGGATTTTATTCTTAGTAGAAGTAACTTTACTAGGGAGTGTAACCAAGTCACTATCTTTTGTTTTTCTTAGGGATGTGCAGTCAGTTGAAAGACAGAAACCACACCTCCATCTTTTGTGGATAAGAGCAATCTCAGAAGGAGGAACACACAGAGAAATCCCTGGTCCAGTGGAAGTGGAGCACATCTGAGATCTCCGTCTAGGCCTGGTGGCCTATTGATTATGCACTGGGCTGCTAAATGCAACACAGCAACTCGAAACCAAAAGCTCCTCCTCACACAGTTCAAAACCAAAAGCTAGGGCTTTCTACTCTCCTAAAGGGTACAGTCCCAGAAACTCACAGGGGCAGTTCTATCCTCTCCTGTGGGATCACCATGAGTCAGCAATACTTGATAGCAATGAGTTTGCGGGTTTTTTCTTTTATTTGGGGGGGGGGGGGAGAAACACGGGGAGAGGGACCTAGACCACAGAGCCTGTGGCCAGACCAGAGGCCAAGGCAAGAAGACCAAGAGAAGGAACAGAGGAGCAGCACTGATACTTTGTGATATTGGCTTAAACCATGTGGAGACCGAACCCTGCAACTGAATTTTAGACACTCACTGTCATCCATAGCCTTCTATCATCCGCTCCCTTGAATTAGGATTATATCATTTACAAGCCCTGGATCATACAGGCTGGTGTGATTCTTCCATCTGGACTTAACTGATGCATCACTTAGATGGGTGCTTGTTTGAAGACAATTCTTTAAGAGCCCAGATGCTATTCTTTCTGATAGTTGAGTGTCATCCGATTTTTTCACCACACTTTGCTATAGCACCCATATCTTCAGTGACCTCTTCCTGAGGGTGAATACCCAGTAGGGTCATGTCATTCTTAGATTTGAGCCAGAATTAAATACGAGCCCCAAATCCATTCATCTATCTGTGGTTTATACACGTCTTTGGTTCACTTTAGAGACATCACTACTATTTTACGATAGAGATTATAAATCATCCTCCTAAGGTATAAAGTAAATCTATTGATAATGTTATGAATCTAGTCAATGGTATAAAATTTAAAACACTGTTGAGAAAAGGCAATTAAATGTGTGCATGTTGCAATACATCAATTGTTGACTTGTACAGATTAAAAGCTTAAGTGACTGAACATTACGTACACAATGAGGGTTAGATATAGGGCAAAACTTTCAGTAACATTCATTCACTAAGGCAGAATCATGCCTGGCAGACTGACACATCAAAAAATAAAAGCAAAGGAGTATAAAATAGTAAATATACCTTCCATATATTCTTTTGATGCTTGCTCTGCCACACAGTATTTCGCCCATAAAATGCATCAGTATTGCAAATACTGATATTCAACCACATATTAGCTTAGTGAGGTAACCAAAAATCCCCTAGAGTACATCAGTTTTTCATTGTCCTTCCTGAGCCTTTAGAAGACTAGGAAAAGATTGTGATCTACTGAAGGCCTTGAAGAGTAACACTTGAGATGTGTGCTTAAGATGCAGGCTCCTAAGGCCTACCTCAAATTTACAGATTCAAAAATCTCTTTTTCTAATGCTAGAGAACCAAAATTTGTAATAAGAACCCCTGGATTAGTCTTAACCACTTCAAATATTAATAGATAGTGAGGAAAAAACCCCATAGCATGCACAAGCTCCTCCCCCTACTTTTTATCCATCCCAACCAGATCATTAATTGCTGCAGCAGTCAAGGGAGGAAAATGTGTTGCCATATGGCTGTGTACATATTTGTTTTAAAATATGGGCACAATAATACATGGTCTCCACATGATCAGAAATATCAACATCTCCTTTTTCATATCACCACACATATAAATAAAAAGATTTAAGACATTTACCTTTTAAAAATCATCTTTCAGGCTCATGTTAGACCAGATAACTCAATTTAATTTACACTAAGTGTGTCAGTGCTTGGAAGACAGAAGCAAGCTGTAATCGTTTTCCACATACCA
Source organism: Echinops telfairi (assembly GCF_000313985.2). NCBI lineage: Eukaryota > Metazoa > Chordata > Mammalia > Afrosoricida > Tenrecidae > Echinops > Echinops telfairi. The sequence continues at coordinate 80,677,901 of NW_022103906.1, read as the reverse complement.
AATCTTAAGTTTCCATGTCTTGAAATCTTTATGGGGAGCAATATTGATAAAAGATGATTATAGCTCAGTCAATTTGATGAGCTGATTTTGATCATCACAACAGCCTTTTGTGGTACTATTATTTCCCTTTCCTATGTGAAAAAATAAGGCTCAATAATATCAAATAAGATGGGCAAGGTGGTAATATTTAAGAACAGTAGCTAAGGCTTGAATCTAGGCAATCTGACTAAAACTTGAAGTATAAGTTAAAGACATATAATTAAAAAAAGGTTTATCTATAACTTCTTCAGCTATCCTTAATATTTGATTCTTCTTGAAGCCTTGTATAGTCATTAATCCCATGGTATATATACTCATTTGCTATTTTAAATGAAACTTCTATTAGATTTCTAACTTACTTATATAAAATGAAATTATTGATTTTAAAATAATCTGAATTTGCCACCTTAAGAAATTCTCTTATTATCCCTAATAAATTTCCAGCTTATGCTAAGTTTTATAGGCATACAATCACAGCCCAGGGAAATATTTGTACTTTAATGTATCCTTTCCAGTATTTATCTCTTATAATGTTGAAATGAATTTAATGCAGTGCTACATTCCATTTATAATATTTTCTTTATAATATTTTCCTAAGGGAAACTTTTTTTTTTTTAAACTGGTGTTGTTTTTACTAACTTTGTAGCGTTCCTTCGTCTATGCATTGGAACTGTTTAAATAGGATCTGCATGATCTTACCCCTCACCTATAACAGTGTTTCTCAACCTCCCTAATGCCACGACCTGTAGTGACCCCCCAACCAAAAAATTAATTTCGCTACTTCATAACTATAATTTTGCTACTGTTATGAATCGGGCGACCCCTGTGAAGGGGTCATTCGACACCCAAAGGAGTCCAACCTACAGGTTGAGAACTGCTGACCTATAAAATTGTCTGGGTTTAGTGCTCTTAAGACACAAGCTCAATTTTGTCTACAGCCAGTGTTCTATCTCCTCTCAGGTCTATTTTTAAAATTTATACTGTTTTACTAAATCACTTGGCTTTTATTTTAAATGGTACTGATTAATTCTTTGTACTGATATAAGTCTAGCATGATTGTGTCTATGAGGGAAAATATAAACAAATGCATAAATCAATATTATTGACAAAGTCAGGATGAGTTAGATGCATAAAACTTGGAGCAAAATACTGGCATGCAGCTTTTGTTCAGACCATGGATTCCAAAACAAAATCTTTAAATAGGGGTTTGGATAGTCAAATGTTATTACCAGAAGATGCCCTAGGACATGGAAACAATTAAGCACACCAAAGGTCTGAGATTTGAACCCACCCAAGATGGGCCTTAGAAGACAGTGACCTGTTTCTGGAAGACTTAGAAATCCTAAGAAGCACAGTTCTACTTTATAACATATGACTCTACCATGAGTCAAAATTGACTCTATTGCAACTGGTCTGTTTAAATGCTAAGATATATATCTCTTATGTAAGTATTTTGCATATACATATACTTATATATATGCATATTTGCATATATATGTATATATATTATATAATTCCAATACCTCTAAGGTAAAGTATAAGTAAAGACATAATTCAGAAATCACAAATTTGAAATGAGAGTCAGAAAAAGGCAAAAGAAATGACCTTTCTTCAATGCCTACACATCTTAATTCAAGAAATAAGATTTTTTAAAAGATATTATACATAAGCAGTGCGGAAAAAAAATCAATGAGCTCACTTGAAAAACTACTTTACCCTAATAGGAGAATGCTAATAAATTAATGCTAATTATATTCATATTACCATTCTTATAACATACCAAAACTTATAGACTAAAGGCAGTGTTCAGAGGGAAATTAATTGTGGTAAACGCCTAGATTTCAAAAAAGAAGAAATTAGTAATCTAATTTTACACCTTGAGGAACTAGAAAAAGAAGAAACAAGCCCAAAGATACAGATAAAAGTAGAGATGAAAAAAATAGAGAATAGGAAAATGATAGAATAACTAAATCAGAACTTGTTTATTTAAATATCAGTGACATTAACAAACCTCAAACTAGACTGACAAAGAGAGAGAGAAGATGCATATACCTAAAATTAAAAATGAAAGGACGTTATAAGCAACCTTACAGAAATTTTTAAAATCCTAAGTAAATGCCATGAGAAATTATATGCTAACAAATTAGATAACTTTGAGTAAATGGACAAAGTCCGATAAACACACAATAGCATCATGGTATAATTCCTGCTAACGGAAAGGTTGGTTGTTTGAACCCACCATATACACTCTGCAGAAGAAATTAATGACAGTCTGTTTCAGTAAAGACCAGTGACTTGGAAACCCCATGGGGCAGTTCTACTCTGTCCTACAGGGTTGATGTGAGTCCGGATTAACTCGATGGCAACAGGTTTTGTTGTTTTTTGGGGTTGTTTTTAAGCAATAATAATCTGCTATGTTACAAACCTACCTGTGCACAAGATTCTTCAGGTGTTTTGGCACTAACTGAATAAAGTGCTGGGAGATCTAGTCTGTGTACAGAGAATTTTTCTAGAGTGTGCAAAAGTGCTGGAGCAAGGTGAGAAGTTTGACCTGAGCCTCGTTCTCCAGACAGCAATAATCTTGGCCTGTAAGAGGTTGGCTGGTGGTACGGTGACCTGCAATACACACAAGATATAATTACTTTAAAACCATACATTCTGCAGTGTCTACCCGAAATATTAGGCAAGATATAGATCAAGAAATCAAGGCTCAAACAGGTATAATATATACATCTATATATGAATATAGGTATATATTCTAGATATTAAAGCTCAAATTCTATTTCAGATTCATATGGTTGTAAAGTCCCAGTTCTAAACCACTATGTTAAGACATTCCATACTTGATATTGAAACATATTATTGAATAACAAATGCACACAGAGCCATCATAAGATCTCAATAAAGATTCTGGAATAAAGAGGGGGGAAAAAAGCACAATAAACCAAAGAAAAGAAACACACATCATTGGAAGAGAATAGGCACTGAATCACAATGTTAGTTTGTTGTGTATTGTGCAGTAGCAACTTTTAAAAATACAAAAGCTGTTAAGAAAACGAGAGTTATAGATTTTTAATTAATAGAATTCTGAACTTTTTAACTTCAAACAACTAAATATGAAAGACTTGGCCATAAAAAGAGGGGGGCTAACCTTAATATATAGAAATTTATGTACATAGTGTTTAAAAGCAACAGCCATAGCCCCCCAAAATAGACAATTCAAAACCAAATTTGAAGTACATAACATTTTTAAATGTTTGTTCATTCAACAAACATTTGTAGAATGCCTCTTTTGCTGATTATCTCAGTCCTTGGTATTCTGTACCTCAATGACAAGGGGCTTCTTTCCTATCTGCTAAGGGAATGAACAAAGGACCTGTGAAACTAGTGACGAACTCTGTGAGAACTGGCTAGGTAAACATCATAACCTTGAAGTCAGGCCCCAGTGAAATTCTGGCACAGGACTGTCCTCACAGATAATTCTAAGACATGCTGACCCACAGCAACAGCTTAGATAAACCTGAAAGAAATGATGTATGAGACCCAAGGGCAAACTGAGTACATGAGGAAGTGGCTCGACCATCTGCAGAGTGTCAACCCCCAGACCCCTTTGACAGTGCCATATAAAAAAACTAGAGCGTTTCCCTAGACAACGTCCTCATCTCAACTCACAAGGGAGACATATTTTATCGATGCTTAAGGTATCCTTCTCAGCTCTCGCAGGGGCCCACTTCATTTCTTTTGAAGTGACGCTATGCTTTAATATACATGTGCCTTAACTCTTCGCTACTGGGTGTATGTATATGTGTGTGAGACAGCAGCTTATCTCAACCCTAACAAACCACACCACCTCGTGGCTTGCTAGTTCCCTTGTAGATGAAAGCCCAGGAACCAAATATCATGCTAGGTAGACAAAAATATCACTGTTATCAGAGAACTCATAATTAAATGATATATAGTGGTAAAAGGAATTATATAGATTACTATAATTCGGTGGTATTGTTTAAATTCAAAGTACAGTGAGATCCCAATAAGGAATTAAGTTTTTACTGGGAAAGTATTACCAAAAGAGCAGCCCAACAAATTAAGGGGCAAAAATGGTTAATTTCAAAAAAGAAGTAAAAAGATGTGCAAAAGAACAGAATCTATAGTGGATGTAGCCCTGGGTGGATATCCTGTTCTTCACACAGCCAGTGTCTGGCTGGGGATTTGGGAAGGTTAAAGGTAAAGGTGCTAGGGGTTAGGGTGGAGAAGAAAAAGAAGAATCAGAAGATGAAGGATGTTAAGAGTTCGGAATTCATATTGAACGTGATAGTATGGCATAATCAGACACAATAAGCTACTTAAGCAAAGGAATGACGGAATCAGATACCTGCTTTAGGAACACAGCTCTAGGTCAGTAGGAAAAAGAGCCTTATAGGAAAATACAAGTCTGACATAATAATCCAAGCACGAGATAATAAATGATAATCTAAAGAAGAAGAGTGTCAGGAAAAAGTGAGAAGCTATAGCCTCAGATGAAACTTACTTAAGTTTTTAGTATATGTGCTGCCGAAGCGAGCACGAAACTTACTTAGTAAGAAAAATCAACAATGCTTGGATACTAAAGGAAAGGACAATAAAGGCATTCAGGATGATATCAAATTTTACCTGGGGCACTTGAAAGAATGGCGATGAAGCTATTCAAAACAAAAGCTCACAGAAAGTGACGGGGAAATGAAGCTCCTGCTTATATGGGACGACAAACGAAAGATAGACAACTGGACAGTATGGAATTAAAGAGCACTCTTCGCCCCCCTTCATTCTGGCCTTCACAACGAGACTGGACAGTCATTATACAGATAAAATTTAAGACAATGGGAGATAAAATAAGAAAAGTAGATTTTACCTGTTAGGTTGAGAAATTAAAATTTAATTTTAATATCCTTTACTAGTAAGTACAAGATTGGAAAATAGACTTTCTCACAACTTGTAGATCGAAAAAATGAGAAGGAGAAGATCAGCCAGTCAGGATGCAGTATAGCATCAATGAAGGATACAATTTTCCTCTAGTTCTTTAACCCTTCCTGCCCCCAAATTATGACCCCAACCTTACAAATCTGGCTAGACCAGAGCATGTACACTGGTACAGATAAGAGCACACAGGGAATCCAGGACAGATAAACTCAACAGGACCAATAATGAGAGTAGCGAAACAAGGAGGATAAGGGAAAGGTGGGGGGAGAAAGGGGGATTCGATCACAATGGTTGACATATAGTCCCCTCTCGGGGGCATAATAGAAAAGTGGGTGAAGGGAGACAGCAGTCGGTGTAAGACCTGGAAAAAATAATAATTTATAAAGTATCAAGGGTTCATGAAGCAGGACGTGGGCGGAGAGGGAAGGGGGAGATGAGCAGATACCAAGAGCTTAAGTAGAAAGAAAATGTTTTGAAACTGATGATGGCAACACAGGTACCAATGTGCTTGACACGTGGATGGATGGATGGATGGATGGATGGATGGATGGATGGATGGATGGATGGATGGTGATAAGAGCTATAAGAGCCTCCTAAAAATTATTTTTTAAGTACAAAAATGAAATTTTTCTGAAATTTATTTTGCAGTTCTAACTATGCCACAGGTTTAAATTACTGGACACTGACAGAGCGATAAGACTAACTCATACCAGCTCTAAATGAGCTATCCTCCTTCTGGATAGAAAGTGTCACCTTTTCCCTCAGCGTGTTGCTGGTTCAAACTATTGCATTTTGTGATTAATGGCCCACTATGTAACCAACTACACCATGGCTCCTGAACAACTGGTTGGTGGATACAAACTCGGAATGTGTGGCTCTGCTTATATACCTACAGAGAATCCAGAATGCGGTCACCAGAACTTGAACAAGATTACCTTCAGGTGCTGGTGCTTCCATTTTCACTTTCACTTTCTCCAACGGAGCAGATGGTGCACTGCTAACTGTGATTAGCAGGTCAACATATAACCCGATGCCATTATAAAAACTAAATTAAGATGAGCCACGAAGTGTCACACATTAAATCAATGGCAGAGAACAGTCTTAAATCTTGGAACTCAAAATCAGGCGTGAAGTTTTTTCTATTGCCAAAATCTACCTCTGTATTTATTGATAAGAAGCTCTTATAAAATTAAAGTACATGACTTGTTAACTTCTTTCTACCTGTTACTATATAGTTCAAATCTAAGTAAATTTTCAACAGATCCACAAATAAAAATGGCCCAACTGCAGACCAAGGAAAGTGTCTAGTGGCGTTCTCTAGGGCACCCGTCCCACACGGACAAAACGCTCCCGCAGGCTCAGAAGACCTCCCTGCATGAAAGCGTCTGGAGGCAAGAAACGTCTCTAATAAGAGAACTTGCTGTCTAACAGTGTTTCAAGAAATATGAATAGATGAATGTACGTAAGTTTCATTTCAAAAATAAAAAAGAAACATGCACACAAAGAATCATATCTAACTTTACAATAATTTACTAAAACTTATATGGGAGGAACTTCCCATTCAAGCTGTAGATGGAACTTATAAAAAGTAACTCTTAAAGAAAATTACAGGCAATCCAGCCAATTCTGATACAAATGTAATTCTACAATGTGGCCCTTTAACCATCATGCTAATTATGTAAATACAAGTGATGATGTTAGTAATTTTTAATTTATTCTCTTAATTTAAAATGACATTCACATTAAAATTATTTCTTTATTAAGGGCACAACAAAAGCTGGCTTAATGTAACTAGTGGAAACATAAAAGTAAAAAGAATAACCATTAAATCCAAATTAGGAAACTATAAATTAATGAGATTTTGTAGAATCAGAGGTTATTAAATCACTGAGCAATTTCTAATACAAAAATATCTTTCAAGAGTTCCTAAATTATCATCCCAAACATTATAACTTAATAGTGTTCTTATATCTAGGTCGATTTCATTTCTGTCCATTTTAATTCAAATTTTAAAAAGCAATAAAATTGGGAGCAAGAATTGGCATCTAAGGGTAATCTGCTGTCTCCCATTCTTCAACAACAAGAACAACAAATGCGATCACATTTTTAAAATGAAACAAAACAGAAAGCCCAGTAAGCTACAGTAAGTACAGTTCTCCTGATTAGAGGATCAACTAATTATTACCATCCAAAAAAGTACATGGACTTTTCCAGAATTGCATCCAAAGAAAAAGAAATAAAGTTCCCAGTCACAACTATAAGCAAACTTTTACTACAGGCTGCAAAGTAGCAAAAAGCACTGAAAACGGTAAGAGATTAGATATGACTGAAACACTCACGTAGAGAAATGAAGGTAGGGCTTCTGCGCGGCACCAGTTGATGGCTGTCTCTTTGGTGACCCTGAGGGACAACTGCTCTCAAAAATCGATAGAGCATTCTCATCTTCACTATCATCTAAAAGCAGAGCTTCTGTATCTGTTTTTTAAAAGACAAGAATGAGGCTTTACAGTCCTTTAATAATAGCGCTCTAAGCTAAAAAGAAATTGGACTACAAATCAAATAAATTAATCTATCAAATAATAGATTTACTACTAGGCAGGTTGGCAAGCTATGATATTTTAAATATTTAAAGAGTGAAACAAACACTAAGTCTTTCACAGAATGTTTTAAGCCATCATTTGACAGGCTTCGTTGGTTAATCGCAACCAAGTCTGGTGGGAAGTGGCAGGACTAAAACATTTATCCACTTACTAAAAATTCTCCATCTATTTTGGCCAAAAAGAGTCAATTTTATTAAATATAGTTGGTTTAATTAATGGAGTAGGTAAGTTATAACTAACTCTTACACAAAGGATAAAGAGCACACAAACTGATTTTTTTAAATGGTGTACACACACACCCTTTTCAATGAGAATCTAGTTCAGTTGAGTCAGAAATTCAATCATACAAAGCAAGTCTTAAAAATGCACTCATTCAAGCAGCATTTAGCTATATAAAGGTCTTAAATTCTGACTAAATAAAACCAAACGACTACTTCTTACTGAAAAATTAACCTGGTGTACCTCTTTTAAGTATTACTAGTTGTACATCACGTGCATTTATGAAAACTAACAATTCATTCAAATAAAAATAAGTACAATGTGTGTTGTGCAGCAGCTTAAGGGGAAAATTACAACGGACAGAAATCATATCCTTCCTCTCAAAACAAAGAAATAAAATGAGGGAATGTTTTCTACATCAACTCTCAGTGGCAGATACAGATACTGTATGTACTCGTGTATAAGCCGAGTTTTTCAGCACATTTTTAATGAAGTTTTGTGGTAAAATTAGGTGCCTCGGCTGATATTCGGGTCAGCTAATACTCGAGTATGTACAGTATAAAAAAATTTTTTTAAGCTATAAATTTTAAGAGCAAAGTATTTTAAGTGTAATCTGGAAAATAAAGTATAATATCTTTTATAATACAAAGAAAGCATAATAGTCTAAGGAAGATAAAATTAACCAGAATAATCTATTTTTAACATTTTAATATCTTAATAATCAAAGTGAGATTTGTCCTCTTATCCTCTGGTACCTGTCATTAACAGAAAGGGAAAAAATGCTTTAGATCCAATTGTTTTCTATCAGGTAATGACAGGTACCAGAGAATAAGAGGAACCAAATCTTACTTTATTAAAATATTAAAATTTTTAAGTTGTTGAGTTGTATCCACTCATTGCGACCCTACATACCAGAGAACAACGTCTGGTCCTCTGGCACCATCAAAATCGTTATGCTTGAGGCCGCCACTGTGTCCACCCATCTTGTTGAGGCTCTTCCTTTTTTTGCTACCCCTTTTAACCACGCATGATGCCCTTCTTTTCCAGATAACATATGCCAAGCACATGAGACAAAATCTCACTATTCTCAATTCTAAACAGCATTCTGGCTGTACTCCTTCCAAGATAGATTTAATATTTCTCCCTCCTTTCTGGCAGTAGATAGGTACTTTCATAAATCACCAGCACCATGACTCAAATGCATTCATTCTTCTTCGATTTTCCTTATTCAATGTCAAACCTCCATATGAATATGAGGAAAGAAATGATCCCATGGCTTGGGTCAAGTGCAACTTAGTCCTCAAAGGGACATTCTTCCTCTTCAACACTCTGAAGAGGTCTTGTGCAGATTTTTTTTTTAAATCATTTTATTGGGGACTCTTACAACTCTTGTTACAATCCATACATTGATTGCATCAAGGATATTTGTACATACGTTGCCTTCATTCATTTCTAGACATTCACTTTCTATTGAGCCCTTGGTATCAGCTCATTTTTCCCCTTCCCACCCCCTACCCTCATACCCTGTTGGTAGATTATAAATTATTATTATTTTCATATCTTACACACTGACCGCTGTCTCTCTTCCCCTGTGTTTTCTGTTGTTCTTCCCCCTGTAGAGGCGAGTATGGTTCTGATGCACATCTTTTAAACCACATAGTATTTCCTTGTTCTGTTTCAATATGGCCTCTTGATAGTGCCTCCTGAGCAAACACACATGTGCGCATGTACACACAAAACCTTCACTGCTAGTGAGTCGATTATGACTCAGAGTGATTGATTCTATTGAACAGAGTAAACCAGCTTCTTTGTATTTCCTAGGCCGTAAATCTTTCTGGGAGCAGAAGGCCTCATCTATCCCCTGCAGAGCTTCGGATAGAGCTGAATGGCCACCTTGCCTTTAGCCCCGCAACACCTAACCAAGGCTCCATCGGTCGGGAAAACGAAGTGCTCTAGAATTTGCATGCTTCTCAATCTACCCAGAACCTGTAATGATCCACAAAGTCAAGTGGGGTGCCTTTGTATAGTCAATAAATCACAACTAAACATGAGAATGCGGTTTTCTGCTTTCAGCCAAGATACATCTGATGTTAACAATGATATCCCTCATGCAATATCCTCTCCTGGCAGCTCCCTGTTGATGTACTGCTAAAATCGTTGTTAAATGATCGCATTAAAATTAATGATGTTGTTCTATCATTTCCATACTACTGTGGACTTGTTTGGAATAAGAACAAATATAATTCTCTTCTGTTTAGTTGGGTAGATTGCTGTCTTCAAATTTCTTGATATACATTCCCAGGCCTTCATCAACTTGTTGAAACATTTCAAGTGGTATTCTGTCCATTACTGGAGCCGTTTCACTAGTGCCTTCAGTGCAGCGTGGACTTCTTTTAGTACCATCAATTCTTGATCGCACACTATCTCTTGAAATGACTGAATGCCAACGAGCTCTTTTTGCTACACTGACTGCGTAGTAGTTCACTGTCTTTTAATGCCTCCTGCATCATGAATTTTTTTGCCCACGGAATCCTTCATTACAAAGACTTGAAGCTTTCTTGATTATTTCCTTCAGTTCTTTCAGCTTAAGATATTTTTCCTTCTTGGTTTTCTAACTCCAGGTCTGCACATTTCATTATAATGCTCTGTCTTCTCAAGCTACCCTTTTAAAATTTCTATTTAGCTCTTCTTAAATGAACTTGCGAAAGCAATTTAGATTCTACAGGGAGCTTCAAAAATTCATGGAAAAACTCCAATATCTTTTTGTTCTGTTTCTCCATTAAATTTTGAAGCCCCCTTATATAACCTTTTATCTTTTTATTAAGTTTCCAAGTCTCCTATATAATAAAAATGAGTCCCTACATGGTAAAATTGCTTTGAAGTTGAATATATAGCAGTTTATCCAAAAGCTTTAAAATAACAAAAGAAACATAAGCTATTTTCATTATAGTTAATTTTTCTAAAATTCATTAGCTCTCCTACGTGAGATGCTCATAATAGCCCAATGAGCAAACATTCATATTCAATCACCCTACAAACATTCACCACGTCCCTATTGCAGGGTGGCCAGTATGCTAAGCTTGGAATATATGATGGAAAGTGAAATAAGTACTTTCTATATTCATGATACATAAATAACCTTATGAGAAAACCCATTATTTATACTGGCACAAATGTTCCCATTACAATAACACAGAGAAGTAATTTATAGTACCGTCTTTCCTGTCACTCTGACTGATCTCAGCATGAGGAAACACTCTTTGCAAGACTGCTAGGATGCTGTTGAAGCTTCTTTCTAGGAGTGGCCTTATGATAGGGGACAGTGCATGTCCCGAAGACATCACAGCACGCTGGGAAGCAGGCACAATATTTTGCATTGCATGATAAAAATCTTGTGCATTGAGCACTATTGAAGAAACATCCAGCTGCAGCTTATGACTGCTAGCATAAATCTGGGGGTAACGTCTCCTCAGGGCAATCAGGGCAGCTTCGGTGCACAAGGCCTTGATATCAGCGCCACAGTAGCCTAATGCACAAAAGGAAAAGGATAAGAAAGGTAAGTTCATTTTTCCAAGGACCAACTACAATTTTCAAATCTACACAGCCTTAGCTAAAGTAATACCCAGTCCTTAATCATCAATTATGTATAGTTTTATGAGCAAACTGAAATGGACTTTTACATTGCCTTAATAAAATTAATGAATTAAGTGCTAAGTATTCAATAAGACTATTTTAGATTAACATAAACATAAACTAAAAGTATTCAAACAAAAGAGGTCATTCTGTGTTAAGTCGCTGATTACGGGGTACAGCTGGCTTCAGGAACAGCTGTTAGAACAGAAGTAGTTTCAACCCAATCCTTCATCAAAACTCCAAATCATTTGTTTAATTCTCATGACATTTTTACAAACAACATATATTTCTAATAGTATTAATTTCTAAACACATGAAAGGGAGTAGTACAAAGTAAGGCATAGGCAAAACCTCAAAAAGAGCTGTTTTGCCATCAAGTATGAGTTCAATTCACAACGTAAATTAACATTCACTTATTCAAAAACATCACTCCATTTGTAATTTACCGGAGAAAGTTCCAAAAGCAATAAATGAAATAGGAACGTTAAAAACATTTTCCTCAATTCCCCACACTAACTTTGCTTTTATGTATATTTTTAGCTTCAAGTGATTGACTATCTAGTTCTAATGGCTGTACCAGGATGAGGCTTATCTATATTTACCTGAACAAATCTTTTGTGCTTTTAAATCATTTCAGTCATTTTAGTAACAAGTACATATAAAAAACAGAAAACTTTACCATAAGAAGAAAAAGAAAATGAGCCTCATAGCTTGCTTTTGGTCACTGGAGGGGGGGCGGGGGGGGTGCACTAGTGGGAGCAGATGTAAATCACTAGTCCCTGTGCTCCTCAAGGAGCCGGATTTGGTTTTTCTCTTTCTACCCAACAATGACCTTGTGGAACACTTAAATATAAAATAAAAAATGGTAATTAGATAATAAAACCATTAGCAGAGAAGTAGCTCCAACTTAACGAACAGAAAGAACATTTAGTGACATCTTATTTTTAGGTCATCTGATTCGGAGTAGAACAATGATCCCATAAATAGTGACATCTTACAAATAACAAAAATAAAATTTCTTTACCTTGCTATTTCGTAGCACATACCACCTGCTATCCTCTAAGTCATTGACCTATATGATGACTGTCTACCTCCCCACCACGAGAATGTGGGGCTCCATGAGGATGAGGATTTTAGTTTGTTGTGTTCACTACAGATAGTTGACAGATTATGGCCATAACAGATTCCTGTTACCGTGAACCTCACTTACAAACCTGGTTTTGTTGGTTTACATCTTATAGTTAATAATGCATACCACATAAAAAGTTGCACCCAGACATAAAATTCCAATTTATAAAGATGCTAATAAAAGGCACTAATAATGGAAAGTTTAAAAATGAAGCATTTGATTTATATCAGAGCCAATTTAGAAAGGAGTTGTCAGAACACAACTCCCTCAGAAATCAGCCGTGTATCTCAAAGCCCTCAACAGTGCCTGGTACACAGCAGACGGACAAGAACCACAGCAGAGGAGAGGACAGTCTAGAAGGGTAACTCGCCACTTCGCGCTTCGACTTCCGCGGCTTCACTCTATCGTGGTTTTTGGGTAACAGCGCATGCTCTGTCATTACTGCCACTGATTGGCTCATAATGTATACGCTTGATGCCATAAATAATATAATAAATAATAAATGATAATTGTAACGTCCAAAATGTTTTACTGTATTTTCCCTTTTTCGTTTAATAAATTGGG
>NW_022103906.1:80637119-80663797 GCF_000313985.2 Echinops telfairi | reverse complement strand
TGGGAGGGTAGAGGGAGAATGGGTAGGAAAGAGGGAACCGATTACAAGGAACTATATGTGACCTCCTCCCTGGGGGACGGACAACAGAAAAGGGGGTGAAGGGAGACGTCGGACAGGGCAAGATATGACAAAATAACAATTTATAAATTAGTAAGGGCTCATGAGGGAGAGGGAAGCGGGGGTGGGGGTGAGGACCTAATGCCAGGGGCTTAAGTGGAGAGGAAATGTTTTGAGAATGATGAGGGCAATGAATGTACAAATGCGCTTTACACAATTAATGTGTGTATGGATTGTGATAAGAGTTGTATGAGCCCCTAATAAAATTATTAAAAAAAAGAAAGCTTATTCACAATAGCCCACCATTGGGAAAAATATTTTCTACATAGACGAGTCAACAGGCGCATCTGTGCAGTTCCTTATGAGAATTACTAGTTTATCTCTGTGGTTTCCAATGTTGAATATTCATCAGAATAAACAATGTAACTTACCATATATACTCGAGTATAAGACGACCCGAATATCAGCCAAGGCACCTGACTTCACCACAAAAACTGCATTTAAAATGTGCTGGAAAACTCGGCTTATACACGAGTACGAACGGCAATGCGGTAAGTAACAATGCCCAGGCCCTCAGACAGACTCAGTGACTCAGGACCTCTAATTACAAGTAATGCTCACAAAAAAAACTTTTGAAGTATTGTAGAATACAATTACTTCCTTTACTAGACTTTAAATCAGAATTAAAATATATAACCATAGATGTTTTCTTCTGAAAGACTAAAAATAACACCTATATTCAGAGACTGAATGAGAAAAAAAGTCACAACAAAATTTTACTAAGTTATTCTTTAAGTATAATATCAAGCTTATTAAAGACCCACATGATAGAAACTTCATTATTGACATTTTTTCATAGTTACATTTACAGTGCAAGTGAAAAATGGAATATAGAAAAATGAGCAAGTCTGAGCTCCACATTAACCTTAAGCACCTACTATCTGTGTAAATGTTCCAGATTATCAATGTTAACATAGTATGTCATAAGAGTAATTTTTCACTATTTGAGAATCACATCTATTGTAACTGCAAGACCTTTAAGTGCTTGGGAATTTTTTCAAGATAAAAGTTACCCAACCCATAGCCTCTGAGGAGAGGTTATCCTTGTAGTTTTCATCCAGACTGTATACTTTTTATTCAGTATACATTTCACTGAAATGCACCCAAACATGTTAAAACATATTTGAGATTCATAAACTGATTAGTTTATAACAGATTTAAGTGTTTAACTATTTTACTCCTGTTTGGAAATATAAATTTACCTTTTTAAATAGGAACTGATATCTTAAATGGAGCATATGTCATGACCAAAAACGGAAGTAACTGTAATCCCTCCCACAAAGGCAAGAGATATTTTCAGCTCTGCAAGACTGTTCTTAAGAATTCAAAAGCTTAAGAAAATTACTAAAAGCTAAAATACATCTTGGAGAAAGAAGAATTGGCTTTAGGAAATGCAAAAGGAAAGTAAGACCCTACTATTTGGGGTGAAGAAGTAAATTAAGAGTGTGTAATATTTCAGATGTTAGGGTTATGGTAATTTTTAAATATCTGTCTTTTAGGGAACTTCAAAATTATTGTTCTGTCAGTTTAGGATCATTCTGTGTCAAATACACAGAAAAACCTACCAGAATTTCCCACTCTAACACATTAATTAAACTAATAAAACTAGCAAGAGACAAAAGTGTTCAATTTGAATGGGTGAAAAGACTGGATTTTTATACCAAATACCACCCTCTCCCGTAAAGCAGCACAGGCTTTGCAAAGGTCAAGCCAAATTTACATGAAATGGGTTTGGCGCATGCTCTCTTATACCAGGCAAAGCTTAACCTGGAGTAGTGCTGGAGAGATTTACGGTTTCTCCTCACCAGAAGATGTCGAGTTCTTTGTGGTTCAAAAGCTGAGGAATGCTGCTTCGGAGATGGAAGTCCCTGTGGATGAAGAGGATAATTCGGATGTAGCTAACTGAATGGACTAATGTAATCTATTTAAGTTTTAATTATTTGATGGTGGATCACAATGATTTTTAAAACTAATTTGTTCTTTTTGGTTTTGGTAACTTTAAAGTTTTCCCAAGAAGACTGTTAATTGCTAGTAGATTATTGGGAGATTCTACATAATGCTTAAAGTTCATGGAGAGAAACTTTGATTTATAGCTCTGAGAGACTGAAAGGGAAAAAAGAATAAAGGAAACCATTTACATTCAGTTTAATATTGTATCCATTTTTATTTCAGACCTAATTAGAGCCAATGTCTTTAATTCCATCTCCTATGTATGGTCAGGAGGGAGCCCTGGTGGCTGAGCTACTAACCACAAGGTCAGCAGTTCAACTGACCAGCCATTCTGTGAGACAAAGAAGGCTGTCTACTCCCATTCACAATTTCAAATCTTGAAAACCCAAAGTGGCAGTTCTCCTTGTCCTATAGTGTTATTATGGGTCAGGATCAACTTGATAGCAGTGGGGTTTTTTCTCCGTAGGTATGAGCATCATTGTAAGTATAATTCACTCATGTCCTTCTAGGGCAGTAGTATTCATTCACTCTGTGGGGAGAGTTTCCCCTCTGGGAAAAACTAAACATTGCATTGGAAGGTTTGTATTTTGTTTATTTTGGGAAAGAATAGCATTTGCCATTTAGTGTGTTCTTTGAATATCCAAATTCTATCTAGATCACAAGCATTAAGATGAGTCCATGATGTAATCTGCAAAGTCGTTCTACCTTTGAAATGGACCATTCTCATGTTTAAACTAATTTTTTTCTTAGTAAAATTTCTGAGAGGAGAAAATTCCAAAAAGGAGACAAGGCATAGCATATTAATACTTTTCATGACATGTTATGGATAGCAAGTACTCAATAAAAGGTATAGGAGCTAAAATTAATTTGGAAGTGTTCAAACTTCAAGTGAAATAATTTAAATATTTCTTAAAGTCAGAGCAATCTGCATAACCAAAAACATACCTATACTCATCCGCATTCCAAACATAAGGGGAAAAGGAGGCTGAACAGAGTAAACACCAAAAGAACTTAAATAGCAGCACTCACCAACACACTTTTCAGCCAATTCGCCTAAAAAGGTATCTGATAATTTCGGGTTCCAGTCCCTGGTATGAATCTGTAAAATGTGTTTTCTTGCCTAAGAAATGTATAAATAAGCAAAGTATCATCAATCACTGAAATATATTAGCTCAAACAAGTTTTAACTAACCATACTCTAGAAAGCAAGTTGTTTATTTATTATCAAGGAGATGTAAACATCTTGGCATTCACATTAAATCTGTTTGCATGATAATCCTATGATATATATATAATAGATTTTGTCTAATTTTACAAACGAAGATATTTGAGTTTCTGAGAGGTGAAAAGAACTTGACTATTAGCACATTAAATAAATAATTTAGGGCATCTGGGGTCTTAAAGGCTTGAAGGAAAACAAGCGGCCATCTAGCTCAGAAGCAACAAAGCCCACATGGAAGAAGCACACCAGCTTGTGTGATCACGAGGTGTCGAAGGGATCATCAGAACAAAAAGTCTTATCATTGTGAATGAGGAGGGCACTACAGAGTGGTGACCCAAAGCCCATTTGTAGGCCACTGGACCTCCCCTTACAGAAGGGTCTTGGGGAGGAGATGAGCCAGTCAGGGTGCCATGTAGCAACGATGAAACATACAACTCTCCTCTAGCTCTTAAATGCTTTCTCCCCACCCACTATCACGATCCCAATTCTACATTATAAATCTGGCTAGACCAGAGGAAGTACACTGGTACAGATAGGAACTGGAAATGCAGGGAATCCAGGGTGGATGATCCATTCAGGACAAGTGGTGAGAATAGCGGCACCAGGAAGGTAGAGGGAGGGTGGGTTGGAAAGGGGAAACCAATTACTAGGATCTACATATAACCTCATCCCTGGGGGACTGCAACAGAAAAGTGGGTGAAGGGAGATGTACAATAGTGCAAGATATGACAAAATAATAACTTATAAATTATCAGGGGTTCATGAGGGAGTGGGGAGCAAGGAGGGTGGGGAAAAATGAGGAGCTGATGCCAAGGGTTTAAGTGGAGAGCAAATGTTTTGAGAATGATGAGGGCAATGAATGCACAAATGTGCTTTACACAATTGATGTATGGATAGATTGTGATGAGTTGTATGAACCCTAATAAAAAAGATGTTTTTAATTAAATAAAATAAATAATTTAGGTCAACAACTCAATTCTAAACTTCACCTTTCTACTACTTCACTTTTACCATTTAAAAATATATGCTCTAGAAATTTTAATGTGTTGCAATACAGTGAACCCTCGTTTATCGCGGTTAATCGGTTCTAGACCCTACCGTGATAAATGAAATTCCACAAAGTAGGATTCCTTATTTGTAAATCAAATATTTTCGTAGTTAGAGCATAGAGGACATGAAAAAACACCCTTTAGTCACCATTACACTCATATTACCCAATTTATTAAACGAAAAAGGGAAAATACAGTACAACATTTTGGACGTTACAATTATCATTTATTATATTATTTATGGCATCTAGTTTACAGTATTACATATTTCACATACAGTATTATTATACATAGTTCTTACAAATACTGTAATCAATGGCGTGCAACCTCCACGATTTTCTTGCCATCTTTGATCATATCCAAAAGTTTTACCTTTTCCTGGATGGTGAGCATCTTCCTCTGGCGCTTATTTTTATTGTCAGAAGGCTTAGAAGAAGCAGCTCGTTTAGGAGCCATCATAGGGCTTAGATAAAATTTCTTAAAAATCGCAAACAATTACAGTACACTGTACAAAAGCAAAAATGCATCTGATACGTAGCTCCGATACGTAGCGATGCAGACAGAAGCGTGTACAATATGAGCCAATCAGTGGCAGTAATGACAGAGCATGCGCTGTTACGCAAAAACCGCGATAGAGTGAAGCCGCGGAAGTAGAAGCGCGAAGTGACGAGGGTTCACTGTATTCAAAATATTTGTACAACTTTATAGTTAGAGGATGCAAAAAAAATTTCAAAAGAGTAAAACTCTCAGGGAGATGGACTGGCACATTGGTTGCAACAATGGGCTCAATTGTGAGGCTGGTATAGGATTTCCTTCTATGGACGCGGGGTGTCACTAAGCTAGAGTCCATTTGACAGCAACGAACAGCAGCAGCATAATATTCATAACTTTTATAAAACTTTGATCTAGGTGTCACAGAATATTGGGCACTATCATCTGGAATTAGGAATTACATACGGAATTACAAGCTAAACGGACAAGTCATTTTAAACTTTTAACAAAAGATTTAAATTGAAATATATTCAGTTAAGTTAAAAAATATTACACCCTGTAAGTTGGTTCTTTAGCATTTACTATTTTACAAGCGGATTTCATTCTACATTTGAACTCAATGAAACAAAATTTAAGCAATTTGCTTGTTTGTTTGTTTGTCAAAATGGCATCCTTTAAACCCAAAATCTGACTGTATAGAACAAACAATATTTTATCAACTTAATTTCCTTTTCTTCAATAGCAAAAAAGAAAAACTGATGTATAAAAATCCAGAATAAAAAAAAATCTATAATCAGCGGATACCATTAATATCAGGACTTGGATTGTAGCACTATTCATAATAGCAAGGGACAGTGCAAATATCGAACATTAATATCCTCAGAGATAATTTGCATGGAGACTGCTATTCCAGACCCTGTTTAATCCTAAATCCCTTTAGACCAGTGGTTCTCAATCTTCCTAATGCCGCGACCTTTTATTACAGTTCCTCATGTTGTGGTGACCCCCCCCCCAACAATAAAAATATTTTCATTGCTACTTCATAACTGTCATTTTGCTGTAATGAATTGGGTGAATTCTATCTGTTCAACCCCCAAAGGGGCCACGACCCACACGTTGAAAACCAGTGCTGCAGGCTATATTTAAACTATGACGGCTGAGAATTGGCAAATACTCCAAAGTCTACATTAACTAGGATATATAGAAGACATTTTGTAAACCAAGTCAATGGCTTTCTACAGGGCATGGAATTCACCTTATGCAAACTTTATTCTCCAGTTCTCGGTAAAACAAGAGTTCCTAGTGTTGGCTACCCCTGAAGATTTGTACCTTTATCCTCTGTAAGTCCTTCTCCCCTGACACCCAATTGACAATGTAACGGACAAGACCTGCCAAAGAATATGTGAAACAGCTTATGAAAACCATGTCACACAGAAGTTCTGGAACTTCCTGAATGCCAAAGAGTCAAAATGAACAGCGCATCCTTTTAGGATAAAGAAGCTACTTACAGAGCCCCACCCATCTCCAACTTCCCCTCCCCCCCCCCCCCAACAGCTGGTAAAGAATTACGTCAGTAAATAGCAGAGCCACTTGTCATGACTATAGGCAGTAAGTGGTGTCCACCAAGCGAAGCTGCACCTGCGCTCCAAGAGAAGTGGTACTCAGAAAGCAGTGGCAGGTGCAGATCAGAAAAGAAAAGAAAACAGCTTCCGGTCAAGAAAAGTAGTAGCAGTGGCCTCCAGGAGAAGACAGGGAATACTATTTTTGCTCCAAGTGCTGTCTGGCCAGAGGAGTTTGAAGGCACAGGCAGATCCTCTACTGCAAGGGTCACACTGAATTTGCACTGTACTGTTACTTCTAGATGTTATTACCCAAATAAATCACAGAACCTTAACTTTAGTCTCTGAGCTCTGTAAACTATTACAACGAACTACCTAACTCAACAGAGAGAATGAGTGCCGTAAGAAGGGCAACTGGGGTCAGAGAATGGAAGAAGTTGGAAAGCAGGAATATGTTTTTGACTTGCCCCTCATAAAAACCAGCTTAATAATATTGGTTCTTCACAAAAATATTCACTCACCTTCTATGTTAAAATAAATGCTGGCTGTGTACCCTTCAAACTAAGCACACTCCCCATATAGTGATAGACCCTAAATAGTGTGCCTAGACCATTATTAGATGTCCCACACAAGATAGCTCATGGTTCCCCATATGAAGTAGACTGCACCCACTTCAGCCTTGTCTTTGACAATGAGACACACCTCTATGTATTGAGAAACTGCAATTAAGCAAAGAAAATGATGGTGAGGATGCTAGATTTCCAATCCAGACAAAGCTACTTAAACTTGGTGGCAATTTAAAGCCTGAAAGTAGACTGTCAATCCAAATCTGAGACAACTACTGGTGGTTCTGCAAATTGAGATCAAATGAGGCACTGCTACTCTATGCAGGGAAGCCATTGCCTGGGTTTCCTGACAGTCTTCTCTGCGTCCCAATCACTGACTCTTTCACAGAGTGAGACAAGTCAAGTCTTAAAGGAATAAAATGCATATATATATTCATTCAAATGTAGTATCTCCTCGATAAACCTCTTTCCCCTTCAAACTTGAGTTCTGAGTAGGACTCACCTAATGATTAATTTGGCCAAACAGAAACCAACAAAAAATTTCCATAAAACTGAGGGAAAAACTTGTACATCTTATAACACTTTATATAATCAATCACTAAATACTGTCATGTTTCAATTATACACTTTTAAAAACGTTAACACTATCGTGCATGGTGTTTGCTATTTCTAATTATATATTATGCTCTGGTCATTACTATGAACATCTGGATACTGTAAACTCACTAATAATGTTATAAAAATATGGGAACAAAGTCACGTTGGTTAAGTACACTTTCTCAGACACATGACCGGCCATTCAATACCATGTAATCTGGAGAACTAAAGAACAAAGCACTTTAAACATCTATAGTGACCTAAGCAAGAACGTTCCACTTCCTAAAAATCATAAATTAAAAATCTTAACAATTAGTAGAAAAAGAATATATTAATCAATCACTACATTTTAAGGGTCGGTTAAAGCATGTTTACTGAGATAACCCATAAGCTCAAATTTAGATGAAAATCTATAAACTACTTCCTTAATGTACACATGTACATCATAATCAACTCTCACATAAATGTATAATATGCCATATACAAAAGCTCTTACCTTTTGATCAGGCAGGTTAAAAAGGAATTCTCTGTCAAAACGACCAGGTCTCCTGAGTGCAGGGTCTATAGAATCAAGTCTGTTTGTAGCACCAATAACAACAATTTCGCCCCTATTATCTAATCCATCCATAAGGGCAAGGAGAGTTGATACTATAGAACTACAACAAAGATTTCAGGTAAAATTAATTAAGGAAAAAATAATTTGTGAGATCAGTCTTAAATGCTAACAGTGTAATTATAGGATGATTATGCCTTAATGCAAGTTTAAGTAACTTTAAAGAATTTATATTCAAATATACTCAAAGAACATTCATAAATACCTAAATCACAGTAATGA
Source organism: Echinops telfairi (assembly GCF_000313985.2). Lineage (NCBI taxonomy): Eukaryota > Metazoa > Chordata > Mammalia > Afrosoricida > Tenrecidae > Echinops > Echinops telfairi. Next base: position 80,655,410 of record NW_022103906.1, on the reverse strand, counting down.
AAACCGATAATAATTAAATGTAACTCATCAAAATGAAAAACTTTTCTACTTCAGAAGGCACTATCAAATATAAGAAAAGCCTTTTAATGCCTGACAACCTACAGAATGAGAGAAAGTATGTGTAATTATCTACTTGCTGAGAATATAGCATCAAGAGCATATAAAGAACTTCTAATGCAGGAACAAAACAGATAAATAATCCAATAAAAAAGAGAGAGAATCCAACTTGTCATTTTTCCAAGGAAGATATACCAACGGCGAATAAGCATGTGAAATGAAGCTTGACATCATTATCATCAGTGAAATACAAATAGAAACCACTTTGCACTCTTAGATAAAATAAAAAATTCTAATAGTATAAAGTATTGATGGAAATGTAGGAAATGCTTCTAAACATCTTGTGGGATATAAAATGGTCTTGCTTCTTTGAAGAACAATTTGCCAGGCACTCCATTCTAAGGTATATTAGCCAAGAGAAATGAAAACATATATGCACACAAAAACTTGTAGATGGATGTTTATAAGCAGTATTATCTCTAAGAGCCATAATTTGGCATCAGCCCAAATAGGAGAAAAAAGCTTAGTATGTCTATATAATAAAATACTATCTGGCAATCAAAAGGAATGAAGTACCGATACATACAGCAACAAGGATGTACCTTGAAAACATTGCCCTAAATGAAAGAAGCCAGACACAAAAGGCCACATAGTGTATGATTCCATTTATATGAAATGTCCAATAATGGGCAATCTATGAAAACAGAGAATAGATTAGTACTTTCCAAAGGTATGGGAAAATGGCACGACTACAGAGTAACAGCTAAAGTCTAGTAGGTTTCTTCTGGGGTGATAAAAATGTTCTAAAGTAGGTTATGATGATAGTTGGATAACTCTGACTATAGGAGGTAAACCCCCCCAAAAAACAGGTGGGTTTTTTTCCAAAGCTGTGTATTTAAATTGTTTTACAAAACCACCTTATAAACATCAAAGTACTGTCAATTACACTGAATACATTTGTCAAATCTCTGATTTCTCATTTTTTTCTTTTTAAAATCATTTTATTGGAGGCTCGTACAACTCATCACAATCCATACATAAATCTCGTGTCAAGCACATTTGTACATTTATTGCCATCATCATTATCAAAATATTTGCTTTCTACTTGAGGTCTTGCTACCAGCTCATTTTCGCCCTCTCTCCACACCCCCTCCCTCATGAACCCTTGATAATTTATGTTATTATTTTGTCACATCTTACACTGTTTGACGTCTCCCTTCACACACTTTTCTGCCAGGGAATGGGTTATATGTAGATCCTCGTGATCAGCTCCCCCTTTCTATCCCACCTTCCTCTGGTATCTCTACTTTTGGTATCACTACTCTCCTGGTATCACTACTCTGGTATCACCCTCCTGGTATCACTACTCTCAATATTGGTCCTGAGGGATTCATCTGTCTTGGATTCCCTGTTTCCAGTTCTTATCTGTACCAGTGTACATCCTCTGGTCTAGCCAGATTTGTAAGGCAGAATTGGGATCATGATGGGGGCGGCAGTGAAGAAGCATGAAAGAACTAGAGGAAAGTTGTATGTTTTATCACGGTTACATTGCACCCTGACCAGCCCTTCTCCTCCCCGCAACCCTTCTGTAAGGGCATGTCCAGTTGCCTACGGGTGGGCTTTGGGTCTCCATTCCGTGTTCCCCCATTCACAATGACAGATTTTTTTTTTTCTTTGATGCCCGATTCATGATCCCATCAACACCTCGTGATCACACAGGCTGGTTGGTGTGCTTCTTCCATGTGGACTTTGTTGCTTCTGAGCTAGATGGCCGCTTGTTTATCTCCAAGCCTTTAAGACCCCAGACGCTATATCTTTTGATAGCCAGGCACCATCAGCTTGCTTCACCACATTTGCTTATCACCCGCTTTGTCTTCAGTGATCATGTCAGGAAGGTGAGCATCATGGAATGTCAGTTTAATAGAACAAAGTGTTCTTGCATTGAGGGAGTACATGAGTAGAGGCCCAATGACCATCTGCTACCTTAATACTAAACCTATAAATATATGCACATAGATCTAATTCCACATCATCATATGTATTTACATATGTACACGCCTGCATTTACACCTCTTTAAATGCCCTTTGCCTCCTAGTTCTTTCCTCTATTTCCTTTTACTTTCCTCTTGCCCCACTATCATGCTCAGTCTTCATTTAGGTTTCAGTAATTCCTCTCAGTTATACTGCCCTTGATCAAGCCCTATCAGGCCTCCTATACCCTACTCGCCATCGATTTTTGGATCACTTGTTGTTCCCTGGTTCCTGGGTTGGTTAGCACCAACTTCCTTTCCCCTGTCCTCCCCTTGTCCCATGTCCCCCTGGAATGGTCGGTCCTGTTGTTTTCTCCTCCAGATTGTGGATCCAGCCTATCTCACCTACACCTACAGAGATAATAATATGTACAAAAAAACAAGATAGAGCAAATCAAAATCACAAAAGAAAACAAAACAACAAAAAAGCAATGACAAAAGTAAGAAAAGCCTATAAATAGTTCAAGGTCTGTTTGTTGACCTTTAGGAGTGTGTTCTGGTTGAATCTGATGGGGTGCCATGCCCTGGCCCCAAAGTCTATTTTTGGTATTTCCTGGGGACTTCATTTTTCTGCTCCACTTGCTGTTCTGTTACACACCCTTAGTGTTTTGCCTTGGTGTGGTGGGGTCAGATCGGGTGCAACTCCTGCACTGTGTCTCCAATGTTGTCCCCCATAGGGCTATGGGTCAGTGAAGGATGTCATGTCTCGAAGTGAGGCTGGCCATATGGTCTTCTCTGTGCATTGGCTGCTCTGAGAAGGGATATCATCCCCAAGGCTAGGTGGGCCAGGATGTGCTACACTCTCTCTTCCTCCCCCTTCACTTGCTCCCATGTGCTCTGATCAGACATGTCCCTCTCTCTGAGCTGTAGCTTCAGTGCTGTCCTCTGAAGTAAATTCTTCTGGAGGGTGCGAGGATGGGTGGGGGGGCTGTCCACGTAGTTGGGATTGGTACCAGCTCATCATGTGATTCCATTCTTATAAACATTTGTTTGAACTCATCAGTTTATGGATAGCTGGCAGCACCTCCCTTGGTTTTTTTCTAAACCTCTTTTATGTCATTAAATTTGTCCTTTCATATCCCTCTTCCTTCACAGAAACAAAAAGAAGTCACATGGAGTGTCAGGTGAGTAACATGCATGGGGAAGGAGAGGCATGCTGCCGTTTGCCAAAAACTGGCGCAATGAGATGGCTGCATGAACAGGAGCTTTGCAATTGTCATGGTGGCAAAATCAGTCCTGTCTGCCACAAGTCGGGCCTTTTTTGTCACACACTGTTATGTAATCTTTTCAGAACCTCTAACTAGAAAGCTCAATTAACAGTCTGACCTGTTGGAATGAACTCCAAATGTACTATCCCCCTCACATCAACAACAACAACGATGACAACAAACAAATGAGCATTGCCTTCTCTTTGATTTCATTTGAAAAGCTTTTTTGGGGAGAGGTGATGATGGCATTTTCACTGGCAAAATTGGTGTTCTCTTTCGGGGTCGTAAGAACAGTACCATATCTGGTCACCAGTAATCACCTTGGGAAAAAAGTCTGGGTCACTTCGAAGCTGCTTGAAAACATGACATATTTCCAGTAGATGCTCTTTTTCTGGTCAGTCAGAACCCAAGGTATGCCACCCTTCTCAGTCCCAAATCTTCCACAAAAATCCAACTCCATGATAGTCCAGATAACTTCCCCATCTCTGTAATCGGTCTTCGAGTACAAGTGTACAAATTTTGTTGACATTTTCATCCGTTTGGCATGTTGATGGATGTCCAGAAAAGGTCTGTCATCAATAGACATTTCACCTTTTCTGAAACAAGAAAACCACCTATACACTTAAGTTTTTCCCATAGCGCTGTCCTTGTAAGCTGTGTTCAACATCACAACAGTGTCTGCGGCATTTTTCCCAAGCAGGAAACAAAATCTATAGCTGTGCTGCTCTCTTAAATCGGCCATCACAAAAAATGAGGTTCAAGCAAAACTGCCTTTATGAAAAAATTCACTGTGACCAGAGAGAACCCTCCCAGGTCGGACCACTGAGTGCACTAACTCAGAACAAGAGTTGCTGGATGTTCACTTAGCAGGAAAAATGCATACTATGAAAGCTGCGCCCAGCAGAGCATTTTTCCAGTTGTTTTTGGGTACCTCCTCATATGCCATAAAATGGTACTGTTTAAATGAGTAAAATTATATGGCATGTGAACAGTATCTCAACAACGCATGTGAAAATTAAATAGACTGCATACGTATAGGAGACTAATACAGGAGGGGATTCTGCAGTTTGCATGAATCCATATAACACACGTTACCTGTGTAAAAATACTGTTATAGTCTGCTATAATAGATTAGGAATCTTGTTGGTTGGTTTTCGGGTTTTTGTTTTTAATGCCTATAAATTTAGATGATGTTCAACGTCATCATTAAGTCTGCGTTACAACTATAATTTTAGACAATTTACTTAGAGTGATAACCTTTCTAATCTTAACTCAGAATCACTTTGTGCCTTTTACAGTAGCTTTTGTTTTGCTATGATTTAAGCATTTATGAACACAACTGTCTCGTTCCTAACTACAAAACAAATTCTACATCTAGGAACAAGGGTCTTCCTGTATTTTGAAACTAATCTCACTTCTGTATCTTTGTTTTCACTGTAAACACTTAGCTGACATAACTTCTCTAAGAGGTTCAAAATATTAATAGAATTGCTATCCATCTCAAACACTATTCTAGCTGTATTCCCAAAATTTACAAATGAGGGGAAAAAAAGCTTAAGTATTGTGCTTAGATATAAAAGGGGTGGGGAGAGAGAATAAGCATCCTGAAGCATAGAAAACTTATTTTTAAAATTAAATATATCACGACTAAATTTTATACTTTATATAAAAATGTATTTTTATATAAATTTTCTACTTTATATAAAAATGTAATTCCTATGTAATTATTTAATGAATTAAATAAATGTAAATGAAACTTACTATATTATAAAAAATCTCTCAATATATATATACATACATATGTACATACATACATACATACATACACACGCACGCATGCATGCATGCATACATACATACATACATACATAGGCTTTCCTGGGTTTGCTTCTCTGGGGAACGGAGCCTAAGACCATCTATCTAACATGGATGTTCTGAGTACTCAAAACGTAGCAGATGAACTGAATTCACAATAAAGAGTTAGAAGAGAAAAACATGTGGAATGTACCTGCCATGTGTCCCATAAATGTTAAATTTTTTTAAAGGGAGTGGGGGGGTGGTGGGAATTTTTCATATTTCAACACTAAGGGTGTTGGTGATTGAGTTTATTGATAACTGTATAACTTTTTAAGTCTTATACTATGTGAATCTTACAAGATATTGAATTTTATCACATTATTTCTTCCATGCCTGCTGAGAATCAAGATTTTTCTACAATATAGTAAGTTTCATTTAAATTGATTAATTCATTAAATAATTATATATGAAACAAAATTAATTTAGTTATGACATATTTAATTTTTTATAACTTCCTGGATATAATTTTGTTTCAGATTTTTATAACCACATCCATAAGGCAAACAATTTCCTTTTTATTAAAGGATAGTTGATACTAACAAAAAAGTATTTAAAGTATATAATTTGATATATTTTGATTTCTATACCCATAAAACCATCATCACAATTGAGATCATTAATACATCTATCACAGATGAAAGTTTCCTCGAGTGCTATTGTAAGCCACCCTTCTCCTCTTCTGCACTCTCGCCACTTCATCCTCAGGAACCAACATCTACCTACTCAACATAATTTTGGGATTCATTAATAATGTTGGTGTAATAAAAACTCCTTCTTCTTCACTCGGTTATATGAATATAGCATAATTTGCTTATCTATCTACATCTGGTGGCCCTCTCCCACAAAAGAAGCTGTTATGAATGTTCATCTATGTTTGCTATGGATTTCATGTTTTCATTTCTCAAGGTAAAAACATAGAAGTGGACAGGCAGAGTCATGTCAGGAGTACATTTACCTTTTTTAAAGTAACTATCAAAAATTGTTTTCAAAAATAAGAAAATTTGTTTTCAAATTAAGAGTCTACCATGCTATAGTCTATACAGCCATATATGAAGAGTTCCTATTTGTCCCATATGACTGTCAAAACTTGATATGGTTAGGCTTCCAATTTTCAGCATTCTGCTAAGTATATAATGGTATTTCATTGCAGATTTTAATTTCCTATTGACTCTGACTACTAATATTAAGCATGTGCTTCTCTTCAGTGAAGTGACTGCTCAAATGTTTAATCCTTTTTATACTATTCAGTATTTTGATTTGATTGGTTTTGGAGAATCCTTAACATATTTGATTACCAAGATGATGCTATCCTCATAAAATAAGTTGAAAAGTGCACTCTTTTTATCTTTCTTGGACATTGAGGTATTTTATTTCTTTAATGCTTGGCAAAATCTTCTAGTTAAAACTTCTTTCTAGAAAAGAATTTTAGCCTACTGATTCAATATTTTGAATGTTAAATACTCAGATTTCCATTTTAAGGAAATTTCACTGCATGTATTTTCCTAGAAATGTGTCCATTCTAATGTATTCAATTCATTAAAGTTACATCATATGCTCTCACCTCCTAATGTCTATAAAAATCTGAAACATTCTATTTTGCATTCCTAATATTACTTAATGATTTTTTCTTTCATCATGTCCCACCACGCTACAATGTTGTCATTTTTATTAGTATCTGAAAGAACCACCTTGTGGTTTTCATGACTTCTGTTCTGTTTCCAGTTCATTTGACATAATTCGCTAAGACTTTTCTTTTACTGTATAGTCTTCCATTTAGACATTAGGAGGCAACATTTCTTAATTACAAACAAAATTCTCTGCTTTTCATTGTTGCATGTAGCTTGTGTATTACCAACTTTGTAGGGCTAAATTTATGACCTTTTTTTTATGTTGTATATGACCCACGAGTAGCACAAATTGTCAAGCACTTGACTACGACACAAAAGAAAGCAGTACAAAACATGCAGAGGCACCTGGGAAGCCACTTCTAGTGATCTGCTTCCCAAACGTCACACCCTTTAAAGCCCATTGGAACACAGTTCGACTCTGAAACACAAGGGGTTGCTGTGTTTCAAACAAGACGCTAGTCTGTAGTTGTTCTAGGCAAGTATGCCTAAACAGATTACATTTCTAAGTGGTTGTTAAAGTAGCCTAAAAAACATTAACTGACTTTTCTTTTTTAATCAATTTAGACTATAAACTCTCGAGATAGATACATGATTTATAGCCAATTTAACTCTTCTACTTTTCCGTTTTGTCCTTTTCTGGAATAACCTGGAATTCAGTTAATAGGAAATGACAAATATAAAATTGTTAACTTTATAGTAAATTAAACCTATTTTCACTTTGAGGTCGTCTTTAATATATGTATAGTAATGCTTTAAATTTGTTTATATTCTTTCTATATTCTCATATGTAGATGTGTCTCTTGAATATAACATACTTTTGTCTCTAATCTGACAATCTTCATCTTTTAACAAAAATAGGTACAGTAATGCTTTGAATTTAAAAAGTTCATTTTGCCTAGGTTAATGAAACTATACCAGCTTTTATTCTAGTAGAATTCACTTGATGCCTTTTCAATCATTTTACGAATTTGTCTGTTCGGATTATTACATATAAATAAAATCTTATATGTGGCCTTTTATGTCTGGCTCCTAACATATTTAAAAGGATCGTGCATATTATAGTACACAAGTAGTATACGAGAACTTCAATCCCTTCCATGGCTGAATAATATTCCATCCTAAAGATATCTATTCACCTGTTGTTTCCACAGTTGGGCTATTATGAATAATACTGTTATTAATATTTTAAGAACTTTTTGTGATTCACTTTTTTCCATTCCCCCATGAATTTACAGGGACCTTTCTATATTCTTATATAGATATGTCTCTTGAATACAACACATACTTTTGTCGCTAGTCTGACAATCTTGTCTTTTAACAAAAATATTTAATCCATTTATATTAAATCATACATATTTGAGGGGTTAAATGTACATTCACATTTTAACCCCTTCTCATACTGCCTTTGGATTCTAACTAAAAGTATGTTTGACTTATTCTATCTTTTATTTCATAACTGTGTGTACTTTATATCTTTTAGATGGTGTTAATAATTATAAAATTTTCTGACTTATCAGTTTACTACTTCTCTTTTCAGCAGTGCCTATTCTATTGTTAAACATTTTATATTTTTACATACCTAAAATATTTTGTGGAATTTTTACAAATTCCTGGCATAGTATGAAAGATTTCCTAGTGGCGGTTTTATAAGAAACCATAAAAGTTATTTCTTTAAACGTAATAAGCATACTTAGCTTACAAATTGTGAATTTTATAAATTCTAGTACCCAAAGTTTCCATGGAAACTGTTTCTGCTGCTTCTCATCTGTGGTACCTTGCTTACTTCTGTGCTTGCATAATTTCTAATTATGTTTTGCTCAATTCTTGAAAATTCATTTGAGTTATTTGATGCCTACAATGAAAGTTATTTTCTTCAGAGAGATAATCTATGCTTTAGAGATGTTAAATCTCAAAATTTTAATTCAGAGGCTGAGGTTTTAGAATCAATTTTAAGGTAAATTTGAACCGGCATGTTATTAGGATTTCTCAGACATTTCCTACTCCTCTTCTTTGCTCCGCAAAAAAGCAACAAGGCAACTTTACACCCAAATCCCTAATGTGGAATACAGATGGGAGGAGTGGGGCAAGTAGATAAATAGTATACTTCTGGTTCACCTTCACCTACAAGCAAAAATTGTTGGTATGGATGGATGGGTCTCTAATTAGCCTTCACAGTTAGGGCAAGGCACATTTGAGCACTTTGCCTTTTGTTTTTGGTCTTCCTCATCAAAGTTCAGCATAATACAAGGGAGGCAAAAGGAGTTAGAGATACCACTCTCTACATTATCTCTTTCCTTCAACTTTATCTTTTAATTATCCCATCAAGTTCACCCATATATCAAAGAATATTTTTTTTCTTTCGAACCGGGATTTTTAGCTGTTTTCAGTAGATGATGTGTTTAAATATCCCAACTTGTTATATTTTCTCAAATTTAAGTACTGGAATTCATTATTTCCAATTCTATATTAAGTGTATTTAGTAGCTTATTTCATTTATTAAATCCTTTTCTTTTAAATTCTTAACATAACCAAAAAACGATGTATATCAAACTGTCACTCAATAAATACATTACTCAATTTCAAGCTTGAATACCACTTCTCCCCAAAAACTTTCTGTGAGAAATATATTCTTCAAGCATTCTCTCATCTCCAGAACTTTTAGTAACTCTTTACAACTTTTTCTTACTTCTTTCTCATTCAATCATGTTCAATAAAAACTTTTGAGATCACAGGTTACATCTTCAGAATTCTGATATCACTTAGCTACTGCAAGAACTAAATACCAAAACTTCAACATAACCAAACTTGGAAAAAATTACCTGTGAATTTGATCTTGTCTGCTAGAGCGAACCGGAGCTAATCCATCTATTTCATCAAAAAATATTATAGAAGGTCTCATCAAATATGCCTGTTGTATAAAAAGAAAGTAAATGTTTTAGTTTTCATTCTGAAAATGTAGCTGTTATCTTTTTATTAGATAATATGAGAAAATGTATAGTATTCAACAGTTATGAAATGTGACAGCATAAAATGGAATTATCACTGTGACCTCAATATTCAAATACAAAGTCTTAATTAGGCAACCATTGTGTTCAGTTTGTTTTTTGTTCCATACATATTATATATATCACATAAAATCATATCTTCCTTTTCTAAACAGTATTTGAAATTCTGTTACCATTAATAATACCATTCATGGGGAGGGGGGGTGTGCGTGGAGACCCAAAGCCCATCTGCAGACAACTTGATATCCCCTCAGAAGGGTCACAAGGAAGAGATGAGCCAGTCAGGGTATAGAATAGCACCAAAGAAACATACAACTTTCCTCTTGTTCCTTAATGCTTCCTTCCCCCCACGATCATGACCTCAATTCTCCCTTACAAGTCGGATTGGACCAGAACATGCACACTGCTACAAATAAGGGCCTGCAACACAGGGAATCCAGGATAGATAAACCCCTCAGGGCCAACAATGAAAATAGAGGTATCAGGAGAATAAGGGGAAGGCGTGCACACGAGGGGGGGGTGAGGGGAAGCAGCCCAAAGATCAACATATAATTCCCCTCCCAGGGGAACGAGCAACAGAAAAGTAAATGAAGGGCAACAGAGGACGATGTTAAGATATGAAAATAATAATCTATAACTTATCAGGGGTTCATGAGGGAGGGCAAGCGGGGGACAGAGGGGCAAAAAATAAGGAGCTGATACCAAGGGCTCAAGTAGAAAGAAACTGCTTTGAAAATGATGGCAGCATATGTGCAAATAGGCTTGACACAGTGGATGAATGTATGGATTGTGATAAGAGATGTAAGAGCCTCCATAAAAGTATTTAATAAAAGAAAAAAAAAGGAAAGAAACCAAACTTGACCAATGGTTACCACGAGTGAAGGGGAAAGATTTGTTGCTCAGGGGGCATTGAGTTTATGATGATGGTGGTGGAATACTTTGGAAAAGGATATCAATAATGGCTTTACAATCATGGTTATACATGAAGAGTATAATCATTGGCACTAAATTATACATGTAGAAGTTGTGGAATTACATGAATAGTGATGAATACAAGTAAGAAAATGTTCTAGAATTGAATGTAGTGGTAATTGTACAACTGTTCTTGATATAATTCAATTACTGAATTGTATGACATGTGGATAAAGTGCTAATAAAGCTGTTTTTAAAAATCCTACGGCTACAGTTCTGATTCGGACTCAAAGAGAATTAACAATTCTCAGTGCTTGGCTGTTAATCAAAATGTTGGCTGTCAAGTCCTCCCAGAGGAGCCTGGTAAACAATTCTAAAAAAATTCACGATTGAAAACTTTGTGGAGCAGAGTTCTGCCTGACCCACATGGGGTGGCTAGGAGTCAGAGCCAACAGTTAACCCTTGACCTGTTCTTCCTCACTTTGTCTCGGTACTGGACGGCATTATCTTTATTTATTTTTACCAAGTTATTCAGATACAATCTCTCCCGCCAACAAGCTACTTTACGGGTGAGAAAATGGGGGCTTGCAGAGCTGAAGTCATCTGACTGCTGAGAAGAAGTTTGGGGGTGAGAATAGTGCTGTTTGACTCTAGGGCTGAGCCCCAACCACTGCGCTCTACCAACGCCAGCTGACCGTGGACTGTACTGCACCCAGGTCTAAAAGTACAACCACGTGGATTGAATGAAAGCCACACCGGGGGGGGGGAACGGGGAGGGAGGGGAAAAATGAGGACCTAATGTCGAGGGTTTAAATGGAGAGAAAATGTTTTGAGAAACGATGTACAAATGCGCTTTACACAATTGATGTGTGTATGGATTGGGATAACAGTTGTATGAGCCCCTAATAAAATGTTAAAAAAAAAGAAAGCCACAGCCAACATAGCATGCGGCCCCCCCAGCTCCTCCCTCCTAGCTATCTGTCAGTGTCTCATTCCTTGACTGTTGGCTGGCCTGTTGGTGCTAATGGTACCAGATGGAGAGCTATTTCAAATATTTATAAATCAGAGGATTCAGGACTGGGTTTATGTTCGACGTCTGCCAATAATGCTCAGCTTTGTTGTTCTGGTCATTTTTAACCAATCAATTATTTTCAGGTTACAAGAATAAAAAAAATTAGTCATTGTAATTATTTCTTTTAAAGTACAATGATAAAAAATTAAAATGTGAAGAAAAAAAGAAAATGATGGCAGCATATGTATAAATGTGCTTGACAATGCATGAATGTATGGATTGTGATGGGAGATGCAAGAGCTCCCAATAAAAGTATTTAATTAAATTAATAAATTAAGTCAATAATAATACCATTCATCAGTGGAATTACCACATGCCCCATGGGGATGACTTACAATGTTCCCCAATAAAAAGATAATGTGTCTGTTACGTAGACCAGGGACATATATATAAACCATGGATACATAAATGGATTTTGAGCTCAAACTGAATGGTAACCCTACTCTAAGAACCATTCGTTATTATAACGTGATCCTGCTTGATACTTGCCCTCAAGAAGAGGTCACTGAAGATATGAGTGCTACAGCAAAGTGTGGTTTAGAAAAAAAGTCAAGGAGTCCATGTAGAAACAGAATTTCAGAAACAGATTGTGGCAGCAATCAATTCTTTTTGATGTGATTGAATTATGGAATGATATGTTATATATTAATTTTTTAAAATAAATCAGATGATGCATACTCTAAGAAAGAATAGTGTCTGGGGTCTTACAGGATTGTCTTTAAAGAAACAGCCATCTAAGTGAGGTAACATCTAAGGCAACCAGAAGCAGCACACCAGTCCGTATGATCCAAAGATTATAGATAATAAAATACAAGACAAGAGAATGGAACATTATTAAAGTCTAAGTACTCAGTTTGCAAAAAAAACTATGGATGACAGTAAAAAGTCAAAATCCATTTGTGGCATCTCCACTGAGATTAAGCCTCCAGTGAATTCCCTCAATGGAAGAGCCTCACTAGTAGAACAAGTGCTTTAGAAAGTGGGCTAAGGAGAATTCCAGTTAGGTTAATATTTAACCTCTTATCATTTGTTCTGCTTTTTGACCCATTTTAAAAGTATTCCAGTTTTGATTATTTTCTCTTATCTTCCCAACTAAGGTTTTGTATTATTTTGTTACTGTTGTGTGGTTTTTGTTTTGTTTTCTTGTTTTGCTTTGTATGTTTTTCTTTATATAAAATCCAGGACAGGTTAAAGAGAGATTATAACTGTGTGAATAGTTTCTTGGGATTATGGCAGAGAATGTTGGGAAGAAATGAGGAGTTAATAATAACAAGGGCAAGAAAGAGATGATGTTCTAAAATTGATTATAATGAATGTACAACTCTTTAATATGTTTAAATTATTAAACTGTATGACATGTGAATTATATGTCAATCAAACTTTTAAAAATTTGAATATGCACTTTCATTGTTTATCACATAGCACTGTAACTTGGTTATCTTACACCTAAGTACAGTAAAATCTGCTTCATTCTTTAAGATAGGTGAACATCTTCATTATTTTTGTTTATTCCATTTCCACTAGTTTCTCTGCACCCCTTTCGCATCTTTGTTTTAAAGTAACTGTTGACCATTTGTTCTCAAAGAAAAATAAAAAAAGATTTTTCAAAATATATCTCAATATTTAGGGTGATAGTCTTTAGTTTTTAAGTCATTCTACTATTTAGCTAAAACAGTGGTTCTCAACCTTCCTAATGCAGCTTCCTTTTCATACAGCTCCTCATGTTGTGGTCACCCCACCCAAACCATAAAATTATGTTCATTTGTGAAAGGGTCGTTCGACCCCCCAAAGGGTTGCGACCCACAGATTGAGAACTGCTGACTAAAAGGAGACCTTGGGAGACAGTTTCAGATGAAGAATAAAAGACTACATTAGGGGAATTGTTTAAAAGCATCTGCTACTCTCAATAAAATTGAATTTGTGAATAATTTGAGGTTTTATTCCATAATATTCTTTCATTCTATCAGGATCCATTTGAATGACCAGCAGAGGTAGCTGAGTATCATCTAGTTCTTTGGGTCTTACTCTCATAGCCTAGTTTCTTCTAAGTCTCGGCTTTTCGTCTTTCTCTTTCATTCTGCATTCAAATGCTCTACCACGGACTACACCTACCCTATTCTTTCTCTTCCATCCTGGATGAGTAGAGGCCATGTACCGGAGATGGATTTTCTGTCTCATTCTTTCTTAATAGTTACATATTGTTCCATAAAATTTAAGTATCATAATGAGTCTCTAACACAGATATTTCAGCGGCATTCAATTTTTTTCTATTACCAGTGATTGTTCCACATATCTACATCAACTTAGTAAGTGATCAATATTTGTTGAAATCACTTAATTCATGTAAAATTCCTGAACCATAATTAAGTGGAATTGGCAAATATGACTAACTTCACTAGAGTAATCAAAAATTAATTTATGTCAGAACTACTTTTCTACAAGGGATAGTGTCATTCTTTAAAGGTGCCAACAAGCAAGCTCTTCCTCGTGGCAAACACACACAGCAGGAAACACTGTCTGGTCCTGCACAGTGCTCACCATCACTGCTCGGCTTGACCCCATCGTTGTAGTCACTGTATCAATCCAAAACATTACGGTCTCCTTTTTATGTGGAACTTCTATACTTTACCAAGTATGATGTCCTTCTCTAGAGACTTGTTTCTCCTGATGACATGCCCCAAGTACAGGAGACAAAGGTTCAGCCTCCTCACTTCTAAGGATCATTCAGGCTACATTTCTTCGAAGATTTTTTTCTTCAGGCTGCATATTTAATGGTCTTCGCAAATACCAGAATTCAAAGGTATAAATTCTGCTGTGGTCTTCCATATTCATTGGCCAGCTTTCACATGCATATGAAAAGACTGATACTTTAAACTTCAAAGTGACATCTTGGCTTTTTAACACTTTAAGGAGGTCTTTAGCATCTTTTGCCCAGTCCAATATATAAATTGATTTCTTGACTGATGTTTCCTCTGGTGGACTGCAGTTAGGGAGTTCAAGCACACAAGGTTGAAGTTTCAAACAGAGCAGCCACTCCATGGGAGAAAAATTAAAAGATTTAGACTAAGAAACCCACAGTGCCAGTTCTATTCTCCCTTATAGAGTCACTAGGATTAGAATTTATTTTATAGTATTATCAATGACATAAGTCTATTTGCAATTATTCAATGTACATTATGATATTGTATGTTGTTTTAAAAATGTTTACAAACTTACTGAAAGGTTTACATCAAAAATGTCAAGCAAACTTATAATTGAATGGTTAAAAAAGTATTTACAACCTCAGCAACCCTACACAGTGTCCCCATCAATCAGAAATGACTCAATGGGGCCGGAATTTGGTTTGGCTTCCATGGGTGTTCCTTGTGGATCCAAATAAAATGAAATCTGTGGACAGCTGCCCGTCCCCCCAGAAGAATTTATTTCAGAGGACATCACTGAAGCTGCAGCTCAGGGAAAGGAACATGTCTAATCAGAGAACACGGGAGCAAATGAAGTGGGAGGAAGAGAGTGAAGCATATCCTGACCCACCAAGCCTTGACGACAATGTTCCCACTCATAGCAGTCAATCCACAGAAAAGAACACACTGGCCCCACTATGAGATAGAACATCCCTCACTGACCCATAGTGCTACCGGGGACAACACTGGAGACACAATGTGGGTGGGAATCGCACACCATTTGATCCCACCAGACCGAGGCCAAACACTAAGGGCATGCAATGGAACAGCAAGGGGAACAGAGCAACAAAGTCCCCAGGGAATACCAAAAATAGACTTTGGGGCCAGGGCTTGACACCCCATTCATTTTTGTTGTTGTTGTGTTGTGTTGCGTTTTGTTTTGTTTCTGTCAGTGGCTTTTTGCTGTTGTTTTGTTTTCTTTTGTTGCTTGGTTTTTCTCTGTCTTGTTTTCGCGCATGTTATTATTTCTGCAGGTCTGTCTAAAGAAGATAGGTTGGATGAACAATATGGAGAAAACAATGGGACCAACAGTTCCAGGGGGTCATGGGAGAGGGGGCGGTGGGGGGAAAGGAAGTGGTGTTAACAAACCCAGGGACAAGGGAACAACAGGTGACCCAAATCAGTGGTGAGGAGGGTGTAGGAGGCCTGGTAGGGCATGATCAAGGGTACTGTAACCGAGAGGAATTTCTGAAACCCAAATGAAGGCTGAGCATGATAGTGGGACAAGAGGAAAGTAAAAGGAAATAGAGGAAAGAGCTAGGAGGCAAATGGGCATTTATAGAGTGCTAAATAAAGGCATGTACATATGTAAATATATTTATATATGAGGATGGGGAAATAGATCTATATGCATATATTTATAGGTTTAGTATGAAGGTAGCAGATGGACATTGGGCCTCCACTCAAGTACTCCCTCAATGCAAGAATACCTTGTTCTATTAAACTGGTATTCATGATGCTCACCTTCCCGACATGATCACTGAAGACGAGGCAGGTGCATAAGCAATGTGATGAAGAAAGCTGACGGTGCCCAGCTATCAAAAGATCTAGCATCTGGGGTCTTAAAGACTTGAAGGTAAACAAGTGGCCACCTAGCTCAGAAGCAACAAAGCCCAAATGGAAGAAGCACACCAGCCTGTGCAATCACGAGGTGTCAAAGAGATGAGGTATCAGGTATCAAAGAACAAAACATCATATCATTGTGAAAGAGGGGGAGTGTGAAGTGGGGACCCAAAGTCCAACTATAGGCAACTAGACATCCCCTTACAGAAGGGTCACGGGGAGGAGATGAGCCAGTCAGAGTGCAATGTAGCAACGATGAAACATACAACTTTCCTCTAGTACCTAAATGCTTCCTCTCATCCCCACTATCATGATCCCAATTCAACCTTACAAATTCGGCTAGACCAGAGGATGTACACTGGTACAGATAGGAACTAGAAACACAGGGAATCCAAGACAGATGAACCCTTCAGGACCAGTGGTGAGAGTGGTGATACCAGGAGGGTGGAGAGAGGATAGGGTAGAGAAGGGGAACCTATTATAAGGATCTACATGTGACCTCCTCCCTGGGGAACAGACAGCAGAGAGGTAGGTGAGGGGAGACATCAGAGAGTGTGAGATACGACAATACATAAATTATCCAAAAAATAAACAATAATATATAAATTATCAAGTGTTCATGAGGGAGGGGGAAAGTGGGAAAGGAGGGGGAAAAATGAGGAACTTATGCCAGGAACTTACGTGGAGAAAGAATATTTTGAGAAAGATGAGGGTAATGAAGTACAAATGTGCTTTATACAATTGATGTATGTATGGATTGTGATAAGAGTTGTATGAGTCCCCAATAAGGTGATTAAAAATAAATAATTTTTTTGAGAAAATAAATAAAATAAAATCTTTTGCAACTTTCATTGTTTCTCTATCATGTCACATATTGGTCCAATTACAAAGACTTGTTCTCTTTACACTGAGTTATAATCCATAGTGCAGACTGGAGTCTTTGATCTGCATCAGTTTTTAAGTCCTTTTTGCAAGTAAGGTGGTATCATCTGCGTATCATAGGTTGTTAATGCATTATCCTACAATTTTAATGCCACGTTTTTCTTCATATAATCCAGTTTCTCCATTTGCTTCACATACAGACTAAATAAATACAGTAAAGGTCTATCAGACATAGTTCTGCAAATTTTAAACCACTTGTCATCCCCTTGTTCTGTTCAAATGATTGCTTCTTGGACTATGTACAGGTTCTGCACAAAAGTACTTCAGAATGCCAATTCTTTGCAATGTTATCTATACTTTGTTATGATCCACAGTCAAATGCCTTTGCATAGTCAACAAAACACACGTAAACATACTTTTGCTATTCTCTGCTTTGAGATAAGAGCCATCTGACAGCAGCAATGATATCCCTCATTTCAAGTTCTCATCTAAATCTGCTTTGAATTGCTGGAAATTCTGTTAATTTACTGCTACAACTCTTTCTTAATTACCTTCAAAGTTTTACTTGTACACCATATCAATGATACTGTTCAAAATTTCGGCCCAATCAGTTGGATCACCTTCCTTTGGAGTCAGAACAAATATAGATATCTTCCAGTCAACTGGTCCTGTAGCAAGTATCAAAATTTCATGTCACAGCGTCAAACAAGTGAGCATTGCAGTGTTGCATCCATTTGTTGAAGTTTCTCAAGTATTACATCAATTCCTGGGGTTTATGTTTCCCCAATGCCTTCTGTGTAGCTTTAACATCTTCCTTTAAAACCATCAGTTTTTTACCTTATGCTACCTCCTGAATACTCTTTTTGGTGCCAACTCACTCATGTATTTATTCCATTTCCTTTTGATTATTCTTACACTGTGGAATAGTTCGCCCATTAAAGGGAAAAAAACAAAACACTGCTGTTGTTATGGCAACTCTCCAGGACTGAGTAGAACTGTCCCATAAGGCCTCAAAGGCTGAAATTTTTTTTTTTTTCACATTTTTAATCAATTTATTGGGGCTCATACAATTTATCACAATACATAGATCAATTGTGTAAAGCACATCTATACATTT
>NW_022103906.1:80623024-80634451 GCF_000313985.2 Echinops telfairi | reverse complement strand
GTGGAGAGCAAATGTTTTAAGAATGATGAGGGCAATGAATGTACAAATGTGCTTTACACAATTGATGTATGTATGGATTGTGATAAGAGTTGTGTGAGCCCCTAATAAAGCAAAATAAAATAAAATCCCTAAATTCAGGTGGGATATATTCAAGGTCGTACTTTGGTTTCTCTAGATTTGTTTTAATTTTCTTCAGCTTCAATTTGAACCTGCACATGTGCAACTGACGATCTATTCCAATATTGGCCCCTGACCTTGTTTTTGGCTGATAATGTTGAGCTTTTCCATTGACTCTTTCCACAGATGTAGTCTATTTGATTCCTGTGTATTTCAATTAGTAACTTCTATGTGTATAGTCACTGTTATGCTGTTGAAAAGGATATTTGCAAGGTATGAGTCATTGCTTTTGTACAAATCTAGCATGTGATCTGCAGCATTATTTCTATCACTATGGTAATGCGATGGGTAGCTAACCATGGTCAGGAGTTCGACACCACCAGCCACTCCAAAGGAGAAAGATGGGGCATACTGAGCGCATGTTTGATCAATTTCAGATTGCAGAAGTTGGCTAAAAATCTTGAATTTCCTCATCTTTGGCATAAGTGGCATTTGAATAATAAGCATATTAACTGGTGTTCCTTATAAGTATAGGTATATCATCCTATGTGTTACGGTAGCCTAGAGAAACAAATTCATGGGCACTCAAGATCTTATATACAAGAACAATTGTATATTGAGAAAACATCCAGCCCAGTCCAGATCAATTCCATAAGTCCGATATTAGCCCATATGTCCGATACCAATCTAGAAAGTCCTCTTCAGACTCATGAAACACTATGCAATGACACTGAGTACAGGAAGATCACAGGCCAGTGGGTGGGAAATCTTGTGGATCCAGTGGCGTTCTAAGCATCTCAGGGCTGGCAGGGGTTCTCCACGTGGTTCCTTCAGCTCCGAAACTCTGACTACTTCAGGGTAGCTTCACGTGGCTTCTCCTCAGAAATGTCTCGCAGGAAGTGAGTCTGTGCCACACCTCCAATGAGTTATGCATCTCTTTGCCCTCCAATAAAACTGCGACATATTGACAGGCTAAATAATACCCGTTCACTCTTAAGTGCCTCTCAAATTGACAACAGATTATGTAACTACCACACACTGGCAGTGTCGTACTCAGAATAAATCTTTGAAATGTTCTTTTGTGACAATGAATGTGTTCCCATTCCTCTTCAATTTGTCATTCCCAACACAGCAGACCAGGTAATTTTCTGATTCAAATCAGTCAATACTAGGCCCTCTTGAAGGTGTCAAGTAAGCACTGAGTTGTAAACCACAAAGGTCAGTGGTTCAAACCTATCTGCTCCTCCACAAGAGAAAGATGAGGCTGGCTACTCCCATAAAGATTTATAGACTTGGTAACCCTGGATAGGGTTGCTATGACTCAAAAAGGATAATTAATCTTTATGCCCGAGGTATCGACCTTTGTGCATTCCCAATTTCCTAGATTTATACTTCATACATTCCACATTCTGAAAATTAATGGATTTTTGCAGTCATTTCTTCTCATTTTGTACCATACCACATGAGCAAATGACTGCATCCATGTCATGAATAAAGATGGCCTGAAAACTAAACATAATAAGCATTCTAACAAAGTTTTTTCTAGAATTACCTGTTATTTCTTACCTGATCAAAAAGAAGTCTAAGTTGTCTTTCAGATTCACCAACCCACTTGCTCAAACAGTCTGCTCCTTTTCGCATAAAAAAAGCCACTTTTTTGTCTCCTTGACTACATTCATTCGCTAATGCTCTGGCCACCAAGGTTTTACCTGTGCCAGGAGGGCCATAAAATAAACAGCCCCTGGGTAATGACAGAATCACAAACAGTAAATTAATGTTAGTACAATCAGTGATAATAACCAACATCAAATAATGTCCCTCCCATATAATTTTGTGCTCATGTATATTATAATTACTAACATTGATAAATCTTTTTGCAACATAGAGACAATAATTGCACTTTTCTGATTCCCCACAGGATATTCTCAAAGCACTAAGTTTGGTGGGCAAGATGTAGTTCAAAAAGGGCTCAGAGTAATTTAGCAATATCTAACAAAATTATGAGTCCTCTTTGCAATTTCAGAGGCCTGGTGGCCTAGTAGGTTATGCACTGAGATGCTAACCATAGAGCAGTTCAAACCCACCAGCAAAGTACCAACACTCTACTCTTATAGAGAGTTACAGTCTCAGAAACCCATAGGGACCATCCTACTCTGTTCGATAGGGTCACTATGAATCTGAACCAACTCATAAGCAGTAGGCTTTGGGCATGCATTATATATAGATATCCTCCCCCGAATGTAGATATCTATTTAAAAGAATATTCAAAAACACCTGATCTTCTAATGATAAAAACTGTAAAAATCTAAATGATAAATTATATATATCTATAAATAAAAGATAGTGAGAAACACTACACTAACACAATAAAACATTAATAAGGTGTCTTAAAGAATAATGCTTTATTGAGGGAGGTTATTTTGGATATATTACAGAATGAAAAACAAAACATTACATAATTGTATAAACTAATTTATATTAAAGTAAAATATTTGAATATTTTATTATTTAATAAAATTTAATTTTTAATATTTTAAGTATTTATTACTATTTTTAAATACATGAAAGAAATGTTTAACAACAACAAAATACCATGCAAAATAACACACAAAAACAAAACAACAACAACAACAAAAATACCATGCAAAACCTTTCATCCCTAAGTACCTTAGGTGGGATTTGAGGAGATATGTCATAATATATAGCACACATTCTATTTTAAAGTTTTCCCAAGGCTGTAACACCTGAATCACTTTTTAAAAGGTTAATAATAATTTTGGAATTCAAGTTATATCATATAAAAAAACATTGAATTGCAACTTTGATTTTTAAAATCCAAGATAGACTCACAGACCACCTTTTAAATCTGCTTCGAGAAAGTAGATGACTCTTTACTAATAGTTTCCATATTCTTAAACAGGGTTGAGTAGATTAGGATCAACTCTGAACAAAAAGTTCTTCCTCAATGAAAAGTCTATTTATCCATTTAAATTTAGACTGATATATATATCTTCAAAATAATCTACCCAACTTCATTTAAAATAATCACTCAATCTTTTGGGACAGTTCAGTAGCTACCAACTTAATGATTTATCAAGTTTATTAGCTTGTTTCAAAACACCTCATTATCACAAAGAAACACTTCAATGAATTTGTGCTTCTAAGACTCAATGGCATAGAGCAAATCTGATGTTATTAGAAATTCAATTTCAGAAAAATCCCTTTGGCCACACCCAGTTGTACATTCATTCACTAACTCACTGCCATTGAGTTCATTCCAACTCACAGCAACCCGGCAGGATGGGATAGAAGCACCCTAAGGGTTTCTGAGACTACATCTTTAGTAGAAAGCCTCATCTTTCTCCCACCGATCAGCTAATGGGTTTCAAACCACTGCACTTGTGATTAGCCGCCCACTGAATGACCCAGTATGCCACCAGGGCTTCTTAGTTGCACATTCAAGGCCTATATAAAGAAGCTCATCTTGTACTTGATTCATAAATCCTGAATGATAAATTTGAAGAATACACTTAGTTCTACCACCTGTAAACTTCAATTAATAAAATTGTATTCTTATTTCTCTCTGCTAAAGTCATCAATTAAATTCACACCAAATATTTAGATTTATCAAAATTTCTTAATAGGAATTTGAAAAGTTCTAAATAATTTTTAAAGCCACGTAAGTCATTACTTACCTTGGAGGCTGGATTTTAAACTTTTCAAAAATTTCTGGGTATAATAGTGGAAATACTACCATTTCTTTAAGTGCATGGATATGATGGCTCAATCCACCTATGCTATCAAACCGCACCTTGGAAAGAAGAGCAAAAGTTTATTACAGAAAAGGCTTATATGTGATATAGATTTTTTAACATTGAAGATTCAGAAATACTCGCATGGTTTCAACAGGACCTCCTACCTATTTAAATGCCATTCAAAAGACCATGCATTAGAGTCTATCATCGTCCCCAAGTGAGCAAAATTGTTTTGTAGGCGGGGACAGACTTCCAGTGGTTTGTGGCTCTGCAAAGCTCAGCTTTCCCCAACAAAATTATCTCCAATATACTCTAATAAACCTCTAGTTAGACAGAAATCAAATTTTTATCCTTGGCACTGTGGCAATATGCAAAGAAATTTACTCATCAACACTGATCTCTGTTTGTATATCTATTCTCGTCTTCTTACTTCTTATAAATGTTAATTTTTTTAAAAAATCAGAGAAACAATGACCTAATTGGAGAAGTAACAAAGATTACTACGACCACTCAAAATAGTTTAAATAGTTAAAAGACTACTTAAAGAAAAACTGTCTAGAAAGCTATAGTCAAAAAGGCAATGGTTCAAACCCAACAGCTGTTCTAGTGCTAACTTGAGCTCTTACTTTAAAAACTTCATTAAAAATGTGCTGAAAAACTAGACTTACTATACACGAGTATATACAGTATATATTTTTTATTTATTTAGGATTTGACTGAAACATAGGAACAATTGTGAGGAGGGCAAAAACTGGCCATTGTTCCATTCCACTGTATAAATAATCACTACGAGTCAAAACTGACTTGGTGACCCCTAACAACAACAGTCTAAGGCAGCGTTTCCCAGGTCACCTAAGATCATTGGAAAACACATAAATATTTCATAATATATAATTACATATTGTTTTGTGATTAATCACTATGCTTTAATTATGTTTAATCATGTTCAATTTGTAACGATGAAAATACATCCTGCATATCAGATATCACGATTCATAACAGCAGGAAAATTATAGTTATGAAATAGCAACGAAAATAATCTTCTGGTTGGGGGTCACCACAACATGAGGAACTGTATTAAAGGGTCGCAGTGTTAGGAAGGTGGAGAACCTGTGGTCTAAGGAGTCCTAATAGCACAGTAGTGAAGTGTTCAGTCAGCTGTTAATCAAAACTTCAGCGGTTCCACAGGAGGAAAATGTGACCCTCTGCTTCCAGAAAGATGACAGCAGTGGAAACCCTGTGGGGCCGTTCTATTCTGAGTCAGAATCAACTTGACAGTGAAGGTTTTGTTTTGCATGTTTTATTCCTAGATAATGTCCTATATACATTTGAGAAGAAAGATCTACTTGGTTTATTCATAGTGTTGATCAAGGCCTCCACACTTCCTAATTGATCTTCTGTCAAGATGTTCTATTTATTAATGAAAATGGGGTATTGAAATGTCCAACTACTATTGTAGAATAATTTTTCCCTTCAATTTTGTCAATGTTTGCTTCATGTACAAGGATTCTTCAAAAACTTTGTTAAAAAAATCAAATGGTAAAAGTAACTCAACTATCCATTGACAGTGAAAGGTACAAATTGAGGTATATACTTGCAGTGACCTATTCAGTTATAAAAAGCTCAGCACTGATACACATGCTACAGCATAGATAAACCTCAAAGACATGATGTTCATGGTCAAAAATGACATGAATCCTCTCATGTCATAGAGCCAGGATTTGAAATTCATAGAGATAGAAAGCAAATTGGAGGGAGGAAAATATAAAGTACAATTTTTTAACAAGTACCAAGTGTTTTTAGGAGGTGATGAAAGTTTTGAAACAACAGAGGTTGGCAAATGTGCACACGCATGATATCTAGAATTTCACCTCAATTAAGAATATAAAGCTTGTCTCTTTTTTCATACTACATACTTTCCCTGGGTACTAGTATCCAGTTTCCATTAATAACCGCAACCATCATTATATTGGTGACCCAAGTCTGAGTTTCTGGTCTAGATATGTCTCCTTAAGGCCATATCTAAACACAAGTTATTTCTACTTTATGTTTTTGTTTTATTAATAATTTTATTGGGACCTCTTACAGCTATTATCACAATCCATAATTCAATGAGATCAAGTATAGTTGTACAATTACTGCCACCATCAGTTTCAAAACATTTTCTTTCTTCTTGAATTCTGATATCATCACAGCTCCCTTTTCTCCCCTCCTGCCACCACCCTTATTTCTCTTTCGATGTACCACCTACACTTGAAAACATGTCCACAACTAATCTTCTCATCTCAATTCTTACCCTTCCTCTTCTATTTCCAACCTTAGAGAATAAGCTGCTGTCAATTCTAACTCAAGGAAACCCCGTGTATGTCAGAGGAAATGATGGTCCATTGAGCTGTCAATGGCTGACTTCAGAAGCAGATAGTCTCTTCTTCCAAGGTACTTCGAATCGAGGTGGGCGCAAGCCTCTAAACATTTGATCCGCAGCTGAGAACGTTAACCACTGGCACTTTAGGACAGGAACCATCTTGGCAATCCAGTTGGATCATCCACTCCTTAGTTTTGCTCTCTCCCTTACTTCTCAAAGTAAATGGATTCACCAAATTCTCTCAGGTTTGTTTCCTCAGTTGTTTGGAATCCATCTACTTCATTTCACCAATACCCTACTTTGGCCTATACCCGTTATTTGACATAAATTACAACGATATCCACAAGTCAGTCTACTTAATACCAGCCTTGCTTCTCCCATATCCATTAACAAACTACACCATGGTCAGAGTAACCTGGTCATGAAACTAAAGCAGTTTTAAGAAATAGCCTGTCGCTCATTACATCTTATGGCCTCCTTACTTTGGCTCACCATCTCAGTCCAACTTCCTATCATGCCAAACTCTCTATTGCAATAACCAAGAAATAAAGAGGGAACCGATTACATGGAACTGTGTGTGACCTCCTCCCTGGGGGACAGACAACCAAAAAGTGGATGAAGGGAGACGTCGGACAGGGCAAGATATGACAAAATACCCATTTATAAACTATCAAGGGCTCATGCGGGAGGGGGGAGCGGGGAGGGAGGGGAAAAATGAGGACCTAATGTCGGGGGTTTAAATGGAGAGAAAATGTTTTGAGAAACGATGTACAAATGCGCTTTACACAATTGATGTGTGTATGGATTGGGATAACAGTTGTATGAGCCCCTAATAAAATGTTAAAAAAGAAAAGAAAAAAAAAAATAACCAAGAAATGTAAAACAATAAAAACCTGACTAAAATTCACGTGATCAGTGCATCCTGGTGAAGTATGCTCAAATATCAAAACATTAATAATGAGCATATTTGAGGTTTGTACTTTTATCATGTGTAGCTTTCAGAACAACAAAAACAAACAAGCAAACAAAAAGCAACATCTAAATATTTTTCAAAACTTACTGATTTATCAATGTTCATTGGATCCACATCAGCTAAACTTGTGCCCACTTTCACTCGTTCTCGTAGAATGCCACTAGCTAGGTCTTCAGCTCTAAAGTTCATGGGTAAACACCTGAAAGTGATCAAAATCCAAATGAAAGCATTATAAGTTTCATATTTCAAAGTTAATATAAAGTTATATTTTTACACTTTCATTCTAATCTTCTCATAATGAAGAAAATAGTATCACAGAATTCCAATTGTAAACTTTCCACATCAGATTTTTTTCAACTGACTCAAAAAAGCCATCCATTAGAAAAAGCAAATAAGTTATCTACTTGCCCAAAGGGCCCAACCTACCCTAACTCAGAATATGTTTAACATATATAGTAGCCCAAACCATGGAACCATAAAATAGAAAGAGACCTACTATATTTATTAGAATATGTGGCATTTAAATAAACTTAAGTGTTATTATAATATTTCAATTTATCCTCACATAATACATGGATATGTCTACTAAAATTCTTTCCTCTTTTTTCTTTAAAAAAAAATACTCAGAGGGAGACAGTATGGGAATGGAGCATAACAGATCAGCAATCGGGGTAAAGCCAAGGACAGAGCCTCTGAGGAGCCCCAAGAATGGACTTCGGACCAGGAGGGGCAGCCTCTCAGGCCCAGGGGGGAGAGACCCATGGGGACCAGCAAACAGAACTGGACCTAACGAGGGTCTCTTTTCTTTTTTAATTTTCTTCCATCTTCTTCTCTTCCCTTTTTTTTCTTCAACCATAGGTTTGCTTATTGTTCGGACTAGGACACGGATGGGTTGTCTAGTTATATGGGTTGCACCATGGGAAGGAAACCCGAGGCGAAGGCAATGGGAGGAAGTAATAGAGGAGAAATTTCCAAAGTTTAAATCTCTTTCACAGTTACTACAGTGCAATACTCTAGTCTAAAATATTGGTATTGAATATCAATTTCAGCAAAACATTCAAATAGATAAGTATCTCATTTTTACAAATACTGTTATTTTCCCTACCATGGGGTGGCGGGAGAGAATACATTAACAATTTCACTAACCTATTTCTTGCTCTTGTCATGCTCTTAGATTTTCTTCTTTCAAAGCGCTCTTCATCAGAAGAAGTCGTGTCACTACTATGAATGGCATGCTTCTTTCTCCTATTTAAAGAGAGTAAAACCATTGAAGAGTGGAAGCCATTACATAGCAAATGGTTTTTTAAACTCCCTATCTTGTATCGATCAGAGCTTATCAGCTATAAAATGTTTTTGTGCTGTGGATGAGGCAGTAAAGCAAATAAAAACATCTATGCCTTCATATAATTAACATCTAATGAAGTATAAAGGTGACAAGTTCTACATAGGAAAACAAAGGGCTCGGGGAGGAGACGAGCGATGTAGCAACGATGAGAAATACAACTTTCCTCTAGTCCCTAAATTCTCCCCACCACCACCACCCCGCACTATTATGATCCCAATTCTACCTTACAAGTCTGGCTAGACCAGAGGGTGTACACTGGTACAGATAGGAATTGGAAACACAGGGAATCCAGGGTGGATGATACCTTCAGGACCAGTGGTATGAGTGGTGATACCGGGAGGGTGGAAGGAGAGTGGGTTGGAAAGGGGGAACCAATTACAAGAATCTACATGTGACCTCCTCCCTGAGGAACGGACAACAGAAAAGTGGGTGAAGGGAGACGTCGGACCAGGCAAGATATGACAAAATAAAAATTTATAAATTATCAAGGGTTCATGAGGGAGGAGGGAGTGGGGAGGGAGGGGAAAAAATGAGGACCTGATGCCAGGGGCTTAAGTGGAGAGGAAATGTTTTGAGAATGATGAGGGCAATGAATGCACAAATGTGCTTTACACAACTGATGTATGCATGGATTGTGATAAGAGTTGTATGAGCCCCTAATAAAAGAATTTTTTTTAAAAAGAAGAGCAGATACCAAGGGCTCCAATAGAAAGAAAATGTTTTGAAAATAATAATGGCAACAAATGTGCAGTTGATGTATGGATTGTTATAAGAGCTGTAAGAACCCCAATAAAATGATTTTTTTTTTAAGAAAAAGAAAAACAAAGGGAAAAGAATATAATTTTTCAGATAGTGTTAAGAGAAAGCAGTTAAATAAAAACAATATTATTTGCATCTAGTTTTAAGAAATATCTGTCATTGTTTATAAATAACCTTAGGGTCTTATTAGAAAATAAAGTTTTGGGTTTGTTTTTTTCTTTTACTGGACCCTTCTCAAAAGAATCAGATATCAGACATTTAAGAACTAAAGAAAAAATAACATTGGTTTGTATGTACCCTGTTTCCCCAAAAATAAGACAATGTCTTCTATTAATTTTTGCTCCCAAAGATGCGCTAGGCCCTATTTTCAGGGGATGTCTTGTTTTTCAATGAAGAAGAATACGGTACACATTTATTGTTTATTGTTTTATTAAAAGAGACCTCGCACTTCCTGTCTGCTCAGGCTGCGCTGCAGCCAACAGTGAGCTGAGTGGCAGTGCCCGCCACTACGGTCCAGAGTCCAAGTTACGGGAGCTTCCAGGGGCTTTATTTTCAGGGAGGTCTTATTTTCGGGGGTGATGACTTATATTTCAGCGAGAAGCAAAACTATAAGTAGGTCTTATTTTCGGGGGATGTCTTACTTTCAGGGAAACAGGGTA
The DNA here is from genome assembly GCF_000313985.2 of Echinops telfairi. Lineage (NCBI taxonomy): Eukaryota > Metazoa > Chordata > Mammalia > Afrosoricida > Tenrecidae > Echinops > Echinops telfairi. The sequence continues at coordinate 80,624,478 of NW_022103906.1, read as the reverse complement.
GATGAACCAGGGCTTTTGCTTACCATTTAAAACAATTCTCCCTTTTAAAAATTTTCTCTTTCAGAATATTTCAGGGGGGAAAACAAGCACAGAAATACTTTATAATCAAAACTACCATGGAATGAACACATCAAGTATCGGGATTTCTGATAAAGTCATTCCCACCAGAGAAATATTAATTGACAAATGCTAGATTATTAATCCCAGAAGCCTGGTGTTGCTGTCAGTCGCACATCAGACTGGTAATCACCTATCAGCTGCACCATGGGAAAAAGATAAATTGATTCAAAGGGTCATTTTTTAAATGGCCAGTATGGATATCAGAGACTCTCGAATGTACAGTAGCTAGAGCAAGTAGAAGAAACGATCAAGTAGAAGAGGCGGACAGAAAACTTCAACGGGGAATTCAAGAAGACAACCTAAAGTACTACCGTGAAATGTGCAAGACCAGTCATTAGAAAACCAAAGGGATGAACAGGCTCTTCCTAGTATAGCCTACTTTAAGGAACATCTGTCATTGTTTATAAGTAACTTCAGGGTCTTATTAGGAAAGAAAGTTGTTTTTTCTTTTCTTCTTTTCTCATCTCATCTTCCTCAAAAAAAAAAAAAAATCAAAGAAATTCTAGGCATTTATGAACTAAAAAAATTTCAAGCCTCAAATTGCAACATTATAAGATTCTACAGAAAAAATATTGAACAATGAAAGAAGCATCAAAAGAAGATGAAAAGACTACACAGAATCATTGTACCAAAAAGAATTAGTCAATGTACAACCATTTCACATGATCAAGAACTAAAAGCAAAGGAGGAAGAAATTCACAGAAGAAGTTCATATGGCATATGATCCTGAACTGAAAGCAAAAGAAGCTCAACGTGCACTGAACTCACTGGTCAAAAACAAGGCTCTAGGAATTAACACGATACTAAATGAAATGTTTCTACAAACTGTTGCAGTGCTGAGAAGAACCCAGTAGTCTATGCCAAGAAATGTGGAACAGCTACCTGACCAACTGACTGGAAGTGATCCGTATTTGCACCCATTCCAAAATGACCTCACAAAATGCAGAAATTTTCAAACAACATCAGTAATAGCACATGCAAGTAAAATTTTGCTGAAGATACTCCTAAATAAACCTAAATCAGTGAGAAAATATTTGCAGAAGAATGAAAATGAAGAAACAACCTCTCAAAATTTATGGTTTGTATCTAAAGCAGTGGTTAGAAGCAAAGTTATGCCAATAAATGCCTATTTTAAGAAAAAAATGTTTCAACTCAAAAGCATCAATTAACATAATAGAAAACAAGCCTTTAAGACAAGCGGCCACCTAGCTCGGAAACAACAAAGTCCACAGAGAAGAAAAGAAGCACACGAGCCTGTGTGAACACGAGGTGTTGCAGGGAACAGGCAGCAGACACCAAAGAACAAAAACCATCATTGTGTGACCACCTTCCAC
>NW_022103906.1:80617187-80622222 GCF_000313985.2 Echinops telfairi | reverse complement strand
ATGTGCTTTACACAATTGATCTATGTATTGTGATGAATTGTATGGGCCCCAATAAATTGATTAAAAAAAGAAAGAAAGAAAAAGAAAAAAACATAATAGAAAAAGAAAACTAAATATTAAAGCAGAAAGAGATAAAATAAAGACTGTCACCCAAATAAATGAAATACAGAAGATTATCTAAAGTAAACATGGTTCTTTGAACAGATCAAAAAAAATTGACAAACAAAAGGAGGCATTTTCAAATTAGTAGTATCAGAAATGAAGCCAGGTATAAGACTACCAGATTTTCAGATATGAAAAGTCTTAAGATGATGTCATGGATTCAATTGTGTCCCCAGAAAATGTATGCTGAAGGCGTAATTTCTGTTATCTGTGAATTAACTTTGTTTAGAATAGGGTCTTTGAAGATAGTGTCTATTAAATTAACATAATGTCCTACTTTGAAGATAGTGTCTATTAAATTAACATAATGTCCTACCAGAATAGTGAGGTCTTAATCAAGTATCACTGGTGTCCTATCGGCAGGAGAAAAGACGCAGAGAAAATGGGATGACAGAGCTACGCTACAGCTGCAAGATAAGGGACTCCTGGAGCTTCCAGAAATTGAGAGAAAAACAAAGCATCTTCCCTTCGCCCTTTCACAGGATGAGCATGGTCCCGCTGAAACCTTGAAATTAGATTCCAGATCTGAGATAATAAATTTATTTTACTTACAGCTACTTGCTTTGTGCGACTTTTTATGGCAGCTCCACACAACACAAAGAACAGTATAAACTGTTCCACCTTAGAAATTATATAAAATAGACTGAAATGGGCATTTTCTAAGAAAGACACAAAAATTCAAAATCCACTCAAGGAGAAACTGACCATCTAAAACTACTTATAAGATGTAGATCGAATTAGTTATTAGAGATTGAATTAGTAATTTTCAATATATCCATAACTAAAATTAGCTCCCGAAGTCCTCTTGAAAGAGAACAATAGCTTAGCTAGTAAAAAAGGGTCTGTCTGGAGAACTGTCCTCTTTTAAAAACTGTGTGAAGTCAAGGACTCCTGGTGGCATAATGGGTTATGTGTTGTGTTGGGCTATTAACTGCAAGTTCAGCTAATTCAAACCCATCAGCCAAGGCTTTCTGTTCCCATTAATGATTTGCAGCCTCAAAAAACCAAAGGGGTAGTTCTGTCCTATAAAATCACTGTGGGTCAAAATCGATTCTGATACCAAGGACTCAAATAGAAAGAAAATGTTTTGTGAATGATGATGGCAACAAATGAACAAATGTGCTTGACACAATGGATGTTTGTATGGATTGTGATGACTTGTACAAGCCCCCAATAAAATGATTTAAAAAAGAAAAAATATATATCATTCAGTATATGAAAGTTAAGATACATAATCCTTCAGAAACAGTAACAGGAATAATGGTTCCCTGAGGATACAAGAAGAGAGAGGTAGTGGAGTGGGGGAATGGGGAGCTTATAACATTGATGACTATATAACCCCACTCAATGAGATCGAACAACAGAATTTGTATGTGAATGGATATATTGAATTGTGTAAGATATGGTAAAAAATATTTTTAAAAGAAAAAGAATAAGGGTCCAGGGGGGATGTTGGGGACGGGAATAAAGGGGATAAAGGGAAACTGATATCCAGTTCAAAAGGAAAGAAAATGCATTAAAACTGATTATGGTAGTCAATGGTACAATACTGCATGATGTGATTGAACTATGGAATGTTACCTGTAGGAGCTCCCAATAAAATGATTAAAACAAAAAAAAAATCGATTCAAGGAGAGTAGCTTGGGACATGGCATCAAATTGACAATAACTTCAAAGATTAGACAGGTAATAAAACTAGAATCATAATTACAGTGCTTTCCACAAATTCTGTGTCTAAAAATTCACAAGCTAGTGAACTGATCTATTAATAAAAAATGCACACACAGGGAGGAAATGGAAAGCTAAAACCAATGAGTAAGCGAAAGGAAGAATATGTTCTGAAATTGATTGTGGAGATGATTATACAACTCTTCTAAATGTGATTGAACTATTAAATTGTACAATGTTGAATTACATGCCAATAAAACTATTTTTAAAATAAGAAAGAAAACACATGGGAGTAGTGGGAGCCAGCAGGTCAGAAGTGAGGATATTGTGGGAACTATCAAGTTTGTGGCAGGTGGCAGGTCTTGGGCAGACTTGGAAATCTAAAGGGCAGTGTCCTTTTTTTCTTGTGAGACTCAAACACATCTCCTAATGGTTAGAGTCAGAGAAATAAGGGCTACAAGCACAGCTGCTGTAGGAACAATGGTAGCAGAGAACTGCAAAGTGGAATTTTATTCTTCCAATGAGGTAGTGTGAATAGTGGAGGTTTTATATATATATCCTTAAAGATAATGATTAATGAAGAGGGGAAAAAAAACTATGCTATTATTATTATATTTCATTATCATTAATATCATCACTACATATATTCTAATTATAAAGCACTGTAAGTAAAGAATATTCATAATTTAAAGCATGCATCTTTTCCCCTTACAAAAACAAAAATTACCTAATATGGCTTCTTCTTGCTGGAGATCTGTGAATATCAAACAGTGTGTTTTCCCTCTTTTTTTGATGAGCTGGTACTAAAAGGGAAAAGATGATAATAGAAGTACATAATAATTGATAAAATTAATGTATTAAAGGAGCAGGAATGACTTCTATTAAAAATACTAACAGAACCTAAAGGCATCATATGTCAACAAGTTCCAATTGCTGTCTGGATGGGTACAATGAAAATAAAAACTTTTTAATACTTTAAGTTGTAATTAGGCCTCTTTCAAAATACTATATTAAATTTTTATGACAATGACTTTGGCAAATTTTTCTCAGATATGACACCCAAAATATAATTTGTAAAAAGAAAAAAATTACAGTGAATTAGAGTCATCAAAATTAAAAACTTCCGCTTTTTAAAACATTGCTAAGAGATTAGAGATAAGCCACAGAGAGAAATATTTGGGAATCACATATCTGATAAAGACTCAATATCTTGAACACATGAAGAGTGCACAAAACCAAAAATAAGTAAACAACATAAATTTTTAAATAGTTAAAATATCTGGAAAAAAATAATAAGGATTTAAACAGACACTTCGCCAAAACCATACAATTGGTAAACACAGTGGTGTGGATGACTTAGTAGGGCTGCTCTTTCAATTCATAGTCTTTGTAACTCCCACCATATGACTGGGTTGAATCACATAAATACAGTATAGCGGACTCCAAAACTAACTCATGGATTGGTCAAATTTGCCATTCCACAGGGTATAAAAGAAAGCCAGTTCAGAAACAGTAAACCGAAGAAACCCATAGTCATCAACAAAGAAGAGCCACCAGTGAAGTGCATGCAAGAGCCCTGCCTGAAATGGCAGAGGCAGCAAGGGCACCAAAGGCCACAGCACCAAGACCATGAGACAAAGCAGAGGAGCCACCATGAGTCAGAGTGATGTAAAGTGGTCCAAGACTAACATATATTTACTAGCTTTTTAAATGACCCCTTTGCTTTCTTAAGGAGCAATTAGGCTGCGATCCGCATAGTTGGCACTTCGAAACCACCAGCAGCTCCACAGGAAAAAGACTAAGCTTTCTACTGTGAACACTTATAGCAGTGGTTCTCATTCTTCCTAATGCCACGACTCTGGTGATCCCCAACCATAAAATTATTTTCCTTGCTACTTCATAACTTTAATTTTGCTACTGTTATGAATCAGGTGACCCCTGTGAAAAGGTCGTTCGACCCCCAAAGTGGTTGCGACCCACAGGTTGAGAACCCCTGACTTACAGTCTCAGAAACCAACAGGGGGTTGCTATGAGTGAGCACTGACTTAAGACAGTGAGTTTGCTTTCATATGACATGTATTAAACTGGTAGGTATGGTTCTCCCTCAGAGAATGAGTGTACCTGAAAGTTCTGGCCTATCATCAACCCCCATGGTATGTGTAAATAATGTCCACTTACTTTAAGAGTTTAATCTGTATAAGTCAACAATTAAAATATTGCAGCCCAAAGTCAGCCTACACTTATATTCCTTTTATCAACAGTGTTTTAAATTCTATACCATTCTATTTATGACTCTATCAATAGAATTACCTTATGCCTCACAGGGATGATTTATAATATTCTCTATCAGAAAATGATAATGGTGCCTCTGAAGTGAACCAGAGACAGATAGAACCATAGATACATGAATGGATGTCGAGTTTGTACTTAATTCTAGCTCTAATCTAAGAACAATTAGTTCTTGTGACATGGCCATACTCCATGCATGCCCTCATGGAAAGATCAATGAAGATATGAGTGCTATAGCAAAGTGGATAAAACAGCAGACAGTGCTTGACTATCAGAAAGAAAAGCATCTGAGGTAAATGCAAAGGGGCACAGGGAAAAGCTACTGTACACACACAGTCCAGGGGGGAGGTCCAGGTAGCATGGCAGGGGCCAGACCAAATGCAAGGGTACATATGGAGCCAACTAAAAAGGCGGGGGAGGGAGGAAAGGGGAAAGAAAAAAAAAGTGTAATGGGGGAATAGGGCACTAAACCACCCAAGGGGAAGGTATTGTTTGTGTCTCCATGGGGAAAGAGGGAACAGATTTAAAGCGAGTTCCAGATGAATGCAGCGTGCCCATAAGGAGTGGGGAGCCAGTGGAGGGGCCAGAGGGCTCGGCCTCCATACCAGCTACGTGGACAACTGCCCTTCCCCCAATAAGAATTTACTTTAGAGGACTGCACAGAAGCTGTAGCCAGGGGAGAGAGGCATGTCTGATCAGAGAAAATGGGAGCAAATGAAGGGGAGGAAGAGAGAGTGGAGTACATCCTGGCCCGCCAGGCCTGGAGGACAATATCCCAGCTCCGAACAGCCAATGCAGAGTGGACACTATGGCTGATCCCACTAGGAAACATGCCGTCCCTTAATGGCCCAGGGCCCTAAGGGGGACAACACTGGAGACTCAGTGTCGGGACTGGCCCAGACTGACCCTGTGACAC
>NW_022103906.1:80603431-80613320 GCF_000313985.2 Echinops telfairi | reverse complement strand
TAAGTGGAGAGAAAATGTTTTGAGAATGATGTACAAATGTGCTTTACCCAATTGGTGTGTGTATGGATTGCGATAACAGTTGTACGAGCCCCTAATAAAATGTTTAAAAAAAAGAATTAAGCCTCTTAACAAAAAAAAAATTATTGAGCCTCTGTTGAATCCCCCCTCTGACCATAGTGGAGGGGTGTGGATAGCCTTGCAATCAGACAGAAAACACTATAAAGTGTCAATTTTGGCAGATGCAGTTATGTTAAAATGTAATACCTATCATTTGATCTCCCTTTTGTTCCATTTTAAAGTTGTTTCAGTTTTTAATGTTTTGCGATTTCTTTTTGTTTGAGATTTTCCTGTTTTGTCTAGTCAATGTTGTTGGGGTTTTTGTTTGTTTGGTTGGTTCCTATTTGTGTTCTGTATGGCTTTCTGTATATGAAATCCAGGATAGGTGGATCTAGAGGCAGTAAGTGGACTGATAATTGCCTAGGACCATGGCAGGGGAGGATGGGAAGAAATGGGGAGCTGAGAATAATGAGGGCAATGAAAGTACAAATGTGCTTGACACAATGGGTGTACGGACAGATTGTGATAAGAGTTGTACGAGTGCCCAATAAAATGATTTTTTTTTAAAGAAATGGGGAGTTAACTATAATGAATATAAGAAAATGTTCTAAAATTGATTGTAGTGATGATTATACCAATCGTCTTAATATGACTAAATGATTAAGTGATAGGGTTATGAGATATATGCTAATAAAAATTTTAAATAAAAATTAAAAGCAAAGACATCGCTTTGATGACTAAGGTATACCTAACCAAAAAAAAGAACATTAGATGAAAGGTCAAGTAAAATTGTCACAAATGCATAGTTGGTGGAAGATAGGTTTACCAGAGTGGGAACGAGAGGCCTTGATTGAGATATATGTTTTGACAGACAGACCAGCTTACAAGATTGGTGCAGACCCCTCCCACCCCACCACCAAGACAACCAGGACATAATTCATGACAATGCAACACCCACCCACCCAAACCCACCCTCCATACAGTGATCTCCCTCAAACCCACACCCAGGCAAGCTCCCATAGGAGACTGCCTCTCTCTGGGCTGGTCAGGCAGATAGAGTTAATGCCCTTTCCAATGCACTCAAAAGAAGACTATTCGCAACACCAGTTGATGTTCAGATGGAATCCAATAGAGGCTTAACCCTGGTGGGTGCTCTGCAAATAGATTTGAGGCGTTTAATGTCATCCATAACTTTCTAGAACATGGTGCTCAGAATTTAAGCTCAGTAGGGACCCAAAGCCCATGTGTAGGCAACTGGACATCCCCTTACAGAAGGGTTGTGGGGATGAGACGAGCCAGTCAGGGTACAATGTAGCAACAATGAAACATACAACTTTCCTCTGGGTCCTAAATGCTTCCTCCCCACCCACTATCATGATCCCAATTCTACCTTACAAATCTGGCTAGACCAGAGGATGTACACGGGTACAGATAGGAACTGGAAACACAGGGAATCCAGGGCGGATGATCCCTTCAGGACCAGTGGTGAGAGTGGCAATACCAGGAGGGTGGAAAGAGAGTGGGGTAGAGAGGGGGAACCGATTATAAGGATCTACATATAACCTCCTCCCTGGGGGACGGACAACTGAAAAATGGGTGAAGGGAGACGTTCGACAGTGGAAGATATGACCAAACAATACATTTATAAATTATCAAAGGTTCATGAGGGAAGGGGGAGCGTGGAGGGAGAGGGAAAAAATGAGGAGCTGATGCCAGGGGCTTAAGTGGAGAGTAAATGTTTTGAGAATGAGGGTAACGAATGTACAAATATGCTTTATACAATTGATGTATGTATGGATTGTGATAAGAGTTGTATGAGCCCCCAATAAAATGATTTTTTTTAAAAAGAATTTAAGCTCTAATATAATTGTCTCCTCTGGTCATGGATTTTATCATTTAGTCCTTGCATCACAGAGGCTGGGGTACTCCTTCCCTGTGGACGTGGCTAACACCTCACGTAGGTGGCTGCTTGTTTTACAATAAGCCTTTAGGACTCCAGGTGCTTTTCTTTCTGATAACCAAATGCCATTTGATTTCTTCACCACACTTTGCTACAGCACCCATATATTCAGTGATCCCTTCATGAGAGTAAATATTGAGCAGGGCCACTTCATAAGAACTAATTATCCTTAGATCAGGGCTTACAATTAAGTGTGGGCTCAAAATCCATTCATATATCTAAGATATATATACACCCTGGTCTACTTTAGTGGCAGCATTGTCAGCTTAAGAGATAGTCTAGGTAACCTCCATTGGACCTTTGGTAATAAGATAGGACCTTTGGTAATACAAATAATAGGATCATTAATCTAGCCGATGGGATAGAATTTAAAATACTCTTGAGATAAAGAAAATAAACATATTTAGGAAAGCTTTTTAGACTAAAACACATTGAATGTTCACTTAATACAGATGAAAAAATTTAAGTGACTGAACCCTATTAAAAAAACAATAAAGGCTAGACACAAGGAACAATTTTCAATAGTGCTCACTCACTAAGACAAAACCAGTCTGCAGAATTAAGACATGTCACAAAAAGCAAAGAAAACATTAAAGTAGAAAATATGTGGTAGTCTTACATTGCCAATTACCAGACATTACTCTGCATTTTAACCCTCTTTCAGTTGAATGTGTGAGCAGTACATGTAGAAGAATCTACCAAGAAACTTTCCAGGCTTCCTTCCTCTAAATTAAGCAATATATTTTTTTAAGAGTGCAGAAGAATAAGCTATTCAACTACAATAAGGGAAGAAGTCATTTCATTTCTTACCTATGGGAGGTGCTTGGTACCGGTCCACTGTTTTCCTTTGTCTCAAATTATAAGGTCTATCGTTTTCTTCTTCTGCCTCTTCAACTTCTATATCTCCATCTTCCTCCTGAGATTCTAGTTTCCCCACACACAAGAGAAAAGGTTTGTTTTTATCCACCAGTGTGTCACTCTATAAGCAAATATTTACATTTCATATTTTACCCTTTTTTCACAGATGACTTTTTATAGTGTCAGTATTTTAGATACAATATAAATCAATATAGTTAATAATTAACCTAAATTTTTAAAAAGCTATCCTTTTCCCGATAATCATCAATACAGACCACTGGTAAATAATAAAAAAGGTTTAATGTGGTCATATTTGATCACTTGATATACTTATGATCTTTCCATTTCCTTGGTTATAAATAGTACTAACTTCAAAATTTTTCCCACTACAGCAAACTTCAACTAATGCCTAGCTAATCACTGAATGGGGTCCTAATCAAATACCCATTGGTAGTTCAAAAATTATGCTTACAAAGTCATTACTAATATTACAGGAAGAGTAATAAGTAAAATGATCTGTGACCAAAAAAAGTTAAACAGATTATTAGGTTAAATTTGGGTAGAAAAATTGATGGGTACATGAAGCAGACTTTCCAGGGTACTGATAAATAGAGTTTTTCTTGAAATGAATGATCATTTAACTGTACACATTGGAATTTAGGTACTTTAAAAAAGTTAATCATTTAAAAAGTAGTTTCACTATTACTATGATCTGATATCTACTTACAGGTTAAAGTAAAATAGCTTGATGAAAATGTGTAGGCATATGGTTCCCAAATGCTATGTGAAGGTATGTCAAAAAGTATTGCTACAAATTATAGAAATTTTTATTCAACAAAAACTCTAAACTACAAAGCAATTGTTCCTCAACATATCCTACAGCTAGTTCTATATTCTTTTAAGGGTGATGCTTCCGTCTAACCCTTCCCATGAAATTCTGTGCCCTTCAATTTATAACACATGAGAATAATAGGCTTTGGCATCCCCCAGGAACTCAAATAGTGTTACTTTTAAATGTTGAGTTTGACAATTAAAAAAGAAAGTCTGATGGGGCAAAAGTAGGGCTGTATAAGTAATGGAATACGGTTTTTCATGGGAATTCTTTTTTTAATTTTTTTTATTTCACTTTTTACTATGAACTGGGTGAACATTTAAATGGTAGGTCATCAGTTTCAAGGGAATTCTTGTAGGCCAGCCTTTGCGATCGTCAAAGAAGGAGCAGGTGCATTGCTGTGATGGGGAAAAGTTCCTCCACTCAACCTTCCTAGCCTTTTCTCCTCAATGCAGTTTTCAATTTTCTTAAAACTTCAAAGGGCCCTATGATCATTCTATATCTTCAGAAAGATTTATCAGGACAACCGCTAGCAGTCTCAAAGAAACAGTCACCATAATCTTCTGAGCTGACCTCGCTGCCTTGACTTTAACTGGCCCAGTAGATTTCCTCCAAAGCCAATGATGTCATTGGACCTTTGTTTAAACCCTTTACTGTGAATTGGGTGCAGGTTAATGGACCTTGTTCTGAAAGTACCCACCCAAACAAAAATGCAAGAAGTATATTCTCAAGAGAACTTGTTTGTCGACATCCACTAATAGCAGAGACCTGTTTATACATTTTGTTTGAAATAAATCAAAACATGCACGAACTGGAACCCTAGCAGCAATAGTTTGACTCATCCTCCTATTTTATGATTAACTTTTCATCACAAGAATTATTGAAGTAACACCATCATTACATTAAGGCATAGGGAAAAAATTTTAGACTCCCAGTGATGTTCAGAGAAGCAAAAGGCTAAATAATGCAAGCAAAGGATTTTATGTTTTACTTATTACATCTGAATGCCTATTCTAAGTTAAAAAAATTATCATTGTGTTGTATAAAAAGACAAATATATTATTGATTCAAATAATACCATAGATTATTTGACTCAAAAAGGCTTGGGTTTTTTTTTTTGTAATTTTCATAAATCATTTCATTGGGGGCTCTTATAGCTCTTATAACAATCCATGCAACAAAAAAAAATCCATGCATCAATTGTATCAAGTACATTGCTTAAGTTTTCTTAAACCTTCAGAAATTAGTTTTTTTAGAAAGATTTCACAGTAGCACACTATTTATGATGTGAGAAAATTCTTTACATGGAATATCTACTTTGAAAATTACAAAGATGTTCTGTTAATGAAAATGTAAAAATCGCATTATAAAGCTATCTCACCTATACAGATTTTGTCCAAAGGAAGCAATATAGAGGTTCTAGTTGTAACAACATTTTCGCAATAAAATACTTTCATTCGAAATGCCAGCTCTTTCAAAACTTGCTAATAATATAACAAATACAGAACCTAAGAAATAACCCTATTCGTCCCCCATCTAACCTACACAAATAGTAAGAACTAGTAAAATTTCCTGGGGGGGGGGGGGAATCCGTGAGTTTAAAAAATACACCAAATATTCTGAAAACCCATGCATGCCTACAAAAGAAAATCCTTTAGGTGTACTGATCATCTGTTTATAATCGTCAGGACCAATGTACTTCCCTTATGCCCCATTGTAGCCCTACAACGTCAATCTGGTTTCTTAAGCTGAGAAACTGGAGGACTTAGAAGAAAACAGTATAACCCCTACCCCTCCACTAGAATCAGTAATCCCTATTTCTAAATTTCATCATTTACATTGGAGTCCATAAATAAGCCTGGTATAAAAGTAATCAGATATTTAGAGGCTATGAATACCAAAACAATCTTCCAATTAAAAGATGCCTAAATACAAATAAAACCTTACTAACAAGCAAATTTACCCATAGCAAATACCACACCAAAATGGGTTACTTAAGTACCACTAATGGCTACATATAAGATACACTATGTAACAATGTTTGATGTACAAGCAATGATTTCAGATTATACAATGTAGACGACAAAAGCTAAAAATCCCCCATCTAGCAATATCACACATGTATTATTTATATTTCTCCTTTCTCTCATGAACCTAGTATTTATTTCATAAAGTGTTTTTTACAAACCTTCTTCTTCACCTTCAGTAGAAACTTCGTGATGATTCTGTATCCCATAGCTATTTCTTCTCAGTGATTTTCTTCTCCTCTTCACTCTTGAATACATATCCATATTTTCCTTTTTAAAAAAAGAAATCCATTCAATATTTAACATGGCATTTATTCCATGCTACAATATGCATAAACCAGTGGGTTATAACCGCATTCAAACTTACTGACCTTCTATTTGAAAAAATACAAATTTATTTAAATGGAGCTTCTTGAATTCAGTGAGGGACAAAAGAAAAGATGCGAGCGATGTCCCTCACTGACCCGTAGCGCTACGGGGACAACACTGGAGACACAGTGTGGGAATTGTGCCCGATGGTGGGGAAACACTAAGGGCATGCAACAGAACAGCAGGGGAACAGAGCAATGAAGTCCCCAGGTAATACCAAAAATAGGCTTTGGGGTCAGAGTGTGGCACCCCATCTAACTTGGCTGGGAATCATTCATAAACGTAAATGAACAGACCTGGAACTATTTAAAGGCTTTTCATTTTTTTTGTTGTTGTTTTTGCTATTGTTATGGTTGTTATTTTGTTTTTTGTTTCTTTTGCCAAGCCCACATGGAAGAAGCTCACCAGCCTGTGTGATCATGAAGTGTCAAAATGATCAGATATCAGGCATCAAAGACCCAAAACAAGGAATCATCTCAATGTGAATGAGGGGGAGGGCAGAGTGGAAACCCAAAGCCCATCTGTACACAATTGGACATCCCCATACAGAAGGGCCACAAGGAAGAGACAAGCCTGTCAGGGTGCAGTATAGCACCGAGGAAACACAACTTTCCTCTGGTTCTTTAATGCTTCCCCCACCCCAGTGCCATGACCCCAATTCTACCTTACAAATCCAGCTAAGTCAGAGCATGTACACTGGTACAGACAAGAGCTTGCAACACAGTGAATCCAGGACAGATATACCCATCAGGACCAATAATGAGAGTTGCGGTATCAAGAGGGGAAGGGGAAGGTAGGGAAGACAAAAGAGGAAACGATCACAAGGATTGACATATAACCCCCTCCCAGGGGGACGGACAACAGAAAAGTGGGTGAAGAGAGACAGTGGTTAGTGTAAGACATGAAAAAAATAATTTATAAATTATCAAGGGATCTTGGTGTGGGGCGGGGTGGAAATGAGCTGATACCAAGGGCTCAAGTAGAAAGAAAACATTTTGAAAATGGTGTCAACATATGTACAAATGTGAAAAAAATATGTGCTTGACACAATGAATGGATGTATAGATTGTGATAAGAGCTGTAAGAGCGCCTAATAAAATATAAAAATAAATTATTTATAAAAAGAAAAAGAAAACAAATCTTAAGAAATATTGAAGGATTGCAATACATGACGTGAAACAAAATCTTTATCAATTGTTGACTAGAAAAAAGTTTTTACCCTGTAAATCATCACCTAACTCACAATAAAAAGCTAAAGGACACACAAAGGGAAAATGCACGTTTTAAAATATTCAATACCATAAACTCACTCTCCCCTGCAAGTAAATCACAGACTACTAGGAGGCAATAAAACAAGTCCGAGGAAACTATAACAAAAGGTAAAACAAACTAACAAAAAGAAAGGCATAAAATGCTCAAAATGCACAAAGATGGTGGTGCTCTTCTTGTTGAGATAGCATCTCAAATGAACCTTGAAATAATGGAAGAGTTACATCAGTCACTATCTAGAAATAAAAACTGAAGTAAAAGGTACTGGGCAGGCAGGATTTGCTTCACTTGGGCAATGGTGAAAGACAAAATGAAGACAGATTACGAAGATCATCATTTATTTTTATTGATTAGGAACCAAAACATTTAAAAAAATCAAAGATTTTAATCAGATGAGTAACAGACTCCGAGTAGGAAATATAAGATCATTCATGTAGAGTCACTATGAGTCGGCATCGACTAGATGGCAATATTGAGTAAAAGGGTAGGTTTGGCAAAGGAGATATGGATAAGAATAAGGCAAGTAATAAAACCCCAAACTAAATTGAAAATGAGGGAAAAGCTGTATAAGATACAACTACTGCTTTGTAAAGGTTGTTACAGTTAATACACTCACAAATTCTGTGTCCGTCCACATACGAAGTCGTTCTACTTCTCCAGATCGACGATTCCGTCTGATATTAATGTTGTCCATTTCCTGTAGTACAGCTTCAGCAGTACTACAATCATATAAGAAACATGGGGCTTAGACAATGATGGGATCATACAAAGTGGCATGCATGATTAAATCACCCTTTGATGTGTAGCTGTATATAAGATCCCAATTAAATACCTCTTTTAAAACCAGCATTAATAAGACAATGCCCAATTAAAACATGGAACTGTTTTTAAAAACTATTCAGTTTTTAAAGACAAAAACTATAATTTGCTACAAGGAAACAAGGACTTACTGAAGCAGATTTACTTAAGTCTAGTAATTTAGTAATTAAATTTGTAAAATATTTAATATTTAAAATAAACATAAGGTTGGCTTAACAGATATTTTGAGAAACTAGAATTGAGCACACGCATCCATAAAATACATTCTAACACTTTAGCAAGTTTTATTTACCTTTCCCACAAACATTTATATGGTATTTCCTGTATGTCCATAAATTGATCTAAGTACTTAACAAATAGTAATTAATTCTCATATTTGACATGACTATTAAACTACCTAATTTGGTCTCTTATCAAATAGGGATTACACTGATTTACCCCTCCAGAAATATTTAAGGATAAGTAAGATGATGAATTATGAGACAAAGTTTCCATGGAAACAAATGCTGAGTATGCTGCTAGGCTCATTCACTAAGCTAACTGAAGCAATCCCACTTATCCAGCCTGAAAACACTCCATTCAAAATCTTGACTATGTAAACTACTATTTATTACATTTTTTTGAGTGAATATTAAATCTATTACATCAGTGTACAAGTAGTATATATCAAAGTATACGTAATATCAGAGTATAAGTTTACAGGTTTATTTGTTGTATGTTTTGTGAAGAAAGTATTGTGTATAATGAGAAATGATTCTTTTAACATTTTTCCCCAACAGTTTTATTGGTACATAATTCACATATCATAAAATTGAACAGTTCAGTCATATCAAGTGGAGTTGTACAATCACCACCACATCTATTTTAGAGCTTTCTTATCATCAGTTTCTATAAACACTAGACCACCACTTCTCTGAAAAGGATAGAGAGTGAGAGAAAAAAATGTAGGAAAAAAATCAAAATAATAAAAAGAGACCAAGCGTACTGGTCAGAAAGGGACAGGTGGAACTCCTAAGACTATGGTCTTCAGTCAACCTTCAGGTCTGGAACTAAACCCAGCCCTATGTTAGAATAATCAACTATTTAAGATCAAAATGGCAGCCTTTACCCAGGACAATGCTCAAATGGTTAGGAAAGAACACGAAACGGAAACAAAAAGTACAAAGAGAAAGCAAAATAAGCGATGGTCCATTGAGGGGATAGCAATGGCGGAGTGGAAACAAATTGTGTATGAACTAGTCAATGTAAAACTGATGATCTGTGCTGTCAATCTACAACTAACTCACAATAAAAAGTTAAACAAAATAAGAATTGTGTTTAATGCCATATCTTAAATTACTTTGAAAAATCTAACTAACTATGCTGAGTGAATGGGTAGGAGCAGGAAAGGAGAGCCCAGTATTTCTATTAAAGGTGATGGCCTAATTTAGGAAAAGATAGTTGATAGTCGAACATGATGAACACAATACCATGGAACCATATATGTGAAGAACGTTTCCACTAATTTTTGAAGCCCCCTTGTAAAATTATTTGTATATGCATATGCACAAAATATATATATATACACACTTCATCATTCTTCATGTTAATTTCATGAAGCTATTACAACGCCTCCAAGATAATTGTGTAAACAAAATCTCAAGCGATTACATGTACCACAAAAAACCATCCACATATTTGCACACACACACACACACA
>NW_022103906.1:80596726-80603331 GCF_000313985.2 Echinops telfairi | reverse complement strand
ACACACACACACACACACACACACATACCAACATACAAGAAGGGGCTTTATAAAGTTATGGAAAAACAATTAAAAGACAATGGAATTTGTCCATAAACTTTTTGAAGTCCCCACATTTATATAACTGGTTTTTAAAAATCAACTCATTAGACTGCCCTTTTGAGGAGCACAAAATCCTTCACAGGCCATACCATTAAGATCCTATTTGGAAACTCCACTAAATGAACTGGGCTCTACCTTAAGTTCACCTGTAGAAGATTTAAGGAACTGAAAAACTCAGTTGGACTTAAGGCTGAGACACTCTAGTGTGGGATGAAGCAGATGACTGCTATCCCAAGGTTATGAACTTGGTGGTCATTGTACTTTGGTTTGAAGCCCTTCCTTTGCAGGTGCTCAAGATAAAGTGGCCTGGGATTACCATAGATTTACTATTTTCATGGCCTCTTCCCTTTTGTATGATGTGTTATTCTAGCAGGCATGGTTCTGCCTTTGTGAATGAACGGCACTGAACATTTTTGTCCTAACCCCACCCACCCCTCATTGTTCATACAAATAGTATCTACTCAAGTGTTTAATCTGTACATGTCAACAATTCATGAATTGCAGTCTAAAAGGCTGACCTATATGTGTATAATTTCCTTTTCTCAACAGTGTTTTAAATTCTATACCACTGGCTAACCTAATTACACTATCAAATAGAATGTTCTCCAATAAAATGAGAATGCTGTCTCTAAATTGAACGAAGGACACATATAAGCCATAGATATAAGCATGAACTTTAGGCTCACACTTAATAGTAGCCCTAAACTAAGAACAATTAGTTCTTATGACATGGTCCTACTTTATGCTCACCCTAATGGAGATATGGGTACGAGAGCAAAGTATGGTGAAAACAGACGGTGCTTGGCATCAGAAAGAATATTATCGGGGCTCTGAAAAGCAGCAGCTAAGTGAGGTGTCAACTTAAGTCCACACAGAGGAAGCACACCAGATTGTGTGATCCATGGAGTATAAAAAATAAAATCCAGCTTTTTCCTCGGCTGCCACTAAGGTGCTGGGTTCTTAAGAGGAAGCTAAGGCCACGTTGGGGTGAGCCCCTCACATCATCCAGCAACTAGCACCGCCCCCGGCAGCCTCCCGCCCAGCAATCCCGCACCATGGCCTCCTTCTCCGAGCTCGCCTGCATCTACTCGGCTCGCATCCTGCAGGACGACGAGATGACCATCACGGAGGACAAGATCAATGCCCTCATTAAGGCCGCCAGCATCCACATGGAGCCCTTCTAGCCAAGGCCCTGGCCAACGTCAACATCGGGAGCCTCATCTGTAACGTAGGGGCTGGTGGCCCTGCCCCAGCTGCTGGTGCCACACCAGCCAGAGGTCCTGCACCCTCCACCGCTGCTGCCCAGGCTGAGGAGAAGAAAGTGGAAGCCAAGAGAGAAGAGTCTGAGGAATCTGATGATGACATGGGCTTTGGTCTTTTGACTAAACCCTCTTTTGTACCACATTCAATAAAAGAAACTTAACTCTGCAAAAAGAAAAATAATAATAATAAAATCCAAATCTGGAGGTCTGAAGGTAGCAGAGCTTAAATTCTGAACCCTCAGTTTGTATAGTGGAAGCCTCAATGAATCTCTCTGATGGTAGTCCAGACAGTAGTCCAGAGATGTGAATAACCTTGCTGTCAGACAGAGCAATGTAATGTCCATTAGGGCGGATGCAGTTAGGTTAAAAGGTAACATCTGATCATTTGCTCTCCTCCCTTTTGAACCATTTTTAGTATTTTCTGCTTTCTTTTTTATCAAAGTTTTTCTCTGTCATTTACTTTGTTGGGGCTTTGTTTATTTCTTGATTTGGATTTATAGGTTTTCTGTATATGAAATCCAGGATAGGTAAATCTATAATTATTAATTACCCAGGGACATGGTAAGTAAGGCTAGGGAGGAAAGGGGAGATAACAATAATTGGCCCTGCACATTTTTATTTCTTGACGTACATGAAATTGATGTTTATTGTCTTTGCCAAAATTGCTAGAGCTGGCTCAATAGTATCCTAACACTTTATTCCTAGTTGGGGTAGATTTATTTGGTTTGTACTGTGTGTGGGTGTGGCACAATGTTCAGATGATCTAGGAATAATGACTAAAGTCTTGCGGTATATGGTGAGGCAGAGGAACGGATGACTTTTAAGCCATACCATGTTTACACTTGATTTGCACAAATATGTTTGTATCTGACTTGTCCAATACAGAATTTTAAATTATTTAAGGAGGAGGAATAAATAAATTTGGGAAAAGGTGAAAAAAAAAAAAGAAAGGGGAGATAACAATAAGAAGAAAATGATCTAATATTGATTATGGTAATGGTTGCACAACTCTTCTTAATATGAATGAATATTCCAATTTTAGACATTTTTAATGAACTAATTAAACGAGATTTCTTAAGTAAAGCATTCATACCTATTTACTAGTTGATCAAATAACAAACTCTGATTCACACTTTCAAATCTGTTTTTTCTGGAACGGCAACTTTTTCTGACTTCCATGTCACCATTTATACAAGAAAGGTCTCCATCACCCTTTTTTTCTCCACGAAGGGGATGGCTTCGAAGGGCTATAAAGAGAAAATGTTTCCATTTCAAAGTGTACAGTACAAAAAGAAAAAAGAAAAGTTAATAAGTGTCTTAAAATACTACTACTAAAAGAAAAAATATACTACAAAAAGTTGAATATAACCACTTACATTGCTTTTATATTCATTTATCTAAAATTTGTATAGCTGTTTTAAATTCTGCTATAATTTAAATTATTTCAATTAGGACTATTATCTTAAAGTTCAAAAATTATGCACTTTTATATTATGATTGAAATTCAGCCATCTTCAACTGCATGCTAAACATACTATTAAATTATCCTATTTCCCCCACTTTAATGCTTACCCTAACACCATTATAATAGTTTTAATACTAATCAATTCATAACAGAATACTTACATAAGCTACTATGTCCGTTTGGTAATGTAGCACCGGGCTGAGAAGTTAACCTAGAACAGAATTATATTTAATATGAAAACACATCAACATTCATTTTTTAAAAGAAATGCAATATTGCTGAAATCATTTAATACCTTATATGTTATTAGTTTAATACTACCATTAAGAATAGAGATAAGTTTTTCCTCTAAAATTTATAAAGCATGCTGGCCAATTAAGTCATTTCATTATTTCATAAAAGCTATTTTCATAAAAATTACTTTCACAAAGTTATTTTCATAAAAATAACAGACTAAACACTTGACTTCACTGTCGTTGACTCTGTAAATTAAAATTTCAATGAGAACTCTTAAGTCTAACATGCATCATAAAATCAACTGATGTCCTAGGTAGTAATGGCCACAGACTACTGATTTGGTTGACAAAATAGAATTCAAACAATGACAAATTGATTTTAAAATACATTCTAAAAGGGAAAAAAGCATGAGAACATAAATGTAATTTAATCAAAATATTTTTCATTTTATAGTTTCATCAAAATATTTTATTGCATGTATGTATGGATTGTGATGAGTTGTATGAGCCCCTAATAAAATGATTAAATATATATATATTTTTTATTGCAATGAAAAAAAATAAACAAAAACAGCTATCTCAAAATAATCATTTCCTAAGACTCCCTTTTTGATGGAGGAAAATAAATGTAAGCCACTAAGAAGATATTGCAATGGTCATTAAAACTGAAGAAGAAAAAAAATCATATAACCCTTTAGCAAAATCAGAATTTTTTTTATTAACTTGTTGTATAATAAAAGTGCTATCAAGATAAATTTACAAAAATATATCTGAAGTACCCAGCCATTATTACTTACAAAGATTTTTTTTTAAGCCAAAAGAAAAGGACAGTCAGAAAGCAGTATATACAATTATTCTTGTTCTACTTGTGTTTTGTTAAACACAAAAGTGTTTAAAATGATTGTAACATTTTTGGTTACTCCAGCACCACCCCCTTTATATTAAACATATATATAAAACATATATATAAATGCCCTCAGGATAATTGAGGATATAAAAAGCCCACATTGTGCACATTCAGCCTGTGCCCTCACTGTCCCAGTCCCCTCTCCCCCAACAAAAATTCTAGCCCCTTTCTTATCCACCCCCAAAGCAACATAGCAAATTACTTTGTCCTAATATACTACCTTTCTGGCTTAGACAGCATTTCATTTTTAGCATGATTCTCAGATTATAACTATGACAAGATAATAAAATTGATGCTGTAACACGCTAGACCAGCGGTTCTCAACCTGTGCTTCACGACCCCTTTGGAGATTGAACAACGCTTTTACAGAGTCACTGAATTCATCACAGTAACAAACTGACAGTGATGAAGTAGCAATGAAAATAATGTTATGGTTGGGGGTCACTGCAACATGAGGAACTGTATGAAAGGGTCACGGCATTAGGATGTATGAGAGCCACTGGGCTAGACACTAGAAAGTTGTAAGTTTACTTTAATAATTATATGTTGAATATCCAGAATTCTCTAAAATCACTCTCAAATTTACACCTAAAATCACATGAGGAAATAAGATTATGGTAAAGTTTGACTGTTTGCAAAACCAAATGTTTACGTTTTTATGCCTTCCAAAAAATACAAAAGGCTAACACGTAGACCCTAAAAATCTTTCTTAAAAAAAAAAAGCTAAAACTTTTCTGAGCAACAGCACAGTTACTGCAAAAAGCACAATAAGCTTTTTGCCCACTTTCAAGAAAACAACACTTCCTTGGCTTTTCTTTGATTGCTACCACCTTTATTGTTTCTTTAATTTAAAAGCAATACTTTAAAAGAACATGAAACACTTGATAGAAATATATAAATAGAGAATACAATTCTGAGGGTTAGCCTACCTATATAAGTTAAGTACCTTCAAAAATTCCCTGGAAAAGTGGAATGTTTCCACACATTTTTTGAAGCCCCCTCATAAAACAACGTATATGCCTGAAAAGTCTTTATAAATCTGTGTCCCCAAAAATTATTCACTTAAAATGAAACCAGTCAGTTCACTACTCAAATAAATCCTCCAATAAAACTATTATGCTAAACAAGGCACCTTTATCCTTATTTTGAGGAGAGTGGCAGGAGATCTTTCCTGTCTACCTGTTTCCTAAATTTTACAACCCAAAGTAATATCACTTTGTTATCTTGTTGCTACATTAAAATGTTGCACAATTTTAATAGATTGGAGGTGTGTGACCAATGCAAAATCAGACTTAAAAATGCGTATTTACTTATGCTCCCTTTCTCACAAAGACCCAAAGCATTTAATGATTTATGAGGGTTCTGAACCTTAATTCAGAAAATGCCCTAGTTATGAAAGACCTTACCCAAGCACTCTCATTTCCAATTCTCTTACACCTCAAGAGTAGTCCAAAATTGGTGGGACACTCACTTCTGCCCAATCTCACTACCCCCTGTCCACTTGACCACTTTGTTTTATTGGACTGCTTTACAATGGAATCCATTCAATGACAGTGGGGTTGCTTTTTGGTATCTTAGAGTATGCCTTTCCACTATCCTAGATGTTCTGTGCATGCCACATTCTTCAGGCTGTCAAAACACACACACACACACACACACACACACACACACACACACACCCCGCCCTCAGGCTAAATAAATTTCTAATGGCTAAAATAAATGCCAGTCGACAATAGTTGATAAAATGGGATATTGTATTCAAAATATTTGATCTTCATGAACTATAATATCTACTTAGGTTACCATGTATATTTTGATAATTTCTACCTACAAGATAAAGAATATATACTAAGGAATTTTCAATTATTAATTTTTTAATATCAAACATTAAAATTATGTTGAATACATTTAGGGATTCAGTCACACACACAAGAAAACTCATGACCTATCTCAATTCACTCATCAAACTCAGAAGTTCTACACCACTTTACCTCTGCCTTCATCCAATTATAGTCTTTAAAGAAAGGATCTCACTAATTAAGAGTAACTTTTTCCAAGAGTTTAGTAGTCTTCCTAAAGTCTTTTAGGATTATTTTTCACAGATAATTCATCATGTAGATGAATTATCTACATTCTTTTTTTTTAACAATTTTTTAAAGAATGTCAATAATTTTATAAACAAGGTATATAAGGCTTGGATTGCCAAAATAAAGAAAAGAAGATTCTCGGGTTTGAGGCATAAAAACAAATTAAAGCCTTCACATAAATCCTTTCATAATTATACTATAAGTTTTTCTCATAGGTCCAGAAGTATTTTGTTTACAGGCTATTTGAAACACAAAAATAATCTAATGCTACTGTAATAGTTTAGCACTTGCTCACATTCCTAGTTTACCAAAAAAAATTTAGTTTAAAAAATTTTAGAACATTCCTCTGGCAAAGCAAAATCAATAAATGTATTGGTAAAAATGTTTTAAGCTTTTTATTCAAAATGTTCTTAACAGAACCTCATACCTTAAAAAGTACTTAAACGAAAGGCTAAGGATTCCTTATACATTCCCCCTTCTCTTTTTTCAAAATTAAAAAAAGATCAAGTTGCACGAAGGTAAGGTGACCAGATTTAAAGCGGGTCA
>NW_022103906.1:80594041-80596626 GCF_000313985.2 Echinops telfairi | reverse complement strand
TAGCTTGTCGTGCATTCTTTCCCAAAAGTGGGATGTCTGGTCACCTTACACAAAGGGTCCTAGAAGTGGGTAAGATTGAAAAATCTAGTGGACTTGATACTCAGACTTGAATAACATAAAATATCTTCAGTTAACAGTGAAAGAACATCTAAAACATCTATTTAGAAAATAAAACCTGGTTCGCTCATTTAATAAATACTAGGTACAGAGCACAACAGGGTAGATCAAAAGTCTACGAGTGTAATTAAATGGCAACAATCATTTTAAATAACGTCATTATAATGACCTGAGCCTGTTTCATCTCACAGAAGACTGAGTGTGGGAAAGGAAAAACAGTGACTCATGTATTTTCTATTTAGTTGTCAATGTAAAATAAAAATACTTAAAATTAAGTGGGACCTCTTATGGAACATGTTGTATTAAGTAAACTTAAAAAAAACTTTAAAAAAAAGACTAATTTTTAAAGCTTGTCAGATGTACAGGAAAAATCTGAGGCTCAATCTCCAACTTCTCCCTTTTTTGGATTTTTCAGTTTCTTGTGAATTAAAGGAGAGATTTGATTTTACAGTAAAGGGAATATTTCCAAAACATTTAAATATGAACACTCAATCTTCTTTTATTAAGAGTAAAGGCAGTTCCTTTCAATATCCCAAGTAAAATTTAACTAAAAATTCATTGTAGATTAGTAAATTAATCTTCAAGTATTTCATTTTTCTATTCATTTAATGACATCCATTAAAAATTCTAAATTGTTTGTCACCAAAGACTTTTTTCATGAAAACATAAGAGTAATGAGAATTTGTTTATATATACATATAAAAACAAACAGAAGCTAAAAATTCTGTTATCAACAAAATTCTAATTAAAAGTTATTCTGCATACTAGGGGACTTCAAAATGTTTCTAGAAATACTCCACATCTCTTAATTCCTTTTTTTCACAAATTTTTACAAGCCCCTTCCTACTTATATTAAATTGTTTACTTTGAAGATGAGTAACATTAAATTGTCCATGTATAAACTGGAAAAGAGGCAGAGAATCTTTCGGTTGAAAACAAATTTAAAAACTGCCTTAAAAAGTAATCTGGCTGTAACTTTATTTCAGTGTATCGACTCCAGTAGAATACTCAATAATTTTAGCTTGGGGAGATTTTCATTTCAAGTGAAAATAGCTCTGATCCTATGTTTTTATTTGAATTTTCAGGACTATAAATATATGTGTATATTCAAAACATATTAAAATGCTTATTATTAATAGCATCTATTGCTGTACATTTCCTAAAGAAGCAAATACAGTTTTGCACATTTGAAGAAAAAAAATTGCATACAAAAATCATAAATAAATTTAATGCAACTTATTTATAAGGATTTGTAGACACCACTGGTTTTTTCACATGTCAGAAAAATTAGCATTAATGGCATCCCAGAATCAATCACATCATTCATGGAAACAGTCAATGAGTTCTCTCTTCTAACCTGGCCTGTCCAGTTGATATGTTCCATTCGTCTCGCTGACCAGTACTTCGTGATTTTGATTTGTCTTTGCTAACAGAATCAGGTTGTTTCAAAGTGCGTTTAGCTGGTGGAGATACGTGGCTATCACTTAAACTACCATCAACTTCGGCTTTCTGAAAGACAAGGTTAAAAATGTGTGTTTATTATCCCTATGAAAACGTCAACATCTTAGTATTCTAGAATAATTATGAAAAGGGCTTCAACAAGTTCGTCAACAAATGAAATTTTAAAATAATGGAAGAACAAAGTAGGTCACACACTTCGCCGTCTAAAAACATACTACACAGCCAAGGGAGTCAGAACCACCTGGTACTGGTATAAAGGCAGACACACTGACCACTGGAACAAAAATTGAGAACCCAAAGTAAATCCATCCACCTATGGCAGCAGTTCTCAATCTGTGGGTCGTAACCCCTTTTGGGGATCAAATGACCCTTCTACAGGGGTCGCCTGATTAATAACAGTAGCAAAATGACAGTTATGAACATGAGGAACTGTATTAAATTGGCGTGGCATTAGGAAGGTCGAGAACTACTGATCTATGGTCACTATCAGTCTGCATCAAATCAAAGGAAGTGAATTTTTGTTTGTTTGTTTTATAGACAACTAATCTTGGGCACAGGATTAAAAGGCATTAAATAAGAAAGACACATTTTAACAAACAGTGCTAGAAAAACCATATGTCCATTTGCAGAAAAATGAAACAGCATCTGTATCTCATAAATGAAATGAAGATGCTGCTTCATTTTGATGTAACATACAAAATTTAGAAACAAGCTTGGGAGTGCTAGTAGGTGACACAAATACACTATCAAACATAACAGAAAATATACCAACAGAAAATAAACTAGATGATGAGCACTTCCTAAAAATTCAACACTGACATAAAAAATTTCACCCAAATAGTAAAAAGAGAACCCAGATAGAGTGTACAAATGGCAATAGCATGTTGGACAAGGAACTAATTCCTCAAACCTATAGAAAGCTTCAGTATTGCAACAAAAAGATAACCAATTAAAAACTGGACAGAGCTACAAAAAAATCAAATCACTGTGTGCTCACCTCCATGATA
>NW_022103906.1:80582886-80593416 GCF_000313985.2 Echinops telfairi | reverse complement strand
CAACAGGATTTTTGTTCCCAGTGACCAGGACAGATGAAGGGAAGGGAGGCAGGAGAGAGGGAGTGGGGAGGGACGGGAAAAATGAGGAGCTGATATCAAGGGCTCAAGTGGAGAGCAAATGTTTTGAGAATGATGAGGGCAATGAATGTACAAATATGCTTTACACAACTGATGTATGTATGGATTGTGATAAGAGTTGTGAGCCCCTAAAAAAAAAAAAACTGGGCAGCGATATGTCCTATCCCAAATGATGTGAACAAGCACATCATCAAAGAAGACATTCAGAGGGCCCACAAACATGATGAAATGTTCGCAATCATTAGCCCTTAGAGAGATACAAATCATAACAAGGAGGTAACATCTCACTCCAGGATTTACAGTTCAAAATAACAGAAAACAAATGCTGACATACACTACTGGTGGAAATATAAAATGGTGTGACCACTGTGAAAAATGGTATGGTATCTCCTTAAAAACTTAAGAAATATGTGTGTATGGATTGGGATAACAGTTGTATGAGCCCCTAATAAAATGTTAAAAATAAATAAATAAATAAACATGAAAATTTAAATTAAAAAAAAACTTAAGAAATAAAATATCCAAGCAATCCTTCTACTTGATATATATATCCTAAAGAATTAAAAGCCTTGAAACAAACAGATTTATATGCACACCAATTTATATGCAGCCCTGTTCACAGTCCCAAAAAGATGGAAGCAATGTAAGAATCGGTAAGCACCGCAGTACAAACACGTTAGGGAACAATGATGAATCTGTGAAACATTCTAGAGGACATTACGCTGAATGAAATCAGTCAAAATAGGGCAAATATTATAGGGGACTAGTATTACAAAAAGTCAAGAAAAGATTTTCACGGAGCACAGGGTAATAATCATGTGCAATGCAGTGAATGATTTAATACGGCTCTTCTAGCCATAGCATTTGTTACTACCACCAAATGACCTTTTCGTTCATGATGGGTTTGAGAAGACATTGATTGGCTTATATAATACAACTGTGAGTGACTGTTAACAGGGTTGTGAAGAGGTGAATGCCATCCTGCTGGGTATAAAAAGAACCATATCAGAAGCAGGAGAGAAAAATTTCAGTGCCAGCAAAAGAGAAGAGCCTGAGGGGAGCGATGGCATCCTTGGACCCTAAGATCCCTGTGCACTGAACCTCCTGGATGCAGGAGACAACTGTAACACCAAAGAAACAGCAGAACCAGAAGCCAGAGCACCAAATAAAGCTAAGTGCTTTGGAGCAGGAGGCTGGCTTGCAGTGACTCCCGCACTTAATTGGAGGAGCTAGATTTGCAGACCCATAGAACTGAAGCTGAGTGCCATCGGGCTGAAACTTATGGTAAAATAGCATGCCCTCTGGGCCTTTATTGGCAGCCCTAATAAAAGAGCTTTGGACACTGCTTGAGCAAGACAGGGGACAGGCCAAGAAGTTGAGGGCTTGACAAAGTTTGCCTGTGAGCACTAGAGAGAGAAGAAATTGTCCTGATTAAACAATTAATTGTATCCTGAGCATTTATCATGTAAACTGTAACCTGTTAACTTCCTTAATAAACCCCTGATTTTATCTGTGTGGCTATTGCAATTAATTAGAAAATCCAGGTGTAATTTATAAAGAGACTGAGCACCTTGAGTCATAATCAACTCTAGTTACTGGTTGGTTAGCTGCCATTTAGTCAGTTCTGACTCATGGAGGCTCCAAAAACCATGAAACACTGAGTAATCCAGCACCAACCCCATGATCTGCTGAGAACTGGTCCATTATAGTCCATAGGATTTTTATTGGCTGATTTCTTAAAGTAGCTTGCCAGGCCTTTCTTCCTTGGCTTAGTTTGGAAGATTTGCTGAAATCTGTTTAGCCTCTCACAGGCAGTTGGCTCTGTATGAGGCACACTGTTGAGAATCGAACCCAGGCCTTCCTCATGAAAGGAAAGATTCTACCCCAGAACCATTAATGCAGTGGTTCTCAACCTTCCTAATGCGGCGACTCTTTAATACAGTCCCTCATGTTGTGGTGACCCCCCAACCATAAAATTATTTTCATTGCTACTTCATAACTGTAAGTTTGCTACTGTTGTGAATCATAATGTAAATATCTGATATGCCAGATGTATTAGGCGACCCCTGTGAAAGGGTCATTCAACCCACGCACCCCCCAAAGGGGTCGTGACCCACAGGTTGAGAACCCCTGTATTAATCCATATGTGTGTGGAAACCGTGTGTGTGTGTGTGTGTGTGTGTGTGTGTGTGTGTGTGTGTGTTATAGCGAATTATTTAATATGGCCCTTCTAGTCACAGTGTTCGTAACTCTCATGGGATGACTTTTTTCCTGCTGGGTGTGGGTAAGCGAAGGAGTGATGTTGATAGATTATATGATTCAGTTGTGAGTGATTGCTAACAGAATGATTGTGATTGTCAAAACTTGAATGTGGGAAACTGGTTAATTCTGTCACACTGTTGGATATAAAATGAGCCATTTTAGAAGCAGGAAGCTCTCACCACCATCAAGAAAGAACCATGAGTGGAGTTTGCAATTAAGGGAGCTAGGTTTACTGACCCATGGAGCTATAGTTGAATGCCTTCAGACTGAGGCTTACTTAAATGACGCAAAATAGATTTGAAGCATTTATCAGCAGTGCTCCAAAAGCTTTAAAACATTGCCAAAACAGGGCAGAAACCATGGAGCCCCATGGCTGAGGGGCTGAGGATCAGAAGAATGCTTGTGGAAATAACTTAGTGGCTTTCCTGACCATTTCTGATCCTGAACTGTAAACTGTTGTTTTCTAATAAACTACTTAGTTGGGCCGATGCTCACACTAAAACATGTTTTTGATGGTTACCAGAGGTGACAAGGGAAGGAAAGGTAAGCAACTAATTACAGGGTATATACACATTAATTTGGGTGACTGTGAAGGCAATGAGGGAGAGGTCAGTAAGAATTATGGAGGCAGGAGAATATGCTGGGAAGAGTGTGAGAGTTAAAGGCAAAAAATGTAAATATTGTTATATACACACACTCTTGCAATAATGTGGATGCACAGATAGATACACAGACTGTAGGTGTGGAGAGTTAGGCAAATATACGAGGTTTGACAAGGTTCATATATAGGTTTGACAGAATATATTTTACATGAGTATTTACTTTTGCTGATATATTCACCAATGTGGTAAAACATATAGGGGGCAATATTATGAAAACACTGTAGACAGAACCAAACATATTGAGGAAATGAGGGTCTGAGGGATCAGTGGACCCCAAGATCAGCTGGCATAACTCAGTCCAATAAAACAATGTTCTACATCCAACTTTGGTGAGGCGCGACTAGAGCTTTAAACACTTGTGAGCAGGCATCTTTCTACATCTGTTGGAAAAAGTGAAATCAAAGATGCATGGAAATAATTAGCCAGTGGACTACTGGACCTCAAGAACATCAGCCAAAGACCAGAAGAACTAGATCATGCTTGATTACTACCACTAACTGCTCTGAAAGGGCTATTAGAAGGTCCTGGGATAGAGTCGGGGGAGAAGTGGAACAAACTCAAAATCATAAACACCAGGCTTATGGTTCACTAGAGACTAGCAGAATCTGCAAGACTATGGTCTTTAGCAACCCTTCAGATCTTGGTGTCCAATTTTCAGCAAACAATAGACAGGTCTATATGGGGGGACCAGTAACACTAGAGAGGTCCCATTCCTCAAAATAACCAAACATTTGAAATCAAGAAGCCTGAGGAAAATGTTCAGAAGGGGAAGGAAAGAAGACGGAATGGGAAAGTAACAGGGAGAAAGTATGATACATAAGGTTACATTGTAGGGATTGCAGTCTGAAATGAAACAAAGTATATGTGAACTTTTGAACAGAAAACTGACCTGCTCTGTAAATCTTCACCCAATTCACAATCAAAGGTGAAAATATTTGAATTTTTAGAGACATGGAAAAGGCCACATGATCTTGAAGTTATGCTGCAGCTACAAGCCAAGGAAAGAAACGAGAGGCATGGATGGTTACCTTACTGATAGAGGCTTCCGAGAAAACGTGGTCATGCTAACATCCTGAATTTGTACCCTGACTCTAAGACAGACAATAAATTTCTGTTCTCATGAAGAAGAAATGGTTGGCTCTTCTCCGTGTACTACAAATGGCATACCAAATCTACCTTCTACCTTGATCATATGGTCAAGTTGGTGTCTGCCACATTTCTGCATGATAATGGCACTATTTTTCCCTTTGTATTTGACGTAATATTCAGTGGAGAGTTGTTCTGACAATTCACCAACATCCTGTTCCTCCTCATTCTGGTCTTCCACCATCAGCCTTATTTAGCATTCACTGAGTACCCCGTTATCAAGTGCCACTCAAAACTCACTGCTATCAAGTCCATTCTGACTCATGATGACCTTCTCGGCCAAGGTAAGACTCGCCCTGTGGGTTAAAGAGATTCTAACTTTGTACAGGAGTGGATAGCTTTGTCTTTCTCCCACAGAGTGGCTGGTGGTTTCAAACAGCAGACCTTGCAATTAGCAACCCAATTTGTAACCCCTATGCCACCAGAACGCCTAGGAAGGTGATTATCTAATTCTACCATTCTGCTTCAAGGAACAGCTTTGTGTTGTCTTGGTGTTCTCTAACAGATTTCTCTAGGTTCTAATATCCATTATGATGGCTACACAGAACTCAAGACAAAAATTATGATAAAGGGGTTTAAGAAGGAAGGTATTACAGGTTGCAATGCCAGTGAGAAATACTCAGGAAGATAGGACACATTACAAAGTTATTTCAAGTCTGTCAATAAATGTCCAAAGGGGCATACCACTGTTACATGCCTCAGTCTAAAGGCACTCTGCTCAAACTCAAACTCAAGGTCAAGCTGGGTCAGCAAATCCAGCTCCCTGAACTAAGTGCCCAGAGGCACCCCACCCCCAAAACACACCATAGTAAGCCTGAGCCCAAAGGCCCTCAGCTCCAACTTCCCCAATCAAGTGCCTAGAGGCATCCTACTCCTTAAGCCAGCCTCCTGTCCCAAAGTACTCAGGTTTACTTATTCCATGGGTTGAGAAGTCCACCACTCTGTTCCAAGTTCTGTGGCTATTCCTCTGATATTACAACTGTGTTCTGGATGCAGGAGGTTCAATGAACAGAGAGCTCAGATCCAGAGGATACATTCCACTCTTGGCTCTTGCTGGTAATGAGAACTCTGCCCCTGACTCTCAGAGAACTCATTTTATACACAGCAGATGGCATTGCTTCCAGGGAATCCTGTTCCCAATTACTCACAGGTGAATCCTATCAGTATTTTCCCCCCACCTTCTTACTAGACCTATGTAGGAAAAGGTCATTCAGTGGGAGTTAGAGGCTTTGGCTCTAAGAACCACATTAAACAATTCACTGCCCAGAAGCTTGACTTTTACCCCATTCAGTTACTCAGTTACTTTTATCACAATGGACTCATGGGCTCTTATGTTACATATTTTGCTGCTCAAACTATATGAGAATTGGTGGTGGAAATCACTTCAAGATGATTCCTGTATCATCTGACAGATCTCCATCACCTTTTAGTCTTCTCTTACTTTCAGAAGCAACAGAAAGCTCTATCTCATCGTATACTCTCGATGCCCCAGCCCTATAATTAGCCCATATTCTCAGGAGCCCTGGTTCCTTTGACTCTAGGATAGTATTTAGAAACCAAGATCTTACTATTTCATGTGTGCATCGTTGCTAGAGTTTCACTGCCCTCTCAGCAGGCAACGCTGTGAAATCAAAATACGAGGGGGCCTTCAAAGTTTGGGGGGGTTGGGGAAGCAATGTGTGTGTAAGAACTTTATATCAAAGAAGTA
This sequence comes from Echinops telfairi, assembly GCF_000313985.2. Taxonomy (NCBI): domain Eukaryota; kingdom Metazoa; phylum Chordata; class Mammalia; order Afrosoricida; family Tenrecidae; genus Echinops; species Echinops telfairi. The sequence continues at coordinate 80,587,560 of NW_022103906.1, read as the reverse complement.
ATTGTTTATTAAAACATCCCAGCCCAGTCCATAAGTCCGATATTAGCCCATATGTCTGATACCAGTCTATAAATTCCTCTTCAGACTCACACAATCATGCAATAATCCCTTATGCAGGAAGATCACAGGCCAGTGAGTGGAAAGTGTAGTGGATCCAATGGCGGTAGAAGCATCTCAGCGCTGGCGTGGGTCTCCACTTGGCTCCTCCAGCTCCAGGGCTCTGGCTACATCAGCATAACTCCATGTGGCTTGTCAGCAGGAAGATGAAGCAAAGAGAGAGTGTCTGGCCTCCAATGAGCTATTTATCTCTGTAGTGTCTCCAAATGAGATCAAGTTGCAACCTGATTGACAGGCTAAAACTCCATCCCTTCACTCATAATAGTCTCAAGTTGATACCAGATTATGTAACTAGCACATGGGTGAATATTCTGTATATGTTGAGATCAAGATAATTAACTTTGTTGCTTAGTTCTCCTGTATCTTTGTTGATTTTCTTTCTAGTTGATAAGAAGCATTGTCTTTTAATTCAATCTTTCCACGAATTTTTTGAGTGTTTGCCTTACATGCAATCCATAGTTATGAGCCAAACCCCATAATGTTATACTATTACATTTATTATATTAAAATTTTGATGTATATATCTATTTCATAATAATAAGCAGATGCTACTTGGGGCACATCAAAGCATACTGTTACTATACAATGATTTTAAATGTAAAAGTTTTCATGTATCTGTTTCTTTAATATTTTTATGCACATAGAGGTACACTATATACTAAGACAAACATTTGATTGGTTTTAAATATCAGCCATCCCTAACCATTCTAACTTAAGTATAAATTCAACTTAACGAAGGGCCTTGGAGCAGGACTCACTCAGCCCGGGGACCGGCTGTAGAAGAAAATATCAAACAGCATTGCTGCTCATGTCCCTGTTCACACAGGGTAATTCCAAACAAGCACACGTAACCATGTCTTCGTGATCAGTGGTTACATTGGCCTCTCAGGACTCACTGGTTTGAGTATCATTAGTGTGCCTTTGAAAAATGTTCTAATCAAAACAGGGGCATCTGAGGTGATCTGCTGGGTCAGTTCATTCAAGGCAGAGACATCAGCTCAGCAGGGTATGGTGGCTGGGGAATTCCAAAGGTTTAATCCTGATGGATTTACTGAAAAGACACAGGATAAACCACACAGATTTACTAAAAGAAGCTCTAAAGAAGACTGTATTTGTGGGGAAAGGCCAGGAAAGTTGCCCTGAGGAATTTTTTCCCATCATGACAATACACTTGGCTCACTCTCTGATGACAGCGGGAGCTATCCTACAAGAATTTCTTTTTTTTTTTTTTTAATCATTTTATTGGGGGCTCTTATCACAATCCACACATACATACATTGTGTCAAGCAAATGTGTACATATACAAGAATTTCATTGGAAAACTTTACCTTCTCCACCTACAGCCCTATCTTGCTCCTTCAGACTTACAGTTTTTCCCCAAAGTCAAAAGACATTTCAAAGAAACATTACTTGAGTCCTTCAAAGATGCCAAAATTGCCATAAATCAGAGATCACAGAAATCTTTGGGGAAGGGTCAGAGAAATGGAAACACCACCTTCAGAAGTGTATAGCTCTATATGGAGGACATGTTGAGAAACAATCGCTTAATATTTTAATATTTTTGTTTTAACAAAGGTTTTTATGATTCTATAGCGAAATTTTGACTTATCCTTGTATAGTTTAAATTAACACAAATATATACCTATTGCTACATCTATATGTAAATGTATTTTAAATTATTATTCACCAATGCTTCTAATTCCAATCCCACACCTTGAATTTTATTTCTAGTTTGTCCTCTGTGTTTTTAAGTTTATGTAATAATACTAAACATAGTTACTATACTTATTAATAAATAAATGCTTCTTAAAATTTTGTTATGGCACTTCCCCATCTCTAATCTCTCCTATCGTTTTACTAGAGGAAAGAACTGAAGCTTGAAGGTAATTCACATGGTTAACAAATGCCTGGTAAAATTAGAGCATAAAAGTAAAATTCCTAACACAATTCTCTTTAAACTACCTAAGAAATCTAACTTAGACCATGAAGGTTAAAGAATTCCTTAAAGGACACCCAACACAACTGCTCAGTCAAGACTTGATTTCTCTCTCCTTTCCACACCCCCCTCCTCCCTACCCCTCTCTCTCTCTCTCTCTCTCTCTCTCTCTCTCTCTCTCTCTGTGTATATATATATATATATATATATATATATATATATATATATATATATATATGCCAATATCATGGACATCAACTGGAAGCTTGTAAAAAAAATGCATAATTTCCAGCCCCTTTGCAGGCCTACTGAATCCAAAAACACTTTACAAGATCCCCAATTCATATACACATTAGATTAAAAACCATTATTGTAGGGGATGAGGGGGTGGTGAGGGTGAAAGAATTTGAGAAGCAAATGTGTATATACAACTTTTTTAATTTAATCATTTTATTGGGGGCTCATACAACTCATCACAATCCATATATCCATCCATTGTGTCAAGCACATTTGTACATTTGTTGCCACCATCATTCTCAAAACATTTGCTTTCTACTTGAGCCCTTGGTATCAGCTCCTCATTTTTCCCCTCCCTCCCCACTCCCTCAAGAACCCTTGATAATTTATAAATTATTATTTTGTCATATCTTACAGAAAAATGGGTGAAGGGAGACAACGGACAGTGTAAGATATACAACTCTTCTTAAAAGCAACCTAAATAATCAGGGAAGTGTTTGACATGTGAATACTATAGCAAGAAAACTACAAAAACAAAACAAAACACTTGACTAATGGGTGAAGGAGAAAGAGTTGTTGCATGCCAGGGGCTTAAGTGGAGAGCAAATGTTTGAGAATGATGAGGGCAATGAATGTACAAATGCGCTTTACACAATTGATGTATGTATGGATTGTGATAAGAGTTGTATGAGCCCCTAATGAAATGATTTTTTTTAAAAAAAAGAAAGTTGTTGCTTAAGGGGCACAGTTTACGTTAATGGTGGTAGAATAATTTGGATAAGGATATCAATAAGGGCTGTACAACACTAAGAGTATATAATCAACGGCACTGAATTATACATGTAAAAGCCGTGGTAGTGGAGAATGTTGTTGTCATGTATATTTTTGCCATAATTAGGAAAAGAATATTACATGAATAATAATGAGTACAAGGAAGAAGAAAATGTTCTAGAATTGAACGTGGTGATAATAGTACAATTCTTGATATGACTGAACTATTGAATTGTATACATGGGTGAAATGCTAATTAAACTGGTTTGTTTTTTATTTTAACCATTAGAGTATAGCATATTCAACAAGCAGTCACTGAGAAAGCAACTTCATGTGTAAAGTAAATTGTGAACACAGAAAATAAAATTGTGAACTGTCAACTTAATTAACCGAGGTGAGCATTCCCTCCCCACTGCCTTGGAGTCAAGTGTGCTCTAGACAGCCCCACTCCCATCCTTCACACCCAGTCGTCAATGAACTCTCTCTCCTACCTGAAGTGTCTCGCTTAACTTGGCATTTCCTCCCCACTGCAACCCATTTTGGCCCTTGGGTATAATCAACCTAACATGTATTCTCTTAGGATTGCTAAGGTGTCATATCCAAACCTTAAAATTCTAGCAAGGGTTTCAATATGCTACCTTATTTGGAGTTTAAGCTCCTTAATTGAATTTATACTCTATTTGATTCTACAAATTGTTAAGTGCAAGTGAGTCAAATCTGACCCGTAAGGAACCCTAACTGGATAGAGCAGACCTGTCTTCATGGGACCAGACTGTCAGGTCTATTCACCTTTGGAACAAATGGTAGTTTCAAAAGGCCACATGAAGCAAAAGTAACAAGCAAAATTCCCCCAAGCTTGTTCATAAATAAGAATTATTGGAGGAAACAAACAGGAGTTCATGGTGACTGGAGTTTAGGGCACAATGAAATGCAAGTTTCTTTCCTGCAGAATATCTAAGAATTTCTAGTATGACCTTCTGTGATCATATACATGGTAAGTCTCTTTGTTCATGAACGAACTGTACTTGTAGCACTGAAGTTATACAGACAAGCTATGGGAACAAGTAAAAAGACCAAAGCACAAGACCCAAAAAATGTAGTGGATGCTTTTGAGTCTAGTACTTTTACAAAACTGGATAGTAAATTATATTTAGTCTAGTAATTGAGAGTATGTAGTTCTTTGAATATCAATTTTAGTTACTAAGTTTATTTATTGACCATTTCATATGCTAGTGACTTTTTTCTCTTCCAGTTAAGATTTTCTCTCAACATGTTGTCTACATACCTAGTCTGAAGCAGAAATCACTTGGGTTATATGTAGCTCCCTGTGATCCATTCCCACTTCCTACACCCCCTTTCCCTCCTGGTATCGCCTCTGTCACCCCGGTCCTGAGAGGTTCATCTGTCCTAGATTCCCTGTGTTTCCAATTCCCATCTGTACCGCTATGCATCATCTGGTCTAACCAGGTCTGCAAGGCAAAATTGGGGTCCTGGTAGTTGTGGGGAGGAAGCGTTTAAGAACTACAGGAAGGTTGTGGGTTTCATTATTGCTATACTGTACCCTAAGTGACTCATCTCCCCACTACCCCTCTGCAAGGTATGTCCAGTTGTCT
>NW_022103906.1:80563035-80581435 GCF_000313985.2 Echinops telfairi | reverse complement strand
AAAAAATTTTTTAAAAGAAATCACTTGGGTTTCTCATTAAAGAAATATAGCCTATTAAACTAAAATCTCTGGAAGTGGGGCATTTTCCAATGAGGGCCTTCAAGGGACTAACATTTGAGAATCTATGGCATATGTCATAGTCTAATATGAAGCTCACACTATTGTATTTAGCTCATCAGGGGAAGGTTTGAATCATCTGCAGCTCTGATGGAGATATGAGAATAAATATCCTTACAGAAGCCTTCTCCCCTCTACAGAAATCTAGAGGTTTAAGTAACGCAACAACTAAATTGTAAATAGGTACAAAATAATTACTTCAGCATCATTTAATTAACTTCATGCTTTGGGAAAGCTTTTACCTACAAACCTGATACTAATACCTCACCTTTAATAGGATGATCATAATGTTTAACTTTTCCATCTTCAAAGTACACTGCTAACTAATTATAACCAAACCCTTTGAGGAAAGGCGTTACCAGTTTCATGACAACATATTTAAGAGAAATTGTGCAATCTACACACAGCCATTAAGCAATCTGTGTCAGAGAGATTACAATCCATGAGGAAGACAGGCATCTCCTAGGACATGAAACAACTTGGCTTGTCAAAGGGAAGATGACTTGAAGCACTTACCAATGAAGGTAAACGACAAGTCTTTTATACGGATTACACCAGAGCATGAAAAAATGAAAATCCGCAAAAATGAATTTAATAAAGAAAGACAAAACTGAACTTCCACTCAAACTTCACTGTCATTGAGTCTGATTCTGACTATTGGTGACCTTTCAGAACAAGGTAGAATTGCCCTTATGGGTTTCCAAGACTATAACTCTTTACAGGAGTTCTTTCTCCAACAAACTTTCTTTCTATGACTCTTTCTTTCTATAGTTCTTTCTATAACTCTTTTCCCAACCAAAAAAACTGAAAAGATCATTTCATTCTACTTGGATTAACAATCAGTGTCCATGGAAACAGCAGTCAAAAAATTCAAATATTGCTTTGGGTAAATATGTTGCAAAAGACCTCTTGAAAGTGTTAGGACAAAAGAAAAAGAAGAAAAAAATTCAAAAGAAAACAAACAAACAAAAGTGTTAGGACACAAAGATACGCCTTTGATGACTAAGGTATACATGAGCCAAGCTATATTTTCATCACTTTCTTTGCATGCTAAGGCGAGACAATGAGAAAAACATCAAGACTTGATATTTTCAAACCATGGTTCTGGCGAAGAATACTGAATCTCCCAAACCAGAATCCTTTGAAGCAAGGATTCACCTCTCCCCTACAGGAAAGAATATCAAGTTTGATGAAGGAGAAAATCAGCCAAAAGAGGGAAACTCCCAATAGGATGGACTGGCACAGAACCTGCAACACTGAATTCAAACATGGCAACAATAACAAAGCTAGCACAGGGGCGGACAACGTGGCATTGTTATAAGTAAAACTGCCAAGAGTCAAAGCTGACTTGATAGCAACTACATAATAGAAGTGCACAATTCTCTGAAAGGGAGGCACAAGAAAATGATTACTCCTAGTGGAGATTAAGGAATACTTCATAAATGAAGTGGACTTTCAAAAATGGTGGAGTTTTCTATAGAAATGGGGGGAGAGAATGTTGTAATATAATAAGCATAGAATATAACTGAAGGATGAGATACCGTATAAGTCTAATAATAATCTTGTCAAATCCTACACAAAAAAAAAGCGAAATAAACTTCTTTTGATTATTAAAGAATAAAGTGAACTTTTGCTCTAAGTTCTAACTTTTTGAAATAGTTCAACTTTTTTTTTAATTTGTTAAATTACTTTACCCTCAAGTCTCCGAGTCTCTAAAATCACAACTCATGCAGCCACCAAAAATACTAAGCACTAGTCTATCACAAATGTCCTGAAATTAGGCAAAAAAGAATTTGAGAATAGCATCAATTTCAACTTATAGTGACCCTATCAGACAGTGCATGTAGACCAAGCCCCTGAGGTTTTGAAACTGTAAATCTCTCTCTCCAGGAGTAGAAAGCCTTGCCTTTCTCCCGAGGAGCAGTTAGTGGTTTCAAACTGCTGCTCACCCAGCACATAACCTACTGTGCCATCAGGGCTCCTAACGCTAATACAGGAAAGAAGAATTCCTACTCCTCTGTTGTTAATGATTTAACAAATTTATACTCAATTAGGAAGCCTTGGTAGCACAGTGGGTTAAGCACTGGGTTGCTAACCACAAAGTCAGAGATTACGCCCACAAGCTGCTCCATAGCAACAAGATGAGGCAACTGCTCTCATTAAGATTGGAACCAATAATGTGGCCCTGGTGAGATGTGAGTGTTTTATAAAGGTCAGAAAGTGCTTTAAAAGATCACAGTGCCACAAGAGTAAACATTTCTTAGCGTCAAATCTTAACATGTTTAAAATTCTTCATTGACTCCTTGCTTCGTTTCAGGTGAACTTCAGTTACTGACAAAGGAATAAAAAGCTTTGCAAAAAATATCCCGTCTTAACTCCAACCATGTGCACACGAACATCCTGCCTTTCAAACCTGTACATTTTCTAATAATCGCTTACTTGTTTACCTCTCCTGAGTTTACTCTTCTCATTTTATTTTTCAAGTGAAATCAAGGTTTATTCTCAATAATATATTCCACTCCTACCGCCCTATCAAAGTTTCTAATCAAAGTATTAGGCAGCTCTTCTCTGGTACCGTTAGAACCTGACACACAACTCGAGCATACACGCACTTACTATAATTGTTTCCGTGCCACTCTCTTGAGATAACATGAGTTCTCCAGTGGATCATGAACTCTTTCATTTTCACTTCCGACACATGGCAGACATGAGTATGTTCTCAGTAAAAATATGCTTATTTATTGTAAAGATTTATTAATAAGTGGGGGGGAACCAACTCAATGGCAGTTGGTTTACATAAATAAAGGGAAGCCTGATAACACTGTCAGGTAAGTGTTGGGCTGCTAATCGAAAAGTCGGCAGTTCAAATCCACCATCCACTCCAAGTGAGAGAGAGAAGGCTGTCTGCCTCTTTGTCTATGTGCTGGTTCCATATGAGCCTAAGTGTTCTGAAATTCCCAATCTTGTTCATGGCCTTTACCTAGTCAATAAACACAATTAAACATCATTCTGGTGTTCTCTGCTTTAACCAAGATCCTTCTGATATCAGCAATGATATTTCTCATGGCATGTGCTCTTTCAAAATCAGCTTGAATTTTTGGTAGCTCCCTTTGAATGTGATGCTGTAGCCATTTTTTAATTATCTTCAGCAAACTTTTGCTTGCATATTAGTATTGTTCACTTTTTTCCTCATACTGTAGGATTGCCTTTCTTTGGAATAGGCACAAAAATGGATCTATTCCAGTTGGTTGCCAGATAGCTGTTTTCCAAATTCCTTGGCATAAGTTAGTGAGTGCGCCCAGTGCTTCATTTTGAAGCTAGTTGAAACATTTCACAGGTATTCAACCAATTCCTGGAGCCCTGTTTTTCAATACGCCTTCAGTGCAGCTTGGACTTCTTCCTTTGAAGCCAACAGTTCTTGGTGGCATATGCTACCCTCTTGTAAGGAGTGATGCTAATCAATTCTTTGTGCTACAGTAACTGGATTCCTTGCATCTTCTTTTGATGCTTCCTGAATGGTTCAATATTTTGCCCATAGAGCACAGATTAAGAGCTAGAAACACAGGGAATACAGGACAGATAAACTCCTTGGGACCAATATTGAGAGTAGCCATACCAGGAGGGGAAGGGGAAGGTGGGAGGAGAAAGAGAGAACCAATCACAATGACCTACCTATAACCTCCTCCCAGTGGGATGGACAACAGACAAAGGGGTAAAGGGAGACATCGGACAGTGCAAGACATGAAAAAATAATAATAATTTATAAATTATCAAGGGTTCATGAGGGGGGAGAAGGGAAGAGGAGGGAGGGGAAAAAAATGAGGAGCTGATACCAAGGGCTCAAGTAGAAAGAAAATGCTTTGAAAATGATGATGGCAACATGTACAACTGTGCTTGACACCATGGAGGGATGGATGGACTGGGATAAGAGTTGTATGAGCCCCCAATAAAATTATTTTTTAAATATATATTTTGCCCATAGAATCCTTCAGTATTGCAACTGAGCTTGAATTTTTACTTCATTGCAAGTAATGAAGTACTTTCAACTTGAGATGTGCTGAGTGTGTTCTTCCTGTTGGCTTCTTAATTCCTGCCCTTATTTTGGCTGATGATATTGATCTTCTCCACGATCTCTTCCTACAAATGTTGTCAATTTGATTCCTCTGAATTTCATCTGGTGAGGTCTGTGTGTATAGTCATCATTTATGTTGTTGAATTAGGGCAAGAAATATGAAACAGGGCAATAAAGGAAAAGGGACATAGGTAATATACAGAATGAAAAACAGGGGCAGAGTAGATGCACAGGCAGACAGACAAGCTGAACAGGTATGGGTGGATAAACAGGACTACGCCCATGAACACATGTAGGCATGGCAGAGGATATTTCTACACCTGTACTGGCATTCACTTGTATATAAATCAGTATAGTAGGTCAAGTGAAACAAAGTAATGAAAACTTCTCAGGCAGAACTAATACCTTGAAGACATGAGTCACTGGACATAGGAACTTAGGACCATCTCAAGAGACAGCTAAGTAAAATATGAAAACATGGTGCACAAAGAATATTCTGCATCCTACTGCTGTTACGTAGCAAGTAGGGTCTTAAAAGCTAAGGAATGGCCATCTACAATAGGTCTCTCCCTGTCCGGAGAAAAGAATGAAGAAAATCAAAGACTCAAAATAACAGTCCAAAGAACTAATAATGGTTCCCATGAACCACAATCTCCACTAACCTGAGACTAGAACTATGTAAATGGTGCCCACCGACAGCTACCAACTTTTCTGATTGGGATCATAGAAAGCCCTGGACAGGATGAGAGAAAACTGTGCAATAAAAGTCCAGACTGACTGATCTGGTAGAGACAGTGGAACCCATAGTATACTTGACCTCTTCTGGCTTCCCCGCTTGCATGAGGCAGAGATCAGACATGCCCCCATGCACCATCCTTCTATACCTACTCGGACACCAACTGCTCCATCCATGATACTCTTGCTTGTATGCCAGTTTCAATATTTCATTACATTGCCACAGAGACCTCACAGACAATATTCACAATTATGGGAGGCGGGGAGGGGTTTAGAAAAACTAAAAACTAAAATTCTGACAAATCAGAATCCGTAGACAGTAAGGATACAATCACTAGTCCACAGTAACACCTCTCGTCAGCCAGCTGCCCAGTTTCTCTCCATGTGGTCCCTTGGCTTCTGCCTCCATGGATCAGGAAGCCCAGCTGCCACCCTGCCTCACAGTTCCAGAGTCTCGGCCCTGCTCCCCTCCCCTGTTCTTCTTCATGGTTTCCTTGCCTGGACCCCTGGCATAAACCTAGTTCCTTTACTATGTTCCTTGGTCTCTGGTGCCTCTGGTCTAGGTCTCTGCCATTTCAGAGATCTGAACTTCTGATGGCCCTGCTATTTCTCTCTCTGCTTCTGAGATGGCTGTGAAACAGAGGAATGGCTTTGATGAAGGTGTGGTTTTTGTCTTTCAGCAGAGCAAAGCCCTAAGGAAACAAAAGGTATGACTTGGTTCACACCCTCTACTAAGGTCAAGACTTGATCCCACCTTTATGCTGTCCATCAGCCTAGCAAAAAACACCCTCTACATGGGATTATAGCCACAGGCATAGAGTACATAATTATAATACATCACCTAAGGAATTATTAAGAAGACCTGGTTGTATCTTGGGCTACACATGGGGCCGCTAACCCCACGGTCAGCAACTCAAGCCCACCAGAGAAAGAAGAGGCTTTCTATTCCCATAAAGAGTATATCATTAGAAACCCACATGGGCATTTCTAATCTAATTCTATCAGGTCACTAGGAGTCAAATCAACTCAAAGGCAGAGGGTGTTTTTGGAAGAAATGATTGCTAAAAGGGCAGTACTGATTGACACATCTCAAGCCCCCAAACTGTGGCCCTTAGACACCTTTCAAACCTGGCAGTGAACCCACCCCTTGCAGCCAAACCACAAGCCAGCCTATAAAATGAACGCTAACACTCGTGAAGACAGAGCCCGTTGGGTCAATTTATCCAGACTAGGCTAAAGAGGAAAGATTTTCCCCAAAATGAAGCTCAGACACCAAGAGGGGCAGGAAAGGGCAAATGCATACAGGGAACCCTGGGAGGAAGGAGGAAGAGAGTCCTGCTACACTGAAAGAATTGCACCCACTATCCTGAAACAGTTATAAATTGTTGAATAACAGTGTATAAATTGTTGAATAGAAAGCTATTATTTGCTCTGTACATTTTCAACCTTACCAGAATTAAAAAAAAAAAAAAAAAAACCAAGAAGACAAAAGTCAGAATTTTTCAAAGGGCCTCTATTGGAGGAGAGAGAAAAAATACAGTGGGCTCATTAAAACAAGCAAAACTGAACTTTGGCTCCAAAAAGACTAAACAGGACTAAAACCCACTGCCACTGAGCCAACTCTGACTCCTGGTGACCTTATGCCGTTTCTGGGGCTATAAACCTTTGTGGGAACAGTCTCATTTTCCTCCCATGGAGTAGCTAGTGGATTTGAACCAATGGCTTTGTGGTTAGCAGCAACCCAATGCCTAATCCACAGCACCACTAGGACTTCTCACAGAGAAAGGACTAAAGCTAGCTGACAAACATGGATTTCATCATTGTGAACCTATCTTAACTTCTAAAAGGGCAATTTTTTTGAAATGACTAAGTAAAATTCTGAATGAGTAGTGAGAAAGTAGAGGGAATGACTGGAAATAAGACAGTAGGTTTAAAGATATAACAAACTCCAAGACACCAGAGAAAGGTTTTAAGAGAAGAAAATCTATTTGCTTATCACTAGAAGAAAAAGAACCATAGAAAAGGACAACATATGTTTTTAAAAGTCCTTCCTTGGAGAGCCAAGAAAGAGAAAACTGAACAGGAATATTTTCCCCAAGTTAGATAGAAAGTGTATGGGTATGATCTTTTCAAATTTCCTTCAGAAAGCAAATCTCTTTTGCTCTATCTTTTATGGTACAAGTAACCCAGTACTCCTGTTTTCATGAGAAAGCTTAGGAGAGTAGCTGGTTTCCTGTTCTTCCATTTGTAAAAGGAAATGCAGAGACAGTGGTCTCCAAGACAGCAGCAAACAAAAAATCATACTGCTATTTACTTCCTCATGACCAGCATCAGTCCACAAAATCCTGAAACGACAGGCACTCAAAACAGCCTACATTTCCCTTCAAATCCTCAAGAGCAATGGGCTTACCAGGTTAATACTTCTACATAATCATGGCAAAATGCAGAAAAGGAAAAGGTATCTCCGTGTTGTATGTCATTTTCCAACCATAGGGACCTTAGAAGTGAAAGAATAGGACTGCCACATAAGTGTTTCTGGGCTGAAAAGCGTTATGGGAGCAGTTTATCAGCCCTTTTCTCCCGCAGAGCAGCTGGTAAATTAGAACTATCAACTTCTTGGTCAGCAATCGAGTGTTTTAACTATTGCAACACAAACACTCTAAATAAATGTACAGGAAATGACCAAATTACTACAGAACTGTGGAAACATAAAAACCATATGAACAATTTTCTTCATAGAATATAAAGCTATTTTAGCTAAAAATGTATCACTTAAAATGAAAAGCAACGTATGGTACTAAAAATGCCAGACTTAGAAACTGGACAGAGTAATTTTATATTGCTGCATTACCACTGTAATACAGAAAACTACTAGGTACTCCCTGAAATTATAAAAAGAATCAAGTGACATAGCATAGATAACTCCTATTGCCTGGCAGTAGCTATAGTCTCAAGTAAAGCTATATTTACTTGGTTTTGTGGGATCAATATAACTTCATACACATTAATTACCTTGATTGCCTAATACCTTACACAAAATGTATTAAAGCGCCTATGATTATATCAAGGACAGAGCCCCAATGGTAGTCAGGTAAACATTGGACTGCTAAAGGCAAAGTTTTCACACAGTTCAAACCACCACCCACTATGAGAAAAAAGATGAGGGTAGGGGGATGGGGAGGGAGAAAATGAGGAACTGATGGCAAGGGCTCAAGTAGAGGGAAAATGTTTTGAAAGTGATGATGACAACAGATGTGCTTGAAACAATGGATGGCTGTGTGGGCTGTGATGAGAGCTGTATGAGCCCCCAATAAAATGACTTATTAAAAAAAAGAAAGACGAGGCTGTCTGGGGATCACTATGAGTCGGAAATCATCTGATGTCAGTGGGTTTCCTGAAGTATGTCAAAGAGCCCTGATAATACAGTTGTTAACTGTTATCTGCTAACCCAAAAGTCAGAGGTTCAAACCTACTAGCAGCTCTGAGAAAGATGTGAGCCTATCCTTCCATAAAGATCACAACCTTGAAAGTCCTACAGAGCTATTCTGGTGTTTCACAGGATCACTTTGAGTTGCAAATGGCTACACAATAGGCTTAGTTTTTATTACTCCAGCACTAGAGACATATAATGAGATAATCCACGACATTAATGTAAGAAGGGAACCTTAATGTGGTAACTACAACATAGCTTTGGAAGTCATCACAACTGGAAGTCATCAAAAATGTCTTGGAGCATTTAAAAATAGCTATCCTAAGCACTGGTGAACTGAAATGAACTGATATTGACCATTTTGAATCAGATAATCATATAGTCTACAACACCAAGAATAACAAATTGAAGAATAGCATCATATATATTGTCAGAAAAAAAATTTGGTTCAAGATCTATACAGAAGCACAACACTGTCAGTGACACTACATATGGAAGTGAACAAAGTATCGCACTACAAAGAAGACCAACTAATATTGCATTAGTCAAATTTATACACCAAGCACAAATGCCAAAGAGGGAGAAAATGAGCATTTTTACCAACTCCTGTGATTTGAAATTGATCAAACAAGTCAAGGTGCGTTGATAATTCATTACGGATGACTGGAATGCAAAAGGCAGAAACAAGCAACATAAATCTTTACAGGAGCGGACAGCCTCATCTTTCTCTCTTTAGGTGGCTGTTGGGTTTAAACTGCCGAACTTGCCATTAACAATCATCCCAACAGCACATCAAGATTAACAGTTAGAAAATATAGGCTCAGTGATAGAAACAATACCAGAGATGCATGACAGAAGTGTGCAAAACCAGTGACCTACTCATTGGAAATATCTTTTTTCAACAACATAATGGCCACTATACACGTGGACCTCACCAGACAGAGTGTACCGGGATCAAAACTACATTTGTGGAAAATGATGAAGAACCACAATCAGAACAAGATCATGATCCAACTACAGAGCCAGACCATCAACTGATCACATGCAAGCTGAAGTGGAAGAAAGTGATAAGTTCTTTTTTTTTTTTTTTTTTTGAAAGTGATAAGTTCTTAAGAACTGAAGTGCAACCTTGAGTATATCCTACCTGAATTCAGACACCAGCTCAAGAACAGATTCAATGCACTGAATACTAATTATAGATGATTTAATGAGTTGTGGGGTGACAACAAGGGCATCATAAATGATGAAAACAAAAAGTCATTAATAAGACAGGTAAGAAAAGTAAAAATTGGAAGAGACTGAAACTGCTCTTGAACATAAAGAGGCTTTCTACTCCCTTAAAGATGTACAGTCTCAGATACCCACAGGGACAGTGTCCTACAGGGCCACAATGAGTTGGAATCCACTTGATGGCAGTGATTTTGGTTTGGGTTTTGAATCAATATCACATATATACTGTAATTCAAAACCAGTTACAGCAGCACCTCAACAGTGAGATGCCAGAAATTCAAGCCACATTCAGAAAAGGACATGGGATGTCATCATCACAGATGAAGAAAACTGGATGTTGGCAGAAAGACTATAATATAACACCAGAGAGGTATTTACCTGTGTTTTATTAACTATGCAAAAGCATTCAACTGTGTGAAACATAAATTAGAGGTGGCATTACAAAGAATGAGAATTCTACAACACCTTACTTACTGTGTTCATGTGGAGTCTAGGTAAATAATCTGATAAGCTGGACTATACAAAGAAGTATACCAGGATTAGAGGAAAACTCATTAGCAACCTGCAGTATGGCTGAATGCAAAGACTACTTGATGCACCTACTGATGAAGGGAGAGGGAGACCATACCCTTCAGTGTGAATTACATCTAAACATTTTTTAGTCCCTATAACAACCAACAAACATCATGATAAATGGCAGAGAAATTGAAGCTGTTAAAAATTTCATTCTTCTTGGATCAATAATCAATGCCCAAAGAGCAGTCAAGAAACCAAACAACAAAAGCAAGAAAGCAAGCAAGAAGGAAGGAAGGAAGGGAGGGAGGGAGGGAGGGAAGAAAGGAAGGAAGGAAGGAAGAGAGAAAGAAAGGAAGAAAGAAAGAAACCAAACAACATATTACTTTGGACAATCTGCAGCAAAAGACTTTCCGCTTGTTAAAAAGCAAAAATGTCCCTTTGAGGACTAAGATGGACCTGACCCAACCCAAAGTATTACCCCATATACATCAGAAAGCTGGGCAATAAAAAAAGACCAAAGTGTTGGCAAAGAATACTG
This sequence comes from Echinops telfairi, assembly GCF_000313985.2. NCBI lineage: Eukaryota > Metazoa > Chordata > Mammalia > Afrosoricida > Tenrecidae > Echinops > Echinops telfairi. The sequence goes on along the minus strand of NW_022103906.1, from coordinate 80,570,797 downwards.
ACTGACTGACTGACTGACTGACTGACTACATGGTGAACTGCCAGAAAAACAAAGCAACTCTGTCTTGGAGAAAGTACAGCCAAAGTGCTCCTTAGAAGCAAGGATGGCAAGACTTCGTCTCTTGCTAGACACATGATTAGAGATCAATTACTGGAGAAAGACAAAATGCTTGATAAAGTAGTGGGTTAGAGAAAATGAGGGAGACCCTTTTTGATGGGCACTGTTACTGTAACAGTGAGTGAGCTCAGGCATAAAAACAATGAGGATGTCATTGGATTAGGCAGTGTCTGGTTCTGTTGTACATGAAGTGGCATGGTACCTAGCAACACAGCCACTGTCCTTGTTAGCTGCCAGAGTCAACCCCCACACAAGCCCATCTGCAACAGAACAAAACGCTGTGAATCTGACCGTTATGATCCACGGGGTTGATTTTCAGAAAGTCACCAAGTCTTTCTCCCCTGCCCATTCTAGTATGCAAACTTCCCTGAAACTGGTTCAGTACCTTAGCAACACACAAGCCACTACAGACAGACTGCTGATAGCAGTGCCTAACGTGAATCAAGTCCGTGTCTACCACACTGAATTCTCGAGATGAGATTAGATAGATAGACATATAGAGTATATAGTATATATACCCAAATATATAGACACCCCCCCAAAAAAACAACAGAATCCCCCCCCAAAAAAAAGCTATGTGTTTGTTTGGTTTTTTTACAAAACAACCTTATCATCTTCAAAGTACTCTCCGTTACACTTAATACACTTGTCAAATCTGCAATTCCATTCTTGGAAACGTTTTTTCAAACTCATCTGTTTGGATAGCTAACAGCACCTCCCTCGTTTTTTTCTCTACCTTATGCATTGTCAACTTACTGCCCTTTCATGTCCTTCTTCATTCCCAGGAGCGAGGTAAGTAAGGTGTGTGGGGCAAGAGAGGCATCTTGTGTTTTGCTAAAAAAATTGGTGCACTGATATGGCTGCATGAGCAGGTGCATTGTCATGGTGGCAAAACCAGTCCCCCGTCTGCCACAAATCAGGCCTTTTTTGCCACAATATAGCCTGTTAGGCTATATTTTCAGAACCTCTAAATAGAAAGCTTGATTACAGTCTGACCTCGTGGAACAAACTCCAAATGCACTACGAGTCGACATTTTCACCTGTTTGGGAAGTTGAGGAACATCCGGAACGAGATTTGTCATCAAACGTGTCACCTTTTTTGAAATGAAAAAAACCTTCATATCTTTGAGTTTTTCCCATAGCACTGTTCTTGCAAGCCGTGTTCAACATCACAACAGTTTCTACGGCATTTTTTCCAAACAGGAAAAAAAATTTCACAGCCCCACAGTCTCTTAATTCGGCCATCACAAAAAAAAACAATGTTTGAGCTAAAGTGCTTGTAGGAAAAATTTCACTGTGACCTAAGAGAACCTTCCCAGGTGATGCCACTGGGTGCACTAACTCAGAGTAAGATGCTCGATGCTCTCCAAGCAGGAAAAATGGGAACTACAAAGCTCCACTCTGCCCAGAAACGTTAGTTAGTTATTTAAACCCACCAGTAGTCCCTTGGGACAAAATGAGGCTGGCTACTCTCAAAAAGCTTTCTAAATATATAAATAAGCTTTCCAGTCACAGAAACTTTATAAAGGGTCAATGTGAGTTGGAATCAAGTAGATAGCAGGGGATTATTGAATTAGATACATATTCAATATTCCCATCGAGTCAGTTCTAACTCACATCAACTCACTGTGTGTTGCTATAATCTATGGATTATTGCTAGAAGCTATGGACTCAAGCATACCAATCATCACGAGTCAGAGCCAACCGAAACTACCAACAGCAACAAATGCATATGAGTGACTATAAACATGGAGAACCAGAGCCAAAAATGCTTGCCTACATGGCACATACATTTTAGTGTCAACAAAGCTGCAGCTGTCAAGTCAAATCCATCTCATTGTGACCTACAGGATAGAGTAGAACTGATCCATGTAACATGGGGTTTCCAAGGCTGTATGTAACCTTTAGAGATGCAGCCTGCCACGTCTTTCTCCCACAGAGAAACTACTGGTGGGTATGAACCATCTACCTTTCAGTTAGCAGGCAAGCACTTCCCTAGTGCTCTACTGTGGCTCATTTTAGTGTAATCACAGCTTGGTATTTAATGAATGAATGAACATAAGAACAATTAAGTCCATTCACTAAAAGCCAGGCTCTGGATTATCTCCAAATTTGTGTCTGACAAGATTACAGAATATATCATTTAATGGTATCTAAAACAGCACTGTTTGGGTCCCAGAACACAGACACAAACTAATAATGCTAGGCATGTTTAATGTACTAGATGTATCTTCATTACAAAGAGTCTTGGTGGCACAGTGCTATAGCGCTCAGTTGCTAACTTAATGGTCAGGGTTCAAATCTCCCCACACCAGTCCCTCCGCGAGGACAAAGAGATGACAGCCTACTTCCCTAAAGAAGTAGGCTTGGAAACCCTATGGTGAAAAGTCCTATATGGTTCCTATGAGTCAGAATTGTCTCCATGGCAATCATCTGTTGTTTTTAAAGTGCCCCCCCCCCATTATTAGTAGGCATGGAGCCCTGGTGGCACAGAGGTTAAGGCAATCAGCTGCTAACCTAAAGGTCAGCGGTTCAAACATCGCAGCTGCTCCCTGAGCGAGACGGCCTCCCCATGCCCTCCCATCAGAAGTCCAGCCTAGGAAACACTGTAGGCTACTCTGCTCTTTTCCAGTCCTGCGTCAGAATCAACTCAAAGGCATGGAACAACAACATCTTCATATATGGGAGTGCCTGAGTGCCACAAGTGACTAAATATTTGATTACTGGCCAAAAAGTTAGCAGTTCAAACCCACTCAGAGACAACTTGAAAGGCAGACCCGGCAATCGGCTTCCAAAAAGTCACAGGCATGAAAGCTCTATAAAGTGCAATTCTGCTCTGTGTGCACGGGGCAGCAGGAGTCAGGATCAAACCCACAATCTGCACATTTAACTATTAGATCGTTACAGAAGGTTTAAATTCTAACTTTTTCACATAGAAAACCCTTATCTCCTCTCTAGACAGAGATTCCCAGAGCATAAGCGAAAACGCACACACTGACATTTCAATATGACCAAGCAGAGGAGAAGATGCCAGCACCAAGTACCCCTGGTTGGCGACCACGAAACACCAAACTCACGTTACTGGGAAGCAAAATTATTGCATTGATCATCAATGTATGATAGGCCTGCCCCTCTCCTTACACTCCCACCCCAACTCTGTAAAAATCACACAGCAATCTATTAGTAAAACCAATGTCTTGGATTTCATATCCCTACTACTGGCTACTGTTTTTACTTTTGTTTCAATACAATCCTAGACACCACAACTTCACATAGCAGGGACCATGAGGGGTTTCAAAAAGCTCACCTCATAGTAGAAAACCGGACTGTTTCCACAACACTATGAGACACTCATATTTCAGTACTGGATAGCAGTTGCCTCCTTCATTTATTTCAGATATTGGTGGAAACTACTGATTGAACAGCAAAGAGTACTGAAGTAAAGAAACGCATGAGATATTAGAGCTAGAACTACATATTACTCTTACAACTTGCTACCCACTTTGTCTTTTATAAGCCATTCAACCTCCTTGTTTACTCCATTTCCTTAGCTATACAATGGGGGGGTGATTGATCAATCCTCTTGGGATTGATGCAGGGATTAAATTAGATAGCATTAAACAAGAGCTGGCACATATGAAATATTATGAAAACCTTAGTTTACGCCTGTCTCTCTCATTAGGCTACCACCAAATGGCCAGAAAGGCAAAGCATAACTAAACATAGCCAAAGTGAAGACTTGCAGTACAACAATAATTGAAAATGAGAAAGCATACTTTGCATTCAGTCAAAAAAACACTAATTGACTACTATATCCAACAGACAGTGTTATAGGCACTCAGAATACAGCTGCCTCAGAAAAAGGCACCTTTAAAGATTCAAAAGAGCAGTTCCACCAATACGCTCAATGAGTAAAATAAGAACTTTTTCACATGCATGCTGTCATTCATGTGGCACTTGTTATGAACTAAGGTATTTTGTTAATAATTTTTCATATACATACCATGCATACAAAACACACACACAGGGATGAGGCTCATCAACTTTCAAAAAGTTCAAAGAAAAATGGAATTAAAAATAAGGGAATTTTTCTATAAACTTTTTGAAGCCCCTCACTTATCGTTCTGAAGGTGGGGGCTATGTTTTATTTATCCTCAAAGATCAAAGTCCTAGCAGCAAAATTTTCAAAAACTAGTTATTTATTCATTTAACAAGTATTGACTGGGGAAAAAGGGGGAAGCTGATGTCAAGAGTTCAAATAGAAAGTAAATGTTTAGAAAATGATGATGGCAACATATGTACAAATATGCTTGACACAACTGATGTATGGAATGTTTAAAGATATGTCAGAGCCTCCAATAATTTTTTAAAGTATTTACTGAGTACTGTCCATTTGTCAGACACTGTGTTAAACACTGACGATACAGCGGTTAGAAAAAGACATACTGCCTCCCTTCATTGAGCTTATAGTCCAGTTGAACCAGAGAGCCTGGGGGGTGGGGGGTACCCTATAAGCTACTTCCAGATAAAATTTAAACAATCTAAAACTGGGGGGGGGAATTTTATGCCAAATATTGATCATTGAAAAGTATATGAAGTTTGTGATCTGACGGAGCACTAATACAAAGTCTATTAACGTTAATGTAGTTATTTTCTATCATTCAAGGTAAGATACCTGCCAATATTCTCTAAAATGTCCAGCTTATATTTAAATAAAATGAATATATTTTTGACCTATGTTTTTTCTCCCAAACTGTACTTCCATGAAACTTTTATACAAAAATAACAAATGCTTTTTTTACTCAGTAATGCATATTTCCCTCTGGAAAAGTTAAGAGAAATAGACAATATCCCTATTACAAGGAAAGCCTTTTATAAAGTAAACAGATACCTAACATTACCCAGAAATTACCCCAGCAATGCACAGAAATCAAATATCGTTCGTCCAACAGGAAAGGCCAAACATACAATTCACAGAAATACATCACTTTTTTTGATGGACTAGGTCTTAGAGACGGAACACTCTCCATGCAGGTACACTGAGTGGGCTCCCTAGTTCCAACAAATGGAAATCCTATCATCTGTCCAGCTGGTTTCCAGAGGTTATGAATCTACTTATAATTAGGTATTTGGGAGAGATTCTCCTATCTCGCACATATACTATCAGGGGGAAAGACAAAAACAAAAAACAAAAAACTATAGGTCTTGTTGACATGGCTTGAATTTCACGGTCAGTCAAATGTCTCTAGACACAGTGAAGGAACTAATCTAAAGAGTCAGAGGGGAAGGAGGGGACAAATCCATATCAAGGGTGAAGTCAACAGCACAAAAGCGAAATTCTTCAATCACATATTACACAAAGAATACATTTTTTCATATGAAAATCAAAATTTGCTGAAGCAACAGCATGAGCAACTCTTTTCAATGAAGTAAGACTTCGCAGGTGACAGCAAATGTCTATTACAGAACCCATAACTATACAAGGTGCTTTATGAGAACCAAGAAAATGATACACTCCTGTCACATAAAACCAACTACAGAGGAAAGCTTACCAGATTCAAATCAATTGACTTCAGAGACATACAACAAAGGAATATATAGTCTGCATTAGTTCAAAAGCTTAATAAATCCAGCAGAATTACAACTTAGCCTATAAGGCCAGTCTCTGTATACAATTAATAAATCTCTGAAGTCTCTGAGAAAGCAAGTAGATCATTTTAGCACCTACAAGAGCCACAGCATAATTCTTAAAACTGAAAAATAAGTACACATTTCAGAGCAAATCTTCATTAGCCTATTGTTAGGATTCTGAAACATTTTAAAGAGGGCTGTAAAACAGTTTCATTAGTATCATTCAAGAAAGAGTGCTACTATCTTTCATTCTTCTAGCAATTGAAAAGCTACCAAATGTCCATTTCTACATTATTGATCCCTTGCCTTTTAACATCCCCATAACAGCTGCTTGACAAATTACCTCACCTTATTCCTCAGGGGGGGAAGGACAGCATTGGGATCCATGAATTCAAAAATGGGACCACAAGCTAATCAGTGGCAGATAAGCTAATTGCTTCAGGAGTTAGACACTGCTCTTCAGGACCAGCAGTTATAACATAATACAATTAAATGCTATGTACTCTAAATAGTTCATTTGTACTTAAATGGGGCAAGCAGAACTTTTCACATCTTTGTAAGGATTTCTACAAAAGGCCTAACCTTTCCAACATTTAGGCTGACTAGTTTGCACATTCAGATGTAGCTTTTGCCTTTTAACTGAAGACATTGTTAAGTCCCCAAACATATTCTATCCAATAAGAATGAGTTTCTAAAGTATTTTCCACATACATGTCAGAGTAATTTAATATGGTAAGATATTTGTGTTGAATTTGCCTAGATTCATTCTCTGATCCATGTCAAAACTGCCTATCGGGCACTAAGAGAAAAGAGTCCGAGGAAACGGTGAACTTGTAGATTCAGTAGAACATCAAAACTGCTTTCCCCCATAAGATTAACAAAATGGTATGGATTTAAAGATGTGTTTTAATAAATAGCATTTCCGAGTCACATCACTCTTGGTTAAGCTGGCCTCTTTCTAGAAGAGTGGTTCTCAACCTTCCTAATGCCACGACCCTTTAATACAGTTCCTCATGTAGTGTGTGGTGACCCCCAACCATAAAATTATTTCCGCTGCTACTTCATCACTGTCATTTCGGTACTGTGATGAATGGGGCGACCCCTGTGAAAGGGTCGTTCGACCCCCACAGGTTGGGAACCACTGTTCTAGCAAGCAGCAACAGACTCTCGAACTCAAGACCAGTCTCATAAAAACACTTGTCAATTCCTTCAAAACTATCATTTAGGTAAAGTTTTACACTGAGGGTAATATAGTTTCAAGATTTCTCCACCATGAAAACAAAAAGAAGCTGCACACATTTATTAAAACTTTGGTACAAATGCACTTTTTGTAACCCATTCCCACAGCAAAACTGTGGGCATCCAAGCAGCTATTCTACTATTGGGGATGCTAATACCCACTAACCAAGCCACTGGGTATGCATGTTTCTCTCAAGCCTCCCTCCTAGTGACCCTGTCCCTCCGGGAACCTTGGCTAGCTACCTGGCTGGATCTCCAGCCTCGAAGCTCCAATATCAGGTTTGACCTCTCCCGCCTGCAGAGGCGACAGCGTTGATTTTTGCCTTTAAAAGTTGGTAGCTGCAAACTTCTTTCAGCATCCCTGCCAAGTGGAGCACTCTGCTCACTTCCTCGCCGACTTGAACCACCCCCAAACAGTTGGAGAGTAAGCTGAAGTTAGACGCCCGCCGACACTTTCGGGAAGGGTGACACCCCAGAAAACTCACTTCTCCCCTCCAGCCCTTGCACCCCGGGACTCCGGCCCTCGGCTCGTGCTCCCCACGAATTCCCCTCTGGAGACGGGACAAGGGCACGGAACGCCGACTGTTGTCGTGCCCCCGCCAAGGTGCCCCAGCGCCGGCCGGCCGGCTCCTCCTGGAGGGAAGCAAGTTCCGCTCGCCACACAAAAGAGCCCGGTCCACGGCACTGCCGCGGCCCTCCCTAGCCCGGTGCCACCCTCCGGGGCACCCGCGGCCCCGCTCTCCCGCCGCCCGAGCGGTCTCCGCTGGAGGCTTCC
>NW_022103906.1:80552771-80562935 GCF_000313985.2 Echinops telfairi | reverse complement strand
GGCCCCGCTAACTGCCAACCTCCGGACGCGGGCCGCCGCGCTTACCCGGGCCTCGTCCGGGGCGCCGCCGCCGCTCCCTCCGGCCTTGGTGGCAGGGCAGCTGGCAGCGCGGGTCTTGGAGGAGCGGGTCCGCGACGAGATGAAATGGCTACTGCCGCCGATTGCCCCAGGATCTGCTCCGGCCCCAGGCCCAGGCCCAGGCCCAGGCGACTTGGACCCGAGAAGGCGTAGAGAGCTCTTCCGGGTGTTCACCATGGTCCGGCCAGGGGAACGGGATCCGCGCCGCGGCCGCCGCGCCCCGGGGAGACGAGTGAGGCCGGTCCACCAGCCGGGCACTCACGGCCAGCGGAGCTCAGGCGGGCCGGGAGGGACGAGCCGGCCCGGGCTGTGCGGCGCGCGGGCGAGGACAGGCGAGCGTGAGGCCGAGGAAAGGAAGTCGGCGTGCAAAGGCAGGTCGCGAAGGCGGGAGCGATGCGCCCGGCCGGCACGCAGCCCCGCTGCCGGCTTCGCCCTCCTCAGCGGGAGCTGAGCGGAGCCGCCATTTCTGCCCCTTTCTCTCTCGTTCTAGCTCTCACTCTGTGCGTCAGGGCTCCAGCGCCGCAGGGCCGACGCGACCGCTTCGGGCCGTGACCGCTGCGGGGCGCTGCAGGGCCACCCAGCCCTGCCCTTCGCGCTTGCTGCCCCTCCCCCTCCACTCCCCCTCCTTCAGCTCCCATTAGGCCCCGCCCAGCGATCGGCTGCGGGGCGCTGCAGGGCCGCCCAGCCCTGCCCTTCGCGCTTGCTGCCCCTCCCCCTCCACTCCCCCTCCTTCAGCTCCCATTAGGCCCCGCCCAGCGATCGGCGCCAACGCGGGGCTGCGGAGGAAGGGACGCTCTGGGCTCAGTCATCTCTATGATTTTCTGGTCTAGCGGGCAATCCAGGCTCTGTAGGGGGCTGGGGGCACCCAGTCATTATGAGCTGGGAGCGCAGTAAATGGTCCTCCAGCCCTTCACACCTTGTCGAGACCGAGCACCCTAGACACTCCCACCATTTACCTTAACTGACCTAACGACTAGGAAAGGGGGGGGGGGGGGGGGGGGGGGGCGGGGGAAGGGCGGCGAAGCCGGTGATGGAGAAGGTGCAGTGAACTGAGTTGGAATCCCAGAGCCACCTCGTAAAAATGAGAATAAACTGTGCAAAAACACATGTGCAGTATCTGGCAACAGAGTGGCTAAAAGGCGGGGAAGGGGAGGGAGAGCTACAATCCTTCACCTTTAAACAAAGCCAAGCAGGAAGGGTCGTTTCCTACAACCTCAGCCAGATCCAAGGCGGAGCCACAAAGGAACAATTTCTGCCCACTGGCCCCCAAAATAGAAAATTTGTGATTTAGCTTTCAAAGAAAAATATGTTACGGCTTGCAATATATATTACAACTGATGCTGTAAAGTAGGAAGTATGTTTGTTTCACAAACCCATGGTACAGAAGAAGTGTCTAGCCTATGATTGGGCAGAAGTTCTTAGTGTTGACTACACTGGGGGAAATAGAAGACTAGAAGAGACCTGTGGAAATCACCGGGCGCCTTCAAAATTAGAGCACGCAGCCATCGGAGCTGCCAATCATTTAGCAGAAATGCACATAGCACTGGGGCCGAGGCTGGTTTTCTTTGTGGAAGCTGTACATTCCAGGAAGTGACTAATCTTTGTTATGTTAATTTGAATGTCGTAGGCCTTCCTAGTCACTTCACACACCACTGAAAACTAGCCTTTTAACTTCTGTGTGGAGATCTCAGATTGGAAGTGGGCCTGAATTTTCCTGAGTCCTAAAGCTATGAAATCACTTCAAACCTTTCAATTTGGTGAAGAATAGTAAGTGTGGGGAGTGTCTGGGGAGGTGTACAAATGAGTATGGTAGCAATGTGATAGCAAGGATTTGATTGCTTTCCTCCTTTCTTCCTTTTGCATTTGGTTATATAGTCTTAAACCTGGGACAGTGTATTAGAGATTAAATTCTGACCACTCTTGCTGAAGGCTATGCATGACAGGGAAGCCCAAAACCTGGAGTCCCCAAGGAGATTAAGTCTCCATTTGAATTCCTTCTGACCATTGATAAGGGATGTGAATAGTCTTGCCCTCAGGCAGAGGGAATCACCTCCACTCCCTTTAGCCTGCCCAGGGAGGGGCAGTCTCCCTCAGGGGGTTGCCTGGGTGTATCTTTGATGGCCATCACTGCACTGGGACTGGTCCTTGGGATCCCATAACCAGGAGTCATGCCTTCTAAGCCTTGCCCTGCCAGCCATGGTGCAGCCAGCCATAGCCACTCTCCTGTCTAACATAATGTACACGTCTAACAATCATGGTCCTCTTCCCACTTCGAGAGCTCTACCTGTAACTAGGATGTATTGATCTGCTGCTAGTCATGAATTTGTGAGTTTCCTTTGTGTTCCATGCCTTTCTTGTGGTCACTTCCTGCCTGTAAACCCACTGACCTTTGTGACCCCCATGCTAACCTCAGCAGGATCCTATGTCTTTGCCTTGTCTTTGGCTTATTTAAGACTTAAATGTTCTCCTTGAATTATATTTGAGATTTTCGATCTCTTTTGTTCTCTAAAACAACAGAAAATATTACAATTTGAGTTACTGTAGCCAATACTATTTACTATCAAAAAGTGCTTGCCCTAAACCCAACTGGTATTAGGTATGTTGCCCTGCTTAGATATGTGGATATTGAAAGACATTAATAACAGAGATGTAGCGCCATTCCCCACCCCCAGTTCACAGACTAGGAGGACATAAAGGACAGGCAAGGAACTGTTGAGCTACAATACAATGTGATAAAAATGAGGCACAAACATGCAGTGATATTAAAGAAACCCTGTGTGAGCGGTGATGGCCCTTAAACCACAAGACAGAAAACAAGGACATTGCCCTTGCATTAACATGACAGGTTTTGGTCTAAGAGACAAGGGTCTACCCTTGCAAAAGATGATATAGAAAAATTTCCCCTAGCACCAATCCCCATGCTCAGTGTAAACAGCTCAATCAATTATGAAATCAATCTGAACCAAGCAACAATTCATGGACTATATTGCCATAAACTCCTGTCAATAGTACCTTAAATTCTAGATCATTGGATAAATTATTGATGCTATCAATGTAATCATCTTATACTCTACTGCAAGGGTGTCAAACTGGCATCCCGCGAGCTGAATGCGGCCCCAAGGTAATTTTTTATGGCCCACAATGCTCTGAAATAAAATGAAAATAGAAAAAAATTGCTATGAAGAAAATAGTGCTTAAGGGAGATCGAGCAATATGCACACTCAATTCCCTCATTACATTTTATTTTAGAGCACCGTGGACCACAAAAAATTACCTCAGGGCGGGCCACCAGTTTGATACCCCTGCTCTAAGGGGATAATTGACAATGTTCAACTTTTTTGTTTCTTTTGTTTGGGGAAGTTCTTTATGTTTCGTTTATTTGGTTCTGTTTTTGCTGATTGTTTTTGTCATAATATGACTGCCAAAGTAAACCGGAGTCATTCATATCTGGGGACAAGCAGTTAGATTCTAGGCTCCCACTTAATTCTAGCCCTATTCCAGAAGTTCTTATCACAGGACTCTGCTTAATACTCACCTTCATGAAGAGATCACTGAAAATAAGTATGGTGAAGAAAGCAGATAGTACTATCAATTGGAGTCTTCAAAGTCTGGGGTCTGGAGTCTGGGGTCTGGGGTCTTCAAAGCTTATTATAATCAAACAAGCAGCTACCTAAATGAGGCATCAACTAAGTCCACATCTAAAAAGATGACAATAACAAAATCCAAATATGATGAAGGGAAATGTATCAGAGCTTAAACTGTAAACACCCAATTTGTAGAAGAACATGGAGAAGAATGGAAACCCAAACTCCATCTGCAGTGTCTGGTTCGATTGGACCTCTGGCAGATCCCCTCTAGTCTTAGATGAGGCACTCAAACAGCTTTACTATGAGACAGATTATTGTAAACTTGGTTAGGGTGGATCCAACGACGGTATAATATGATACTTGGTCAGTTGACTGCTCGCATGAACCAACCTGAATTTGCTCTAGGCTCAAATATTTCTCAATTCTTCCAAGAAAGAAATTTCTTCTGACTTTTTCAATATTGCTTTTTTCTTTATTACTCTCTATTTTTATCTTTATGTTGTTATTGTTGTTTTCTTCATACTGTATGGTTTTGGTTTTTATTGTTTCTGTTAGTCTCCCAGTTTGTGAAGCACAGAAGGAGCTGATGCATAGAGACAAGAACTGAGGCAATGGGCTATCAGGAGGAGGGAAAGAGGGAAGGGGAGGGGAATTGGGGAGTGATCAGGGGATGCAGGAGAGGGGAGAGAGCATTAGAGCTGATGGGGATGATACATATACAACTCTTTTTAGAAGCTGTTTAACTGTGAAAGTGTATGACATGTGAATATTATATTGAAGCAAACTGACCAAAGGAATGCTATTTGTTGACTGCTGAATGACCTGCCTCCTTCCCCTCCCATCTCAGAAGTGCCACTATGATTGGCTTTAGAATGTACTCTTATGTTCCCAAGATCAGGACATTGTAATTAATCTCTAATATTGTTCCTTTTGAATCAATCCTGTACGCTGCAACACTCATACTAAAAAATTATAACATTAATTTTGCTGTTTGCTTTTGTCATACCTGCTCGAGCTATAAAAAAGCCCCTGACAAATGAGGTTTTACCTATATAAGCCGGCTATTATCTTCACTCTGGACTGCAATCTAAAGAATCACTTAGATTATTGAAGTCCAGTAAACTGAATAAAGACTCTTCTACATGTCAAGACATTGTGGCTTATATTTATTTGAACCTGCAACAATATCAATAAAACTTTTAAAAAAATAAAAGAAAGAAATCAAACCTTGACCTATGGTTACCATGGGTGAAGAAGGAAAAGTTTTTTGAAAGGAATAATAATAATGGTTGTACAACATGAAGAGTATAACCAATGGCACTGAATTATACATGTTGAAGTTGTTGAATTGGTGAATGTTTTGTTGTGTATGTTTTTGCCAAATAGAAAAAAAAACACACATGAATATCAGTGAGTACAGGGAAAAAGAAAATGTTCTAAAATTGATTGTGGTAAAGAGTGAACAATTCCTCTGGATATGGTTGAACTATTGAATTGTATGATATGTGGATGAAGAGCAAATAAAACTATTTAAAAGAAAGAAACAAGGACAATAAAAAGGAAAATTTGAAAAAGGCTTAGAAAAGTTACTTCTTTCTCACAGTATCAATCGGTGAAAAAACATCTTAATAGATTTTTTCTAATACTATTTTAAACTACATCTATAAATCAGCAAGATATTGAGTGAGCGCAGGAATTCAGACAAGTAAGTAAAGCTCTAAAAATAGCCATCAATTTCAATACATTTGCTCAAACCTCGTAAATTTGACCTTCTATTGTCTCTGCTTCAGGAGCTGCCAAGGAGAGAAGACCAAGTCCAGCGCTGCTCAAAGCCAGGCATCCAATGGATCACCTCGCAAAGCACTGGTAGACCATGAGTCACCCCAAGTATACGAGTGAGTTAGAACTCTTAGAACTCAGCAAAAGACCAATAGCCTAATTTTTAAATGAGCAAAGAACTTGAGTAAAACATTTTTAAAAGTTATACAAATAGTTATGAACACAAGAGAAAAATGTTCTATATCAGTAGACACTCGGGTAAGGCAGATTAAACCACAAGATACCATTTTACACTTACTAGGATAGGCTGGGCTTTCTACTCCGGTACTCAGCTACTGTGTGGGAAACCCACAATGCCAAGTGTTGACATGGCTGAGAATAAATAAGAGCCTCACCATATTGTTGGAAGGAATGTAAAATGGTGTGGCCTTTTGGGAACAATTTTTGGAAAACTGGTAAAGTGAAAATAAAATCTAAAGTTAGTTAATAGTCCACAGAAAAGTTAGTTTCTTGGTTTTGAAACTACACCATGGTAATGTAAGACTGACCAAGTAACCTGAGCAGCTGGATTCTACGAAGAAGGCAGCATCAGGATTGGAGGAAGACTCATCACAAAGCAAAGAATTCATTTACATGGCTCTTTTAGCCAGAGCCTTTGTTACTCCCACCAAATGACCTTCATTTTCCGGCTATGTCTGGGTACGAAGGTGGGGGAAGATACTGATTGTGTGATTGTACTATGAGTCAGCTGTGAGTGATAGTTAACAGGGTTAATTGTGATTACCATCCTGCTAGAGTGGTTATGTGTTGGGCTGCTAACTGCAAAGTCAGCAGCTCAAAACCCCTAGCTGCTCCTAGGGAGAAAGATGGGCTTTTCTCCTGCTGTGAAGAGTGACCGTCCCCGAAACTCACAGGGGCAATCCTACCCTGTCCTATACGGTTACTGTGAGTCAGCAGGAACTCGATGGCCACGAGTTTGGTTTGGTGCTCTGGAGATACACAAGTATGTCTGTCAGAAGCCAGAGGTGGGGATCTCACCAGTGAGAGAGGTGAGAAATGAGTGTAGAGTGTCCTTTAGATCATGCATCTGGTTGACTCTCTGCTGGACCTCCAGTTCTCGGCGCTGATTTCACTAGCTTCCACAGCCTCAGGGATGAGGAGGAACCTCCAGATGCACTTCTGAATTTTGGACCTGGGATTTACCAGCACTCACAAGACGTGAGTCCCTTTCCTTTACAGTGGGATTTCTGGATGGCCACTGTGGGGGACACTGAAGAACCCTGGGACATAAGGGGAGATTAGCAAGAGGAAAAGATGTTGGTTGATGTCAGGGGTGATGAGTGGTCCAGGGGTTTGGGAAAATGATACATTTGGGATTTATTGAATCTCCACCTTACTGGTACTTCTATTGTGTTTAAGTTTCTGAAAATAAATTAGTTCTGCACTCATTAATAGCCTCCAATATGCAAATGGAACAACCTTGCTTGCTAAAGAAGACTTGAAACACTTACTGATGAAGATTAAAGTCGACAAACTTCAACATGGACATAATGTAAAAAAAAAAAATTCCTCACCACTGGACCAATAGGCAACCTCATGACAAGTGAAGACAAGATTAAGCTACTAAGGATTTCATTTTATTTCATCCACAATCAATGCCCAGAGAAGCAGCAATCAAGAGATCTACTATCTCCTGTACATAGACCATGTTATCAGGAGAGATCAATCCATAGAGAAGACATCATCATCCTCGGTAAAGTGGAGAGGCAGTGATAAAGAGAAAGACCCTCAAAGAGACGGATTGACACTGTAGCTGCAACCAAGGGCTTATGCACAGGAATAATGTAAGGATAGTGAAGGACCAGGAAGCACTGTTGTACAGAGGGGCCGAAGGAAGCAGAACCCGTTCAATGGCTCCTAAAAGAAGAGCAATGAAAGGTGTGTGATCAACTGAGCAAACTGGGTGAGGAATCTACAGGAGCGCTCTGTTATGTATTTGAAACGTTTCTGAAAATGAAACTTATTCAAAAATGTAAAGTTTCCTTTTAAACAACAAAGGCTAACCTTCCCAGCTGAAGAAAAGTCAGGATAATTTGCCACAAGAAGATGTGGATGACAAGCTATGTCAGAGGTTCAATCAAAGGACAGACAGGCCTGTAAGGTGAACAGGAATAGCAGGGAGGTACACACTCATTCAAACAATCAACCATACAAGATCCAAAGGGCAGCACTTGCCCAGGGTTAAAGCTCAGAAGGCAAGAAGATATAGGGAAAAAGGATGAGTGGGAACAGTAAACGCAAGGAGAAAGTGGGAAGAAAGAAAATTACATTATGAGGCTCCCAATCGATATCACAGAAACAAAATGTGTCGGATTTGTCCACTAGAAAACCAGTTTGCTCAGTAAACTTTCACCACAATCACAATTAAAAACAAGACTTTGCTATATGATTGTACATCATGCATAGGGGGAGAACTTGAATTACACTATGCTTATATTTTTGCATGATACTTGTCTGTGACAAGTTAAAGATTTATACGCCAGATCCTAGAGCATGGTCCTGAAGATGTGGTTCCTAGACCTGCAGCAACATGATTATAATTACCTGGCCACTTGTGAAAATGAAAATGATGGGGCATAACACCTGAATTAGAAACACCAAACTGAAACTTAATAATCTGGATTGTATCAACCCCTTTTGATGATTCTATGGACATTGTAATTTGAGAATCATTGCCACATGCAACTATTTAAAAATATATATATCAAGTAGTACAGCTAATAGAACAATGTTATTCTGTTAGTTGCCTTTGAGTTGGTCTCAATTTATGGCAGTCTTACAGATAACAGCACACATTGTTGCCTGACTCTGTGCCATTTTCAAGATCTTTGATACCCTGTTGCCCCGAAAATAAGACAGTGTCTTATTAATTTTTGCTCCCAAAGATGCCTAGGTCTTATTTTCAGGGGATGTCTTATTTTTCCATGAAGAAGAATATGGTACACATTTATTGTTTTTTGTTTTATTAAAAGAGACCTCGCACTTCCTGTCTGCTCTGGCTGCGCTGCGGCCACCAGTGAGCTCTGCGGTGGTGCCTGCCACTATGGTCCAGAGTTCGGAGTTACGGTAGCTTCAGGGGAGGCCTTATTTTTGGGGAGGTCTTATTTTCGGGGTGCCTTATATTTCAGCGAGGGGCAAACTGTAAGTAGGTCTTATTTTCGGGGAGACGGTATGTTTGAACCCATTGTTGAGGCTGTTATGTCAATCCTTCTCCCTGGAGGTTTTCCTCATTTTCGCTGACACTGTACCAAACATGATGCAAAATTAAGGCTTGGCTTCTATACACCAACAAGGACTATTCTCAAAAAGAAATTAAGAAAATAATCCCATTGACTATAACATCTAAAGGAAAGCACCTTGGGATAAATTTAACTAGACAGGTAAACATACACAAGGAAAATTATAAAACATGACTAAAGGAAATGAAAGGAGACCTAAATAAGTGGAAGGACACGCTATGTTCATGGAGTGGAAGATTTACTATTGCTAAAATGTCAATACTACTGCTCTAAGTGACTAGATCTATCAATGCAATGCATTCCCTCTCACAAGTCCAACAGCTTTCTTTAAAGAAATAGATAAGCCACTCCTCAAACTTTAATAGAATTACAAGAGCCACCAAATAACCAAAGCAATCTTGTAAGAAAGAACAAAGTAAGAATCTCTTCAAAAATAGTATTAGGTCAAAAAGCATTGAAGGCTGCTCAGAAGGGCCACAGAAAAGTAAGCTTAAAGTAACTCCTTACCGTGCTTCTGGAGCACTGGTTTGAGAGCTGAATTCACCGAAGAATCCCCAATCATTGAACGGCGGTGGAAGGTCTCACAAAGGACTGTGACTTGAGCCAGTAGGGTGGAGGTCGTGTGTGATGCTCAAGCTCAGACCGAGATTCTTTACCAGAAGCTGTCAAATGAAAAAGCAGGCTAAGATAAGGTGAGACTATTGGAAAGGATTATTGCAAGGTGAGGGAAGGAGCTCCAACAATAAGGGGAGGGGAGCCATTTCAGCCAGAGACTGCTCGACCAACACAAGACAAGTCTGGATTTAGATCAGGAGAGCCCTTATTTGAAAGAATTATTGCTAGTGGATGGAAAGAGCCCTTTCAAAAGAAGAAGGGGGCCTACAAAAAGAGGTGGAACCCTGAGGTCTGCAAATTCCATGGGGTAGAAATAGGTCTAGTTATGTAGGACAAACTTGTGAAGGTGTCAGTCCTAGGACAGTAAAACCCACTACCGTAGAGTGGAGCCAGGTTCAACTCAGAGTGACGCTACGGAGCAGAGCACTGCTGCTTCCTAGGGTTTCTAAAACTAAATCTTTATAGAAGCAGACTGTCTCTGGTGGGTTTGAATCAGTGACCTTGACACTCCTTGTGATAAGACCAGAGACAATTTTACCCCAAGGTCAACTTCATGGTGACACCACAATCAGAATGGATTGGAAATTAAGAACAGTGCCCATTGATAGCCAGCAAGCAGGTTGTACACTGGCTCTGCCTGAAAATGATTCAAACTTCAAGGACCTGGGGCAGAGAGAGAGAGCTTCGTCAAGTAAGGTAGCCATTATTTTGTCCAGATTGCTTGGTATGCACTCAAAATTCACTACCATTGAATTGATTCTGACTCAAACAGTTCAGCTGAGACCACATATGAGAAAAGTCTTATT
>NW_022103906.1:80549243-80550498 GCF_000313985.2 Echinops telfairi | reverse complement strand
TCTTTTCAATTGAGGTTGTCTGTTTTACTTTTTTTTAATGCTTTTCTGTATATGATAGGTAAATTTATAGGGACAGTAACTGGATTAATGGTTCTATGGTAGTATGGCAGGGGAAGTTGGGGAAAATGGGGAGCTACAAGAATGAAGAAAATGTTCTAAAATCGATTGTGATGATTGTACAACTGTTCATGTGACTGAACTATTAAACTGTATATGTGAATTAGATGCTAGTAAAACCATTGAAAATAACAGAAAAATATTTAGCCTCAGAAATCCTAGAGTTTTACTCTGGCTTATACAGGTCGCTATGAGTCAAAACTAACTGGTTGGAGGTGGAGTTTCTTTTGGATTTGAGGGACACGTCCCTGGAGGACTTTGCTTGGTAAAATCAGAGCAAAAGAGGAAGACCCTCAAAGAGAATTGACCCAGTGGCTCCAACAAGGGGCTCAAGCATTGGAATGATGTGAGGATGATACAAGACTGGGCAGTGTTACATTCGTTTGTCCATATGGTCCCTAAGAGTCTGAACCCACTAAACAGCACCTAACATGTCCGACCATGTCACGGGTAAGCAAGGGGAAATATTTTTTTAGGGGGGAGGGTAGTTTTTTTGCACATCGATTATTTGAGTGTATATTAATTGCACGCTAGATGCAGTAACCTAGCTTAGCAAAAGGAATTCCATTTTGTTTAAAACTGCCTTCCACCCCTGCTAGCAGCTGGCCTCCCCCTTTCCTTCCCCCCACTCCGTATTCTACTGACAGACCTTGACTCTCCTGGACTGTCCGCAAGAAATGTAAACTATCTTGTTAGACCCTTGAGTTATTACCTGCAGCTGTGCGGTTCCACCCCCACCTTAGCCTGTCAACCTGGTAAGAATGCAACTGCTTGAATATCCCTCCCCTTAAGCCAGCCTGCTACTTGAACTATAAACTCCTGGAATTTCTGTCTTGTATGGCCAGTGTTTTCAGGGTGATGCCCCTCTCGATCCAGCTGTGTAATAAAGGCTTGAGTTATTTTATTTGATCTTTTTAAGTGCTGTGGTTGATCTCGCCCGTACAACACTAGATACTGTCTCACGTTCTTGGGACAAACCAGGGCGCATTCAGTGACCCGCGTCCTCAGTCGCACTTCGCCTGCGCAGTGCTCCTGGGCACGTCTGCGCCTCTGTGTCCCGGTTGACCAATGGAGCAGGGAACAAATAAGCAGGGCTGGCAGAGACACAGGTCCCAAACCAAACTCACTGCCATCGAGT
>NW_022103906.1:80546648-80547880 GCF_000313985.2 Echinops telfairi | reverse complement strand
AAACGCACTTCAAAATGCGAAGTGTGGATGTGTGTTGTCGAGTCTCTTAAAGGTGGACATTTCATGGTTCACTGCTCCACCTGTCTGCTATAAATAATTCTTTGGTATTTTTATAAGCGTGATGAAATCCCTTTTTCCTGTGTCGCTATTGCTTCTGATGCCCACTAATAAACTTTTATTAGCACAGGAAAACTAGTGGATATTAGTGTGACGTCCTGAGTTGGTTTGATAATGCATACTTGAAGTGCTAATAAAAAATACTCCTGATAGTCTCTATCGATGCTAGTAGAGAACAGTGTGAAGCTCTAAGACACAAGTGATTGTATATGTGACACGAAAATTAGCTTCATTGTTTCCTAGCATGGTTCAAGTGTGCCTCATCTTGGAGTGTTTATAATTGTTTACATTGTCTAATTTTTCTTTGTTCAGTAGGGAGAAACTCCCTTATTAAAAGTTGGTTTTGTGACTCCTGCTTACATGTGCAGAAAGTTGTTTTGATGTTAAAAGCAATCAAAATTTTTATGAACTTGGAGCACTGATATGATATGATATGATAATGCCAGACTGAATGCTAGGTATGAATGGAATCCAGATATAGGTAAGAATTGTGTCCGGAGAGTGATTAAGGGCACAAGAAATGATAGAAGGTAGAATGCAGCATTAACAGAAACTGCTACTTATTTTTCTTAACCAAGCATTGTAGTAAATACATGTATATTTTAACATTAACTATTTAATACATCACTCACTTCTATGAGTTGATTCAGACTTATAGCAACCTTTAGAACAATGTAGACCCACTTCTGTGGGTTTCTGAGACTGTAATACTTTACAGGGGTAGAAAGCCTTATTTTTCTCCTGAGGAATGGCAGGTGGTTTTGAACCGCCAAGCTTACGGTTAGCAGCCCCATGAGTAACCACTAGGCCACAAGAGCTCCTACTTAATACATACTTTTTAAAAAAACAACTTTCTTTGTCAATTAGGTACAGGTTTATATTTCATATTGCCAGGTCTGTATTAAACAGTTTAAACTAATCAAACCACCCAGTAGTTTTTCCTTCACGGACTCCTTGATTTCTCTTCTCCCTCTTAGGGCCTTCCACTTCACCCAAGATAATACCCATCAACAGTCTAGGGCATTGCTCTAACTTTCTTCCCTTGCCCTCTCCCCCTTGGCAGTCTTCAAAGTCTGTTCCCTTTGGTATGAAAGGCGTATGTCTTGTTGGGTTTT
>NW_022103906.1:80543774-80545004 GCF_000313985.2 Echinops telfairi | reverse complement strand
ACCAGCAGCTCCACAGGAGAAATACTAGACTTTCTCCTCCCCTAAGCAGTTCCAGGCTTGGAAACCCACAAGGGTTCCTATGAGTCAGCACTGATTTGATGGCAGTGAGAGAGTGAGTGGTATAGTGCTTACACGTTGGGATGCGGATCTGCAAGGTCAGCCATTGGAAACCAGTTGCTCTGAGAGAAAAGACCGGGCTTTCTACTCACATAGTTACAGTCTCAGAAACCCACAGGGACAGTTCTAGCCTGACTTACAGGTCCAGATCAAATCCTTAAGTCCAATATTAGCCCATATGTCCAATACCAATATTAGCACATATATGTCCAATGTCCAGTTAGCCCATATGTCCAATGTCTCTATGAAGTCCTCTTCTGACTCACGAAACACATGCAGTGATGACAAATGCAGGAAGATCACAGGCCAATGGGATGGAAATCTTCTGGGCCCAGTGGCGTTGTAAGCATCTCAGCACTGGCAGGGGTCTCCACATGGCTCCTCCAGCTCAGGGCACTAGAGTAATTCCATGTGTCTTGTCAGCTACAATGTCTCCCAGGGAGTGAGCTGAGAGAGAAGTGTCTCCAGGCACGAGGAGGAACATCAGCAGTTCCCAGAATTCTCAGCAGAAGGCCACACTCACACAGAGGTTTCATTGGCTATCTCTGGATTGATATGCTAGAATCCACCCCTACACTCTTAATCCTCAAATTGACACCAGATTAGGTAACTACCACAAAGACTATGAAGATTTTTTTCTACTCAAATACTAACTTGTACATCAAAAAAACTACTTTTCTTAGGAGTCTAAATCTACTTACAAGGGGGTCTTCAAATCTTTCGTGGACAAATAGTATTAAAGAATGATGGAATTCTGTCTGAACTTTTTGAAACCCGCTGGTATTTTCAATGAATTTTCTTCTTCATGGATATAGTCCATAAAGCAAAGTCCACTCAGTCTTCTGGCTGATGTCATCACTACTATTGCTGGGAGATAGTTAAGTGGACTGATATTTTTAAAGGTGTTTAGTAAAATATGACTTAGCCTACAAGTGTAAGGCGGTGGTGGTAGTGTCTGGGAAAATTCTGTGTGATTACTCTGGTGTACAGTTTATGTTGCTACAGTTTATGTTGCTACAGTTTATGTCAGACAGCATTCTTTACAATATTCAGTGAAGGCTCATTTATGCCACATAACTACTATACATTTGTAGAAGCTTTCTTAATTGACAT
>NW_022103906.1:80529531-80539473 GCF_000313985.2 Echinops telfairi | reverse complement strand
AGTGAATCCTTGATCAATTATATGTTGTTATAATTTCGTGTCTAGTACTGTATTGTCTCACCTTCATTTGCTATTGGTCCCCTTTGGGTGGGTAGGGGGTTATATATCCAATCTTGTAATGAGTTCCCCCTTTCTCACCCTTCCGCCTCCCTAACCATTTCCCTACCCTCATGATATCGCTACTCCCTCTGCTGTTCCTGAGGGCTTTACTTTTCCTGAGTTCCATGTGTCCAGAGCTCTTATCTGTACCAATGTGTGTTCTCCAGTCTAGCCAGATTTGTAAGGTAGAACTGGGTCATGGTGGTAGAGGAGGGAGGAGGGGGGAGTATTCAGAAACTAGAGGAATGATGTGTGATTCCTCGGTGCTGAACTACACTTTGGTTGAATCATTCCTTCCTTATAACCCTTCAGTGGGGGATATCCAGTTGTCTATAGATGGGCTTTGGGTCTCACTCCAACCCCCCTTGTTCGCGTCGATGTAGTTGTTTGTTTTGAATCTTTTGATACCTGATATCAAATCCCACTGATGCCACATGATCACACAGGCTGGTGTGCTTCTTGCAAGTGGGCTTATTTGCTTCCCCGCTAGATGGCTGCTTGTTTGACTTCAGACCTTAAAGACCACAGACACTATATCTTTTGATAGCCGGACACCAACCGCTCTCTTCACCATATTTGCTTATGCACCCATTTGTCTTCAGCGATCGTGTCGGTAGGGTGAGTATCACAGAGTGCCAGGTTATCAGAACAAAGTGTTCTTGTGTTAAGGGAAGCCTTGAGTAGAGGCCCAAAGTCCATGTGCTATCTTATTCCATATCATATAAATATATGTACATTGACCTTTATCCCTCTGATTATAAATGTGTGTACATATATACATGCCTATAGCTATACCTCTGTAAAAATAGCTTTTGCCTCCTCTTTCTTTCCTCTATTTCCTCTCACCTTCCTCCTATCCCACTCTGATGCTTACTCTCCATTCAGCTCTCAGTATTTCCTCTCAGATACATTGCTCTGTTTGAAATATTTTTAATGCTTTAATGCATTTTATCTCCTTTGAGTTGCTTTTCTTTAGTTTTAAGCCTGTGGAGTAGCCTCTAGAACTTTAATATTAAACATCTTGTCATGACCTAATTATAACACTGCTAAAAATATTACAAGAACGATATAATTTCAAGACTATATAAATAGAAGTTCTAATTTCTGTTTTGAGCTGACTTATTTTTAACTGTTTAATTAGCACTTCATCCACATGTCATACAATTCAATAATTCAGTCATATCAAGAACTATACAATTGTAACCATATTAAATGTAAATTCTAAAACATTTTCTTCTTCCTTGGACTCATTATTATTCATGTAATTTTGTTCTACTTATGGGAGTAATATAGACAACAAAACATTCTCCAATTCCACAATTTCTACTTGTATAATTCAGTGCCATTAATTATACTCTTTGTTTTGTACAATCCTTGATATCCCTTTCCAAATTACTCCACCACTGTGGATGTAAACTCAGTGCCCCTAAGCAACAAGTCTTCCCCCTTCATCCAGGGTCACCCCCAGTCTACATGGTTCAGTCTCTTTTAAACGAGCTGCATGCACATCATCACAGTTGTTCTAGTGCTCCTTACCCCCTGGGCTGACTTTTTAAAGTCCTGTCATCAATGAAAACTGATTTATACAAGTTTATTAAAGCATTTCAATCTAATTTTTTTTTAACATTTTATTAGGGGCTCATACAACTGTTATCCCAATCCATACACACATCAATTGTGTAAAGCGCATTTGTACATCGTTTCTCAAAACATTTTCTCTCCATTTAAACCCCCGACACTAGGTCCTCATCAATCTAATATTTTTTAAAGCATGTTTAATTTTAAAACAAAATGCCTTTTTCCCCCAGTCCCTCTGCGCTCAATTTGATTTTGCTTTCCTTAGTGAAGTAGCCAGATTCAATGGAACAGACCAGATTTCACCTACTTGTATCTTGACAACTGTTTGTTTTATTAGGCAGCTGTAAACTATTGCCTAGTGTAGGGTACTGGACCTAGTTTTACCCTAAGTAACCTTCATCTTCCAAGTTGTGAGTTCTGACCTTGCTCTGGGGGTCTGGGGTCAGAGACAGTGCTGCTGGGGTAGAGGGCGAGGTGATGATGAAGATGAAGAGATGGAGAGTGGGAATGTGAGGACTGGATCACTCACTCAGCTTGGGGGATTGGATTCATGCCGCTGTATCTTGTGTTTGACTTTTAAAATTTCTCTCCGTGCTGACTTTACATTCAAACAAATCAACTAGATCAGTTGTAAGAGGCTCTTTTAGTTTTGTATTCTATAAATTTATATTTATCTTACATATAATCTATGCCTCAAATTCATGGCTTTAGATACTATTTCAAAGCTTTAATAACAGGACTCAAGGGGTATATATTTTTAAACTCTTAATTTTTTTATCAGTTCTGATTTTGAAAACTCACAAACACATACAGAAATGAAAAGAATGATACAATTGATACTCATCATCCAGTTTCAATAATGATCAACTTATGACTATATTTCTGTACTAGGGCTTAAACCAAAATCTAAATATGGTTCATATGCTGTAATTCTTCACCTAAGTCTTTTTAAAATCTTTCTCCGTCCATGTCTTCTTTTCTCCCCTGTAACATGTGAGTTGTAAGAATGGGGTCCTTTTTCTTGTAAAGCATTTTCCACATTGGGGATTTTGTTGATTGCATCCTTGTGATGTCTAATCATGCTTTCTGTGCCCTGTTCTGGATAGTTGACCAATAAGGTCCTTTTGGTTTTTCTACTGGGTATCATTATAAACTCATTTTATGTGTTTCTATTCATTGGAGTTATCATTCACTTCCATTTTTGGCTGCTTTAGATTGACTTCTGAGTCATTTTGACATCAACCCAAAATGTCAAGATATTCCAGGTACAAATTACACATTTCTCCCTCTGAACCAGAAACAAGCCATTTGTTTTCTTTTTCTTTTTTTTAAAAATGTGATTATTTGGGGGGCTCTTACAGCTTGTATAACAATCCGTACATCACATGTATCAAGCATATTTGTACACATGTAGCCATCATCATTTTCTAAACATTTACTTTCTATTTGAGCCCTTGGTATCAGCTCTTTTTTTCCCTCCCTCCCACCCTCGTGACCATTTATAAGTCATTTCTCAAAAAAAAAAAAAATCCTTTTCATGGGACATGCTACTGTGTCTAGAGACCACAAATCAGGGGGCTAGGAGTGCTCATACAGTAGCCTCTGGTGGCTTACTGGGCTGCTAAACCACCATGTCAGCAGTTCAAAGCCACCCGTCACTCCACTGGAGAAAAATGAGGCTTTCTGCCTCTGTAAAGACTTACAGCCTCAGAAACCCACATTTTACCCTGTCCACAGTGTCGCTGTGAGTCGGAATCAACCTGGTGGCAGTGACTTTGAGGCGAGTTCATTGTAATTGCTTGCTTATTGCTTTTAGGCCTTTTCGGTGAGAAAATACAGGATGAGCTCAAATTGATATTTTCTGTTTGAACTTAGGGTTTTGGGAGTTTGCTTGCCTTGATTTTTCCATTTGTGTCTCTGAACTGTTAATTTGGGGGAGAGGGGGTGATGCTTTTTAACAGCATGATTATTACTACGTTTTTGTTTTATCACAGGACATCTCAGCCTCCACCCTATGAACATTTTGGACCAAGTGATTCTTTCTTGTGAGGGGCTGTTGTGGGCCTTTTAGAATGTCCAGCAGTATCCCTGACCTTTCCCAGGAGATACTAGTAGCACATCTTTCCCCAGTTGTGACACCCAGAAACCCCTGACAGTGCCACATGCACCCTGAAGGGCACACTGCTCCAAGAATGCCACTCACTGCCTAATTCTGATAGCACAATGTCATGAAAACAATGTCCATGTACAGCATTTTAATTGTATTTTTTCCCAGTAGGGGACATCTCATTGGGATACACATTTGTGGGGGGAAGCCAGCCCCTCACACTATCACGGGTCCAGTAGATGCAACTGTATGGTTATGATATATAAAGATTATAGTAAAGTCATAGAGAATAAGAGAGATAGAAGAGAAGGTAAAAGAAAGGAGTCAGACACATTTGGTAGCATGTCACCTCCTGGAAGACCATGATCTCTCCAGCCAGGTCCGTGCACAGCGTGGGTGGAGGAGAGCAGAGAAGAGAGTGCCGTTTATTTCTAACCAAGGCTTATATATCTTTTGGGGGTGTGCAAGTCCCCTGATTACAGGTAAAGATATACATCACAGGACGGGGTTGTACTATAGTCAATACAGTAATGGAAGGGGGCCGATCTAGGGGTGTACACACTATAGGAAGAGGAGGGATTAAGGGTACACATGTGACAAGATGGATGGATCCTAGGTTCATGATGGTGGCCTAACCTTGATTGTCTTTGAGCTGGACACTTGATTTATTCTAATCTTTCGGGGGAAGTAATCCACTCTCCTTAACAGTAGGGAGTGAGCCCTGCCTAAGTTAGGACAGAAAGGAGGGTCTGCTTACTCTGGGTGGCTGCCTTCAGGGAGACAACTTGGCAATCATTTACCATTGGTTGTAAGCAGTGTCCTAGGTCTGACATATATTTGGGGGAGAGAAGCTGGGGAAAAGCCTTTTTATATCCCACACACATTCAAATGACTATTTCAAAGTTGTTAAAATGACTCTGTGTGATAGTCTCACCAACTTGACAGCCAGTTCAGTTCATTTGTTTCATTCTTGTTTTCAATTTGCAGTGTGGTTTTTGATCCTTTTGCTTTATAGAGAGGTCAATTATTTGCAAAGCTGATGTACAAGAGACAATGTTGTTAGGTGCCCCTGAGTTGCTTCTGACTCACAGTGACCCTACCCAGAATGAAACCCCATCTGACTCTGCCCCATCCTCACAATGATTGCCGTGTTTGAATCCGGTGTTGCAGCTACAGTGTCGGTCCATCTCATTAAGGGCCTTCCCCCTTTTCACTGACCCTGTTCTTTACCAAGAAAGAGGTTCGTTTCCAGGGATGGGGCTCTGCTGATAACATGTCCAAAGTACATGAGCCAAAGTCTCACCATCCTTGCTTCTAAGGAACATTCGGGATGTATTTCTTCAAAGATAGATTCATTTGTTCTTCCGGCAGTCCGTTGAACTTTCAATTCCGATAAGCAGTGAAAGTGGACGTATCTGACCTCCTGTGACTTCCCTTGTTGCCAAGAGGAGTCAGACATGCCTCCAGATCCATCCTCCTTTACCTGTTTCTGACACCAACCGTTCCTACTGTGATACTTTTTCTACGCTGGGCTTGATAATTGATTGCAATGGCCACACAGAACTCACAGACAACACTGATAATTAAGGGGACTTATTAGGGAAGTTAGTTGGTTACTACAAGTTCGGATTAGCAAACAGTCAGGATATAGTCATTGGTCCCCAACACTGCTCCTCGGCTAGCAGCCAGTTCTGTCTCTGGTCCTCATTCTCTCAGGTCCCTTGGCCTGTGCCTCTGGGAACCATGAAGTCAGCTTGCCTGTCACTCTGTCGCACAGTCCCACAGTCTTGCGTCGATGAGGAAAGGTACCCCATTGGCTCAGTGCTGAGCCTCTGAGTCTCTACTACAGGCTCTGATGCATTTGGTCTAAGCAGCCGCATACTTCAGAGACCTGGAGCACACTCTTCCTTCCAGATGGTCTTACAAATTCTCTGTGTCAGAGATGGTTCTTATCCACCGAAGAATGGCTTTAATGGAGGTGTGGTTATCTTTTAGCAGACCAGACATACCCCCAAGGAAAACAAAGGACGGTGTTTTAAGTCACACCCTGTAGTAGAGCTTCAGGATGCCTCGAGAAATAAGGGGTGTGACGGGGTCACACCCTCTACAAAAGTGAAGTCTTAAAGATGGCCCTCCCAAAAGCAGAGTGTGGCTTGGTACATACCCTCTGCCAAAGCCAGGTTTTAATCGCACGGCATTAGTATTGGGAGACCCAAACCCCCGAGTCGATGTTGACTCAGCGACCCTCGGACAGGATAGGAAACTCTGTGAGTTTCCAAGGCTTTCCTGTTTCTCCCACGGAGCCGGAGCCACTGCTTGTTTCAACTTCCCGCCTTGCACTTAGCTCAACAGTGACTGCTATCACCACCAGGGTTCCTTCTGTCCAAATGGGACTATAGCCACAGACTATAGAGCACATAAGGAATTATGTCTATAAGTGCCATGTTAATTAACTATCGCTCATCAATATTCTTCACCAAAGCCATAACTCAAATTCATAAATTCTTCTGAGGTTGTCCTTATTCATTGTCCAGTTTCCACTTGCATATAAGGGGATTTAAAATAACATGGCTTGGGTCAGGCTCAGCTTAGTCCTCAAAGTAATATCTTTGCTTTTCAACACTTTAAAGAGATCTTTTTACAGCAGCTTTGCCTAATGCAATCTGCTGTTTGATTTCTTAGCTGCTGCTTCCATTAGCATTTACTATGGATCCCAAAAGGGTAAAATCCCTGACAACTTTGAGCTTTTCTCTATCGTAATATTGTGTACTGGCCCATTTGTGAGGATTTTTATGTTCTCTGTGTTGACTAGTAATCCATAGTAAAGTTTTTGAACTTCCTCATTAAATGCTTCAAGTCCTCTTGGCTTTCTTTTATCAAGCAAAGTTGTGTGATCTGCATATCACAAGTTGTTAATGAACCATCCTTCCAATCACAATGCTGTATTATTATTCATGTAGTCCAGTTCCTCCAATCATTTGCTTAGATTGGATAAGTATGCTGAAAGGATACAACCTTGACCCATACATTTCCTGATTTTAAACCACCAGTACTCCCTTGTTCTGATTAGGGGTGTGTCTGTGTATTCTGACATTTAGCTTCTATCCTCAGCTCCTCCATCTGTTCCCCTCTCCTGGCTTCTGAGGAACCTGTTCATTTCTTTCCTAAAATAAGCTAGTGTTCGCGTCCACCTCCTTCTTAGATAAGTAATACCACATCATAGGCATTTTTCTTCATCTTTTGTTCCCCAGGTAATTGCTGTGTGTTGTCCAGTCGATTCCAACCTTGTATGTGCTATTATTCCAGGCAGTGTGAAATTCTTTTGTGCTGCTGTATCCATCGATTGGATTTACCAAAGTTTCAAACAAGTCCCTTGTTGGTAGACATTTGAGGGTTTTGCAGGTTTTTATCACAAGGAATATTGTAAATAATGCTGAAATGGATAATCTGGTTCTTTCACCTTTTCATCTATTTGCTAAAGAATAGGATTCTAGAGATGGGATTTCTAGTAAATGCATATGTAAGTTTGCTAATGTTGTTGTTGTTGTGAGGGGCCATTGAGTCATAGAGCACAAGTTCATAGCAACACTAAGTACAACAGAACGAAACACTGCCCGGCCCTGTGCCATCTCACAGTTGTTCGTATGTTTGCGCCCACTGTTGCAGCCTCAATGTCAGTCCACCTCCTTGAGGGGCTTCCTCTTCTTCACTGTCCCGCCACTTTACCACGCACGATGTCCTTCTCCAGGGACTGGTCTCTCCTGACCCCATGCCCAAAGTAAGTGAGATGAATTCTCACCATCCTTGCCTCTAAGGAGCATTCTGGCTGTAATTCTTTTTTTTTTTTTTCTGGCTGTAATTCTGAGACAGATCTGTTTGTTCTTTTGGCAGTCCATGGTACTTTCAATATTCTTCGCCAGCACCAAAGTTCAATTGCATTGATTTTTCTTCCATCGTCTTTATTCAATGTCCAACTTTCACATTTCAGTTCAAATGAGACGATTAAGAATACCATGGCTTGGTTCAGGCATACAGTACCTTAGCCCTCAAAGTAACTCCCTAGCCTTTCAACACTTTAAAGAGGTCTTGTGCAGCAGATTACCCAGTACAGTGCATTGTCTGATCTCTGCAGTACTTCCCTGGGGATTGATTGTGGCTCCAAGCAAGGTGGAATCCTTGACGACTTACTCTTTTCTCCTTTTCTCGTGATAATATCGCTGGTCCAGTTGTGAGGATTTGGGTCTACTCTACATTGAGTTGTGATCCCGAGGGAGGGCTGCAAGTCTTGATCTTCACCAGCAAGTGCTTCAAGCCCTCATTTTCAGCAAGCAAGGGGTGTCATTTGTATATCACAGGTTGCTTCACAAGCCATCCTTCAATCCTCATGCCTCATTCTTCATATAACCCTGCGTCTCTGATGATTTTCTCAGCACTGAATAAGTATGCTGAAAGGATAGAACCCTGACACACATCTTTCCTGATTTTTAAACCATGCAGTTCCTCATTCTGTTCACACAGCTGCCTTTTGATCCATGTACAATTTCTGCTTAAGATATCCTCAAGGGTTTTTTTTTTTTTTTTTTGGCTCTTGTGGACTTGTTTTAATTTGGGGGGCTTTGACCTTAACTTACATAAGCGCATTTGATGATCTGTCCCATAGTTGACTCCCGGCCTCGTTTTGTATGCTGATAATTAAGCTTCTCCGCTGTCTCTTCCCACAGATGTAGTCGATTTGATTTCTGTGTATTCTCTCTGGAGTCACCTTTTATGCTAATGGAATAAGGTATTTATGATGAAGAAGTCATGGGTCTTGCACAATTCTATCATGTGATCTCCAGCCTTGTTTCTGTCACCAGAAATGTATTTCCCAACTATGGTTCCTTCCGCTTGGTTTCCAACTTCCGCATTCTAATCACCAATACTTATCAATGTGTCTTGATTATATTTGTTCAATTTCCAACTGAAGGTGTTGGTAGGATTCTTCAGTTTCTTCATCACTAGCTTTAGCATTTGGTGTATACATTTGAATAGTAGTTGTATTGTTTCAATTTCCTTGTATATGAACAGGCATCATCCTATCACAGACAGCATTGGACTTTTAAGAAAGAGCTTGCGATGTCCTTTTTAACGATGGAGGCAGTGCTGTTCCTCTTGATTGGGTCATTCAGGCATAACGAACCCTATGATTGTCTCATTCCAAATGGCCAGTACTAGTCCATTTCAACGTACTAACTAGAATATTGATCTTTATACCTTCCATTTCATTCTTAATAACTTCCAAGTTTTCTAGATTCATACTTCTTACATTCCAAGTTCTAGGTATTAATTGATGTTTGCAGCTGTTTTGCTCTAAGTTTGACTCATGCCCATCGGTAAATGGAGGTCCCAAAGGCTTCACTCCTGTGGGCTTCACTCCATCCACATCATCATGGTCCACTGTCCTTGGTTGGTTTGGGTTGGTTTCGGTCACTTGTACTTTGAGAAGGTGGCTCTCTCTCAGTCAGAACTTGGGGACCTTCAGATCTGAAGGGCTCATCTTCGGGCAGTATGCTGCTTCTACTCACTAGGTGTTCAGGAACTGATAGTGTTCTGATGCCATCCATAAGGTTGTCAGTGGCTACTTCTTTGGAAGTGGATAGCCCATTCCTTCGTCAGTCTGTTTTTAGTCCAAACGCTCTGCTGAAACTTGTTCACTTTGGTATTTGAAATACCTATGACGTAACCTTCAGCATCACAACACACAGGCT
This sequence comes from Echinops telfairi, assembly GCF_000313985.2. NCBI lineage: Eukaryota > Metazoa > Chordata > Mammalia > Afrosoricida > Tenrecidae > Echinops > Echinops telfairi. The sequence continues at coordinate 80,529,942 of NW_022103906.1, read as the reverse complement.
ACCATAGTAGGACAAACTGACAGTATTGGAGCTTGCTAATAAGTATGTCAAATTGTGTTCCCTAAGAGTTGTACTGTTTATGTCCACACCAAAAATGCATGAGAATGTTTCCCCAAAGTTGCAACAATAGGTTGCTAGACTTAAAATTCTTTTTTGCCAATCTGATAGATGAAAAATGGTATATTAATGTAGCTTTAATTACATTTCTTTCATGGCTGAGAATGGACCTTTTTGTTTGTTTTTTTCTTTTTAAATCATTTTATTGGGGGCTCATACAACTCTTATCACAATCCATACATACATCAGTTGTATAAAGCACATCTGTACATTCGTTACCCTCATCATTCTCAAAACATTTGCTCTCCACTTAAGCCCCTGGCATCAGCTCCTCATTTTCCCTCCACCCTCCCC
>NW_022103906.1:80517374-80528670 GCF_000313985.2 Echinops telfairi | reverse complement strand
TCCAGATGCTATATCTTTTGATAGCCGGACACCATCAGCTTTCTTCACCACTTTTGCTTATGTACCTGCTTTGTCTTCAGCGATTGTGTCGGAAGGTGAGCAGCATGGAATGCCAATTTAGTAGAACAAAGTATTCTTGCATTGAGGGAATACTTGAGTAGGGGCCCAATTGAACCTTTCTTTTTCATAGTTAAGGCTTTTTCTGTTTTCTATTGTTGATTGTTATCTTTTTGATTCTCTGTCTTTTGAATTCTTTTTATATGCTCATATTAGCCTTTCATTTTTAATGTCAGTTCATTTGTTATTTTATTTTTTTAATGACTTTTTCATTGTGAATTACATGAGGGTTTATATTTGGCCATCAACTCTGCATTCAGCAGTTCAAACCACTTGTCAGCCCACTCACCCCCATCTATTTACTTTGTAAAAGTGATTTGTAAAATTTAGGAAAAAGATAAAACCACCTGTAATTTTGTTGTTCAACAATGACTGTTGTAACTTTCGCTTCTCTCACAATGTGGAATATGGATTCCGTTGCAGTCCTGATATATGAGTCTTTTCAGCCTTTTGTATTCTTTTCACATGTGATCTCTCTTCCCACTTAGCTATGTCATTGCTTCATAATTACTTTTAAGCGGCATGTATTATACCATGAAGCAGCTTTGTCATAATTTATGGACTAAAAGTAGTTTACTCTCAGTCTTTCATAATACATAATAGTTGTGATGGGCATTTCTGTATACATTCCCTACTTTGTTGGTCTTTTAACTTCTTAGGAATGTTGAAAATCAAATGCTTTTATGATATGTGGGTATCTGTTGTCACTTTGCTTTCTAAAAATGTGAAGAATGGGGGAAAATTTAAGACTGGGTTTAAGTTGCTTTGCTATTTTGTTACTTAGTGGAGGTTGGGTGAAATGATTTTATTTGCTGCTCAACCAAAAGAAGCATTCATTTTTATTTTTCATTATAACTGTTAGGAAATCTTATTTTTGCTAGAAATTTATCAAACTCCAACAACCATCTTTTACTCTTGCTTTACTTTGTTGATGAAAATCACAGATTTGAGTTTGATCATTTGTTTCCAAGACCCTTTTAAATCTAGTTTAAAAAACAACCAAAACTGGTTGCCAGCAAATGCGTTCTAACTCATAACAACCCTGTAGGAGAGAGGGTGGAGAACTACCTGTAAGATTCCCTACTGTAATGTGAATGGGCAAAGACTGCCACGTCTTTCTCCCGTGGAGTGCGCGGGTAGGCTGAAGCTGCCTTTTGGTTAGGATGGGAGTGTTGGACCTAACTCCTTTGGTTTTACTTAAAGCTGTATAATTATAACTTAACATTTTAAAGAATACTAATATTATCATAGAAATTGACCTTTTTAAAGACTAGGTTGATAACTTTAGCTTTCTTTTAAATTTTACAGTAAGGAAACAGAGAATGAAAGAAGTAGATAATGTTGACAGTATAAAAGAAGAATGGTAAGTTATCATCAGAATATTATTTCTTTGTTACTAATAACTCTCTTTTTATTACATTTCACTGAGTTAGTAAATTTTTATTACATATAATTACTGTAGTAAATATCTAATCGTGTATTTTTGACATTTTTTAAACTACAAGTGCATTGAACTTTTAATGAAGTTACCAAATCTTTTTTGTCATTAATATAAATTACTTACGTATCAATAATTTTGTTATTAATAAAAAATAGCCTTAGATTTCTCTGCTCACATATGATTCATGTAATTTTTAAAAAATGATTTTATTGGGGGCTCTTACAGCTCTTATAACAATCCATACATCAGTTGTATTGAGCGTATTTGTACAATTTCTGTCATTTAATTGAGAAATCTAAGTAACAGTTTACCTGCTTAGCCTCTGTGTTATACTGTCATGGAGGCATGTCGGTAATCTAATGTCTTGGAAGGTACTACCTCCATAACCTGTGCTCTATGTAGGTAAACTTTTAAATATCAGTATCTCATCTAAAAAATAGAGTTGTAGCTATCTACCTGACATTTTTCTTTGAGAATTATGTAACAGCACTGTATTAGCAACTGTGGAAATTGAATCCATGGTCGATGTAGTCCATGATTTGTTTTCACTTGAGAACGATGAAGATTTATATTTTGACTTTTATTTTAAATGCTTGGTGGGGTACATTGCTTTCATTCACAGTCGATTTAAAGAGATAGGTAACTATATATCTCATCTGGTTCATATTTCCTTTTCCTGCACAGTTTTCCTAAGTATTCAGCATGGTAATAAAGAGGGGGAAAGGTGATTGTAATCACAAGATGATGTTTGAGCCTCATATGTGGTGTTTTCCAATTATATGTTAATCATTATCATTATATACCATCAATTTCTGTATCTGTTAAATGAAGGTAGTGATAATATGAATGCCATTTGACTATTGTGAGGAACAACGTAATACTTTGTAAATGCTTACATACCAATCAGATGTTATTTTTTGTTCACTATAGTATTTGCTTGTTTTAGATAGATGTGTAACATGTTTGATACTAATTTTATACTTAAGGAGCCCTGGTAGCACAGTGGGTTAAGCATTGGACTGCTAACTCAAGATCAGCTGTTCAAATTCACCAGCTACTCCACAGAAGAAAGATGAAGCTGTCTGAGCCCATGGAGATTTACCGTCTGAGAAACCCCGTAGAGGATAGGGTAGCTGTACGTCAGCCTCTACTCAATGGCAATGAATGCAGATTTGGTTTTGGTTTTAAGTACCTAATTGTTTGTGGGGTTGTGTTGGGTGTCCCCAAGATTACCCCCTTATTTCCTAATTCCCAGGAGGGACTCAGAAGGCCCAGCATCTACTTATGATCATGGCTATGATTTATTACAGTGGGAGAATACAAAGGAAAATCAGTAAAAAGAAAAGGTGCATGGGATGAATCCCGGGGTAATGAGGTACAAGCTCCGAAGAATTCCCCCACCCAAATCCCAGTGCTGTTGCTTCTGATGCATGGGGACTTTATGGACAGCAGATCTGCCCGCAGGGTTTCCAGAGTTGTCCATCTCTGCAGACCCAGGTTGCCTGGACTTTCTTTCACAGAGTGACTGCCAAGCCCTGCAATGCTGTGCAGCCAGGGCTTTGGAGTTACAACATCTGTGAAATACTTATCAGGAAAGCTTGTTAAGACTTAGGGCCCATCCCCTGTGGCATAATGGTTACTCCTTGGGCATCAGTTTAAAACCACAGCTGTTCCATGGAAGAAAGATGAGGCTTTCTACTCCTGTAAAGAGTTACAGGAGCAATTCTACCCTGTCCTATAAGCTCTCTGTGACTTGATGGCAGTGAGTTTTGTTTTGCGTTTAGTCACATAATAAAATGTCTGACTTTCCAGAAGGAAAGCACGTATTCAGTAGAAGCCACAAGATTTGTACAAACAGTTTAGGCACAGTGAACTTCTCAGAGTGGGAAGAAACCTCCCAAAACTCAAGTATCTAGGCCAACACTATAAACAGATGTTTCAAAGGAGAGCTATGTTAACTCTTTTCTCCAAAGGTAAATTGACCAATTTCAAAGTGAAAAATATCTCTCATGCCAGAAATAGATTGTTTTTTTAAAACTGCTTACTGAAAGGGTGCCCAATCCATACAGTTCATTGATTTTAAATGTACAGTTCATTCTTAATTCTAGCCCCAATCTAAGAACAATTAAGTTCTGATTATATGGTCCTGCTTGATGCTCACCCTCATAAAGAGATAAATGAAGATATGTGTGCTATCACAAGGGTGATGAAGACACTCGATGGTGCCTGGCTATCAAAGAGAATGGTGTGTGGGATTTTAAAGGCTTGCCTGCAAACAAGGAGCCATCTAAGTGAGGCATCAACTAAATCCACATGGAAGAAGCACACCCAGCCAGTGTGATCCAAGGATTGTAAATACTAAAATCCAAGTCTGAAGGAGGAAATTGTATCAGAATTTAAATTGTGAACACCTATTGCAGTGGAAGCCCAGAATCCATTTGCATGGCCCACACATGGATTAAGCCTCCAGTGAATGCCCTCTGTTCATGGACTAGGGATGTGAGTAGCCTTGCTAATGTGTAAAGTGCATTGGAACATAGATTATTGAAGTAGTTAGGTACTTTTGACCCTTTTTAAAGTTGTTCTACTTTTTCATGTTTTTGCTTTCTTTTCAATTGAGGTTTTTCTCAAATGTACTTTGTTATTGTTGGTTTTTTGTTTGGGTTTTGGTATGCTTTTCTGTATATGAAATCCACAATAGGTAAATCTATATAGCTGGATTCATGATTTCTTGGGGATGTGGCGGGGGGAAGTTGGGGAGAAATGAGAAACTAATAGCAATTAGTATAAGAATTAAGAAAATGTCTTAAAATTGATTGTGATGATACTTATACAGCTATTTAATATGATTGAACTATTGAATTGTATATGTGAATTATATGCCAATAAAACAGTTAAGAAAATCATAAAACAATGTGTACAGTTCGTTGGTAATGTATTCCTCATGACTATAATAAATTTTAGACCATTTTTGTCATTTCAAATATGAATGTTTGATAGTGGATATTTTGGTAAGTTTGATAGTGGATATTTCCTTTTCTTTGTTTCTTCTTTTTTCTCACGTTTTACACCAACCACTGTCTCCCTTCACCCACTTTTCTGTTGTCTGTCTCTTTGGGAGGGGGTTAAATATAGATCATTGTGATCGGTTCCCTCTTTCTCCCCCCACCTTCCCCTTACTCTCTTGATATCGCTACTCTTTTCAGCCTGAGTGGTTTATCTGTCCTGGATTCCCTGTGTTTCCAGCTCTTATCTGTACCCTGTGTACATGCTCTGGTCTAGCCAGATTTAAAAGATAGAATTTGGGTCATGATGGGTGGGGGAGGAAGCATTAAAGAAGTAGAGGAAAGTTATGTGTTTCATCACTGCTATGCTGCATCCTGACTGGCTCGTCTCTTCCTTGTCTCTTCCTTGTGACCCTCCTATAAGGGGATATCCAATTATCTACAGATGGGCTTTGGGTCTCCACTCTGTACTCCTCCCCATTCATATTGATATGATTTTTTGTTCTGGATCTTCGATGCCCGAAACCTGATCCCATCAACACCTCATGATCAAATAGGCTGGTGTACTTCTTCAATGTGGCCTTTGTTGCCTCTCAGCTAGATGGCCACTTGTTTATCTTCAAGCCTTTAAGACACTAGATGATATATCTTTTGATAGCTAGGCACCATCAGCTTTCTTCACCACATTTGCCTATACATGTACTCCCATTTGTCTTCAGTGATAGTGTCAGGAAGGCGAGCGTCATGGAATGCCAGTTTAATAGAACAAAGTGTTCTTGCATTGAGGGAGTACTTGAGTGGGGGCCCCGTGTCCATCTGCTACCTTAATGCTAAACCTATAAATATATGCATATAGCTGTATTTCCCCATCATCATATATAAATATATTTACAAATGCACATGCCTGTGTTTGGACCTCTATAAATGCCTTTTGCCTCCTAGTTCTTTCCTCTATTTCCTTTTGCTTTCCTCTTATCCCACTAGCATGTTCAGCCATCATTTGGGTTTCAGTAATTTCTCTCAGTTACAATGCCCTTGATCAAGCCCCACCAGGCATCCATCCTATGCCCTCCTCACAGTTGATTATACATCATTTGTTGTTCCCTTGTCCCTGGGTTTGTTGACACGCTGCCCCCACGCACACACAACTGTCAGTCCCTTTGTTTTCTCGATTGTTTATCCCACCTATCTTATATAGATAGAAATGCAGTGACAATAATGTGCACAAAAACAAAACAAAAGAAAAGCCAAAACAAGAAATGACCGAAAAAGAAAAGCTTATAAATAGTTCCAAGTCTGTTTGTTGACCTTTAGGAGAATTTTCCAGTCAGTCTGATGGGTTGCCACGTCCTCGTCCCACAGTCTATTTTTTTTATTCCCTGGGGAGTTCATTGCTTTGCGCCCCTTGCTGCTCTGTTGCACACGATTAGTGTTTTGCCCTGGTGATAGAGGACATTTCTACATATGCACTTAGATGTGCTGCAAATATATCCATGAATAAAGTAGAGCATATGGGGGCATTAACCATAACTAAACACCTTGAGTGAATGAGTTGCTGGGCCTAGGGGCTCAAGAACATAGTCTTGGGGACCACCAAGGTCAAGTAGCATAACATAGTCCACAATGACAGTGTTCCACGTCCTACTTTGGGGAGTCGCAACTGGAGTCTTTTGATTCCATTTTTCCATGAACTTTTTGAAGCCACCTTTTTGGGGATCCTCTGGCAAAGCTCCCTTGCTTTTTGCTCAATCTGCATCTGATCTTGCATCTATCTAGTTCATCATCCGAGCTCCAGTTGTTTAAACTTGAGGCAGGCTACTTGGTATTACCTGCTGGTCCTGGCAGTCCTTAGCCCCAGCAGTGTGAGTCTGCAGCCTGCTGCGTGACCTGCTAATCGTTTTTCATCAGCCCTTGAAGTTACACTTGTCAGGAGAAGCTTCCAGCCTGGCGTCCAACCCACGGACTTGGAACTTATATGTCTACAACTGATGGAGCCATTTCCTTAAACTAAATCTCCCCATATATATGCATAGACAAGCTTCGTTGGTTTTGCTTCTGTAGAGAATCCAGCTTAAGACATCCATAAACAAAAGTAGGAAACTCTGTCATTGAGGATGTGGAAAAACTGGCACCCTCCTCCACTGCTGGTGGGAAAACGAAGTGGGACAGGGGCTATGGGAAACCATTCAGCAGTTCCTCAAAAAGTTGAGCATGGCATTACATATGACCTATCAGCCCAAATCCAAGGAATATACCCAAAAGATGTGAAACAAGCCATGTTAGAAGTCTGGATACTAGTGTCCATTTCAGCCCTTTTCACAAGAACCAAAAGGTAGAAATAGCCTCGTTATCATCAGCAGATGACTGAGATAAGCAAAACTGTGGTACCTGTATAGAGTGGAGTGTATCACGCAGCCATAAAGAGACATGAAGCCTTGAGCCAATGTAACAGCATCGATGCACTGAATGATAGATAGTACAACCACAACAAGATAGTACTGTATGAAGTTACCTGTATGTGAAATCGGCTAGCGGGAAACCAAGCATCCTCATGGTTGCACAGTCTAACCGAAACCCACTGTCACTGAGTTGGATCCTGACTCCTAGTGACCCTGTTGGACAGAGGACAGCTGTTCCGTAGAGTTGCCAAGACTACATCTTTACGGAAATCGAGACCATCATCTTGTGGGACGCAGTCAAGTGTTTAATTCCTTGTGCCCTCAAGGCCCCTTTACCAAGGTATAGGGAGTTATTGTTTAGGAGGCACCAATTTTTTTTAAAATTGGGGGCTTGTACAATTCTGATCACAATCCATACATCCATCCATTGTGTCAAACACATTTGTACATTTGTTGCCATCATCATTCTCAAAACATTTGCTTTCTACTTGAGCCCTTGATATCAGCTCCTCATTTCCTTCCCCTCCCTCCCCACACCCCCTCCCTCATGAGCCTTTAATAATTTATAAATTATTATTTTGTCATATGTTACACTGTCCGACGGCTCCCCCCACCCTTTTCTCTGCTGTCCATACCCCAGGGAGGAGGCTATACGTAGATTCTTGTAATCGGTTCCCCCTTTCTACCCCACTTTCCCTCCACCCTCCAGGCATTGCCACTCTCACCACTGGTCCTGAAGGAGTCATCTGTCCTGGATTCCCTGTGTTTCCAGTTGCTATCTGTACCAATGTACATCATCTGGTCTAGCCAGATTCATAAGGTAGAATTAGGATCATGATAGTGGGTGGGCGGGGAGGAAGCATTTAAGCACTAGAGGAAAGTTGTATGTTTCATTGTTGCTACCCTGCACCCTGACTGGCTCGTCTCCTCTCTGTGACCCTTCGGTAAGGGGGTATCTGGTTGCCTACAGATGGGCTTTGGTCTCCATTCTGCACTCACCCTCATTCACAATGATATGATTTTTTGTTCTTTGATACCTGATCCCTTCGACACCTCATGGTCACACAGGCTGGTGTGCTTCTTCCATGTGGGCTTTATTTCTTCTGAGCTAGACAGCCACTTGTTTATATTCAAGCCTTTAAGACCCCAGACACTATATCTTTTGATAGCTGGGCACTATTAGCTTTCTTCACCACATTTGCTTATGCACACATTTGTCTTCAGTGATCATATCAGGAAGGTGGGCACCCACTGATATGATTTTTGTTCTTTGATGTCTGATACGTGATCCCTTCTACACCTCGTGGTCACTCAGGCTGTTGTGCTTCTTCTATGTGGGCTTTGATGATTCTGAGCTAGATGGCTGCTAGTTTACCTACGAGCCTTTAAGACCCCAGACGCTATATCTTTTAATAGCCAGTGGAGGCAACACGGTCATGGTGATAGAATAATTTGGGAAATAAAAGTGACAGTAGTTGCACAAAATGGGTGTAATCACTGTTATTGAATTGTATGTAAAATTTGTTGAATTGGCAAATGTTTGGGTGCATATGCTTTAGTGAACCAGTATGCCTGTGACCTCCCTGCTATCCTTCTTTACCCGGGATTCTGACAGCAACCATTCCTTCCACTCCACTCTGCTTCTGTGCTCACAGACAATACTCACAATTAAGAGGGTTTATTAGGGGAGTTAGGAGCCCTGGTGGTGTAGTGGTTTCACATTGGGCTGTGATATACGTGGCCCAAGTTCGAAACCACCAGCTGCAATGCAGGAGAAAGGCTGCGCTTTCTACTCCCGTAAACAGTCTCAGTCTCAGCATTGGCTTGATGGCAGTGAATATTAGGGGAGTTCACAAGTTACCACAAGCCAGGATTAGTTAACAGTAAAGACACAGTCACTGGTCCACAGCAACCCTTGTCCTCAGACAGCAGCCAAGCCCGTTTCTGATCCTCAGCCTCTCAGCCACTTGGCCCCTTGACTTCTGTCTCTGTGGGTCAGAACACCAGCCTGCTGCTCTGCTTCATAGTCTCATGGCCTCCACACTGCTTCTGTTCTGTCTCACAGCCTCCTCCCCAGATAATTCTCTTCTGCCTCTGATGCCTCTGGTCTCTGTCTTCACCACTTCAGACAGAGATCTTGAAACGTGCTCCACTTCCAGTGCTCCTGCACTTTCTCTGTTCCTGCTTCAAGGATGGTTCTCCTTCTAGCCAGGGAGGTGGTAACTAAAATGACCAATCCCTCTATTAGTTGTTACACACGCCCTATTCACATAGTCCCACCCAGTCATCTACTGGAGTGACAGAGAGCTGTATTAAGAAATTTCTCACAAGGATCGATGTATAACCCCCTCCCAGGGAGACAAACAACAGAAAAGTGGGTGAAGGGTGACAGAGGATGATGTAAGATATGAAAATAATAATCAAGGGTTCATGAGGGAGGGAGGGGAAAATGAGCTGATATCAAGGGCTCAAGTAGAAAGAAAATACTTTGAAATGATGATGGCAGCATATGTACAAATGTGCTTGACACAATGGATGAATGTATGGGTTGTGATAAGAGATGTAAGAGCCCCCAATAAAACTATTTAATTTTAAAAATAAATAAAAATAAAAATGTTTTACAGTCTATTAAATAAAAAAGAAAAATAAATTTCACTCCACCGTAATGCTTGTGTCACAATAAAAACAAGCAAATAATGATAGTGGCAAGTAATAAAAAGATAATAGAGGTGGAAAAGGCACATGAGAAAATAAAGTTGTAAATATATTAGTATTTTTAGTATTAAAGAAGACTTCAAACTGATTCCAACCATTTCATCGTGACCTACAGAAGCAAAGTCTGGCGCTGGTGCCGGCTCAAAGATGACAACTGGAACACATCACAGCGGTGTAGTCAGTCACCATCTCCAGGAAGGACACTGCAGCCTATTTCCCAGCCCCCAAACCACTGCCGTTATGTCAATGCCAACTCATAATGACCCTGGACTGTAAGTCTTTACAAGAGCAGACAGCCTCATCTTTCTCCCAGGAAGCTGCTGAAGAGTTTAAACTGCCAGCATTTCAGTTAGCAGCCTGATGCTTATCCCTCAGTGCCACCAGGACTCTGCTTGGGTCGTGATTCCATTCAACACACATACTGTTTTTGTTTCCATCGGCTGTGACTGAATCATTTGGAACTGGTTTGAACCCTTGATATTAAAACAGGCCCTCGTACCTCACTATGTTCCTTGGATTTTGTTATATGTGAGATTAATATAATAAAAGATAAAGGAGATCCTGGAATTATCAATAAAATATTAAAGTTAATATTTAATCACTAAAATAAAATGTTAAATAATATTTGGGGTAATTTCCCACTCTTTGCCTATCTCACTAGGAGTGCTGTATACTTATTCAATGAACCCAGAGACCCAATTAGATTACATAATTTTCTTGAAATATATCTTATAAATATTTCACTGTAGCTATTTTCTTTTGTAACGGTTTATTGTTTTATTTGCATTTTCATACTTTATGAATGAGATTGCCCATTGAAAGCTTTTATTTATGATGATTTAATGCTTTATTGATTTTTACTTTGTGTTTGCATTTTCGCCCTAACAAATATGCCATAGGACGCTTGTGTTAGTAATGATGATTTCTTTTTGAAGGTTGATAATAGAAATTTTAGATGCTCAGTTTTGTCGGCTTTGTGCCTAACAGTTGGAAATTAGGCACCAATTGCTTTCCAAACTGACTCAAAAATTAAACTGGCTGCCCTGGAGTTGATGCTTACCCCCTGTGGGGTCTCTTAAGATTGTAACTGTTTACAGGAGTAGAAAGCCCAGTCTTTCTCCCAAGGAGCTGCTGGTGGTTTTGAACTGCCGACCCCACAGATCACAGCCCAATGTGTAACCACTAACCCCTAGGGCTCTGAGCTTTTCCAAACTGAAGGCAGAATCGAATACAGAAAGCATAAAGTAATGTCATCTGACATTTGAGGTGCATGGTGTAGCAAGCACCACGTATACGCCTTTAGATGTATTTTCACTAAACTTTCATAGCAATGACGTGAGGATGGTACAGACACCTGCATCATGCAGGTGAGGACCCGCATCACAGAAGTTTTTCCAGTTGCCCCAGAGTTGCACACGGAGGGAGCATCTCAGGTCAGGATCCTTTAACTAGAGCAGTTCAAAGAATTAGTCGTCCATTCTTGTTTTCTTCTTCTTTAGGGTATGTGAATCGGGATCTCAGAACCCGCCTGTGAGTGATAATCAGCAAAGGAATTGTGACTATTTTGTGGATAGCCTTTTTGAGGAAGCTGAGAAGGTTGGAGCCAAATGCTTGTCCTC
>NW_022103906.1:80515154-80516353 GCF_000313985.2 Echinops telfairi | reverse complement strand
TAGATCTATTTCCCCATCCTCATATATTTGCATATGTACATGTCTTTATCTAGAGCTCTATAAATGCCCTTTGCCTCCCAGCTCTTTCTTCTATTTCCCTTGGTTCTCTTCACGACTTCTTTCTCATCTAAGTTCTTTTCTTGGAGGGTGTGTGAGCTCAGAATCATTTTCACAATATTAAGAAGATAGGGTTTGCTTTTCCCCTTTGTTTGCCGTGCCTCGATGCTGGAAAAACAGCAATGGGTAAAACTGCTGCTTCCTCAGCAGTGACACTGCTCTGTACTAGTTGGTAATTACTGTGTTCTTGGACTTGCAGGGTTTTTAAATTTTGTTTTGTTCTTATGTAAAAGCCAATGTCAATGAAGAATGTTTTTGATGAAGCAGTAAATGAATTCATTAACTCTCGGTCTTTGAATGCACATCTTATTCATAGTCTGCGTGATCAAGCATAAAGTGCACATAAAACCCGTGTAGAGAACAACCCGGCACCCTGTGTTTCAGAGCAGAAGCGGACACGGCAGGGTTACAGTGGCTGGGAGCTTTCAGGAATAGACCGCTAGATTCTTCTGAGTCCCACTGGGCGAGTTATTAGAAAGAAGTGTTTTTAAAAACCAAAAAACTCTATTGCAACAAAAAAGACCAGAAAAGGTGTGCCAAGGAATTTTTTTCCATCCTGACAGTGCACCTCCTCATTCTTCGAGGGTAGCCAGGGTGGTCCCCTGAGGACATCCTGGGAAACCTTACCGCGTCCACGCTGCAGCCCAGATTGTCCCCCTTTAGCCGTCTTTCTGTTGCCAGGGCTCAGAGAACGCGCAAGGGGAACGTGGTTTGGGGCCCTTAAGGATTCCAGAAGTACTGTGTTGACATAGGGTACATCAAGGTACACGCCGTCCTTTGGGGCAGGGGCACAGAGATGGAATCACGGCCTTCAGGAGTGTTTAGCTCTTGACGGAGGCTATGTCAGGAATCAGTCACTTCATATGTTGATAGTTTTGCTAATCAAGGTTTTTCTGAATTCTAATAATATCTTTGGTCCTGCTCTAGTGTGTGTATAAGCTTTCTGATACTGCAGAAGTGTATATAGTGAAAAATAAGTCTCTGCCCATCCCCGATTACTAGCCCCCATCCGGAGGGATAACAGTTTTTAGGTATCTTCATGGAAATTTTCTATGCTTATACAAATATATATATGGGTGTAT
>NW_022103906.1:80507024-80514389 GCF_000313985.2 Echinops telfairi | reverse complement strand
AAAGCGTATTTGTACATCATTTCTCAAAACATTTTCTCTCCATTTAAACCCCCGACATTAGGTCCTCATTTTTCCCCTCCCTCCCCGCTCCCCGATTAAAGGGCTTGTTAAGGGAGCTGACAGGTTGTAATGTAAGTTAGAAATAATTCAGCATACAGTTGTTCGTCAGGACACATTACAGCGTTCTTCCAGTTCTGCTGATCAAGGCCCAAAGAGACACACCATTCCTCTGGAAGCCTCACCCTAAGGCATTTTAGCTCAAGCTCCCGTGGGTCAGCAAACCCACTCCTGAATGAAGTGCCCGGAGGCGCCCCACTCTCCAAGTCAGCCTCCTGCCTGAAAGGACTCAGCTTGACCGTGAGCTGTAAGTCCACCCCCTGTCATGTTCTGGCTCCTGGTCCTGCTGCACTAGCTGCTGCTCCGGTGTCACAGCTGTCTTCTGGATCCAGGAGGGCCACTGTCCCCGCTCCACTCCTGGTTCTTGCTGGTAGTGAGACCCCCCTTCCTGCTTCTCAGGGCTCATTTTATATGCGGGGCTGGCTGGCACCCCAGGGATGCCTGAATCCTCCTCGCATCTTCCCCCACCTTCTTGCCAGACCCATGCAGGAAAAGGTTGATGGGAGGGAAGAGACGCTGGCTGAAAGAGCCACATTGAAGAATTCACCGCTCCTACAAGCTCTACCGTTGACTCCCTGTCATTGATTCTTCCTTTGTAAAGTGGCTTTGGCTTTCCCTTCTGCTGCTTTTGAGAGTTGTTCTAGTTCCTGCCTTCCCTATTTGTGTCGCATGGTCCTGTAGTGTAATCTTTGTCGACCCCTCAGATTCCTTGGGAAGCTGCTGTCCCACTTGTGCTGCGTGCCAGGCAGGGGCCTGGGTAGCTGACTGAATCTGAAGACACGGCCCCCTCCACCAAGCCTACACCAAAGGCCCCTTGGGACATACGTGCCGCATGCAGTTGTATCTAAATCCCTCTTCGCACAAAAAACATCTTTTCCCTTTATTTCCGAGTGCGCCCATTACTAAAAACACCTGGTTGCAGCAAACAAGTCAAGGCAGAAAAGAATCCGGGCGTGGCAGGGATGGTGGTGAAACCAAGCCTGTGTGAACGGGCGAATGGGGACTGCTCGTTCTGTAAACCTCCAGCCAGTGAGCAACCTCAAGGGAAAGAAGGAATGGTGGTTAAGAGTGTGGACTCCCAGCCCTGCTCCCAGTGCAAGCCCCTTCCTTGCTGAGTTGGACTTTGGGCCATTTAATTGGCCTCCTGTTGTGTGTCTTTCCCCTTCCATACTTGATACTTAGAAGCAAGCGAAGTCAGTGAGGAAAGTCCTTAATCACAGGCACAGAGTAAGATACTGTGTGGATGTATCGTGTCTGGTTGCCAGCTGCTCTAGATTGGCGCTGACTCTAGTGACCCTGGGTACAGCAGACTGAAACGCTCCTGGCCCTGCGCCAGCCTCCTAGCTCCTCCGTATGAGCCGTTGTGGCTGACGTCAAGCACTGTCAGTTTGATAGTAGGCCCTCAGTAAATAGTTGTGGAATGGCTAGTTGAATGTCGGAGGCCGTGGAGGGATGTGTCCTGGAACAAGTTTAGTCAGTCTGTCGTGCTGAGCCTGATGTTCCTCTGCATTCTGCCATGTTCCTGAGCTTTCATGAGTTTCTGCAGTGATGGCGTTCTTGCTGCTCTGAAGGCACGAATAAACACCGCTTTTGTGATCGGAGAAAGACATTGGTCCATGTGATAACACTGATATTTTAATGAAGGAATCGCCCGTTCATTCATTTGTCTCGTGTCTCCCCCCATTCCCTGCTCAGTACATTATGTTTAACTTTTGGAATCATTTTAAACAAAGTCTTTTTCTAACTATGAAAGTCCATTCTGGATAGGAGGCTTCATCTCAGGTACCCTCTGAAATGGTACAGAACAGGTTTCCATGTGAGTTCCCTCAAAGAAAATGACTCATGATTGATTTTAAAGTAGTAGCACCCATTTAAAAATATATATATTTTACGTTTGAATTTTGCTCTAAGAATGACCCATAAAATATATGCTGGGAAATTTTTGGAGACTCCTAACCGACTCCATGATATTATTGTTGCCTGCTGACAAAGAGGTCCAGAAGTGCCTGTCCCTGTTCAGTCCACAACAGAGACGAGGTTGACACAAGACATTTCAACCTTATGTCTGCAAGCACGGACAGAAGGAAACTGAAGTTCGCTACCTCCAAAGCAAAGATTCCCTGAAAGGCAAGCGAGTTTCATACCTTAAACTGTGTGACAAAAAATGGGTTTTTAATAGTCCCAGGAGGTTATGAAGAGGTTTTATAATGATCCGAGGACTTTCAAACAGTGGGATAAAAGGGAGCAAGGTTCACAGGAAAATAGTTTACATTTCTCCAGGGAATGATCAGACCAAGAAATGATCTCTTCATTATCCCAGGGGCTGTCAGACTGGTGCCCACTAAGGTTTTCTAAATAGCCCTGCTTGCCCTCTTCCTGAATTAGAACATCCTTACTGATTAAGTTTAAAAGGAATTCTTATTATAGGGGAATGGGCCATTATGTCTTGGGTACCTTTTAACAAACTAAATCTTAACAGACCAAATCTCAAACTGTGTTTTCTTCCCAGTATTTGATTAATAGCAGACTAACTCTTTCACCTGCTCTGTTATTATCATAAAGAGCTCTTGTGGTATCGTGATGACTCCACGTTGGGCGACGATCCTCATGGTTGGCAGTTCAAAACCACCAGCAGCTCCAAGAGAGAAAGACTGGGCTTTCTGCTCCTGTAAATTGTTATAGTCTTGGACACCCACAGGGCCTCTCTATGAGTCAGCATTGCCTCCATGGCAGTGGATTTGTTTTTGGATCATTACCATGATGCATTTTGCTTCTTACTGCTTTGCAGGTCGATCTAAGTATAAAATTATGGAAAAATGGATTCACAGTCAATGATGATTTCAGAAGTTATTCTGATGGTGCAAGTCAGCAGTTTCTGAACTCTATCAAAAAGGGGTAAGTAGTCCTTGTAAGTAGAACGATGTTTCCAGCGTGTTTCATATGGAAGAATCATTGTATATTCCCCGCACATCACAGATATTTCATTTTTTGTTCACAAGATGATAACATTGTTTTACTACTACATTAAGAAATGAAAACAGACTGAGAAACAGAAAAGCCATGTAAATCGTGAAAATTCCAGAGTAATAGAGAAGGTCAGAATGGCTGGTCCAGTAGGGAAAGCAAGGAACACACGCACACCGATCTTAAGTGCTGGAATCACCGATAGCCTCCACCATGTCAACAAAAGCTTAAAAACAAAGGTAACGGAGCCTTGGCCACTGCTGACGTCTTAGCTCAACAGAACGAATGGATGAGAAGGCAGCCGAACATACCTTAAATCTATACAAACAGCTTTACAGAAATCAAACCTGGAAGACCAAGGCACTCGGGCAATGTTGAGATTTGACTTGGGGCAGATTCCCATTTCATGACGTTTGGTTTGT
This sequence comes from Echinops telfairi, assembly GCF_000313985.2. Lineage (NCBI taxonomy): Eukaryota > Metazoa > Chordata > Mammalia > Afrosoricida > Tenrecidae > Echinops > Echinops telfairi. The sequence continues at coordinate 80,510,886 of NW_022103906.1, read as the reverse complement.
TTGTTTGTTTTAGTTTTCTTGTTTTGGCCTGTCAAACTTCATCTCTGACAAATCTGGCTTATGGCTCACCTTGCATAAAGGCTTGAAGATGTCTCAAAGGCCAACTCCTATATTGCTACCCTGCCTCTCACGCCAACCAAACCAAACGCACTGCCATCGTCAGTGCTAACTCATCCTGACCCCCTGTGGGTTCCAGACAGTAACTATTTATGGGAGTAGAAAGCCCAGTCTCTCACTCCAAGAGAAGTTCAAATATGCTGCTTTTTAAATTCACATTTTCATAAGATACATTTCTGAGAAGAGCCACAGGTATAATTTTGAAAGAAAGTTAGAACTAGAGTTTGCTAAGTATCTTTAAAGCCAAAGTTTAACTTCATCTTTATGTTGTTCAGTACTGTATTCAAATTTAAATATCTACAAATTTTTAGAATCTTTGTTTCCAATGATTTCCAATGTCCTATTTTCTTTTTACATATTTATGATTCTAAGATTTATATGAATACATGAAATGGAATACTTTCTAGCTTTAAAAAGGAACTAGTATTGCTACATAGCACAGCATAAATGAGCTTGGAAATATGTTAACTAAAAGGAGCCAGACACACAAGGCCACATACTGTAGGATTAATTTCTAGACTAGGAAAATCCATAGAAACAAAGTAAGTCAATGGGTGCATTCTGCTGCCCAGAGGAAAGACTAGGGAGTGACTGCTACAGGCTGTGGGTTTTGGGGGGGTGGGGGTGGGGCTAATGAAATGCCCGAAATTAAGTAACAGTGATCATTTAATAGCTCTAGGACTAGACTAAAAAACGTTGAGTGATAGACTTTAAAGGGGGAAATTTTATGGCATGTTAATTACATTCCAATAAAGCTGTTATTTTTAAATACATTTAAAAATAAGGATAGATGTAAACTTTTTAGTAGTCGCAAATTTAGAAATAAGTTTGTGGTTGTTTAGAAATAATACTGATTATTTAGAAATAACCTAAATTGCCAACAGTAACAAAGTACATATCTAAATTATGGGTCATAATTATGATAAAACAGTAAGCATATAATTGATAATCTTGATTTTTTTAAATAATAAAGACATGTATAGTATCTATGAATCTATAAATAGGAAGTCCCTAAGTGAAATTCCCCTGACTGTTCACAGCAGTTATAACGAGGTGGTAAAATTGTACATGGTTTTTAAGATCTTTGTAAACAGTGTATCTAGGAGTCCTGGTGGTGGTGGTGGTGGTGGGTTAGGTGCAGGGCTACTGGCCACAGGATCAACTGTTCAAAACTGCCAGCTGCTCTGCTAGAAAAAGATGGGGCTTTCCACTTCCAGAAGGATTTGCAGCCTCAAAGGCCCACAGGGGGAATGCTGCCCTGTCCTATCAAGTTGCTGTGTGTCCAAATTAACTCGATGGCAGTGAGTTTGAGTTGTAGCAATGTCCAGACAAAGCACATAGGAGGGTAGATAAAAAATGTTGCCACAAACTCAGAGAGACCTTTATTAATAAAATATCAAACTGTGAAGTTGTTTCTCAGCGTAGCCTCCAGCTAGGTCTATTACACTTCTGAAAGTGTTTTTTCCCAACTCTCTGCCCATAGAGGATTCTGAGAACTTTGATTTACACCACATCAAAGCAACTGTATTATCCTCAGACTCCAATGTGTGTTCCTTTTCAACATTCTTTTAGCTTTGGGAAACAAGAAGGCCGAGGGGGGAAGGTCAAGGCTGTCAGGTGGGTGGGGTAAGATTTCCCAACAGAATTATCCTAGGACAGCCCTTGCTGCCCTTGAAGAATGAGCAGGTGCATTGTCATGATGGAAGAAATTCCTTGGTACCGTTTTCTTGGCTTTTTTGATACCAGTGCAGTTGGCAGTTTTCTGTTTGTTTGTTTTTAAGAAATATCCTGTGTGATCCTCCTGTGTCCACTGAGAAAATCTATCAGATTACCCCTCTAGAATCCCCCAAACAGCCTCTGAGCTGATCTCTGTTTTGAATGTAACTGGCCCAGCCCTTGGTCGCCACTGGTTTGATTTGGGTCTGACATCCTCTTTTTGCCTTTGCTTAGGGTTCTTCCATAATCACTTTACAAGTGAACTTTGTGAGACAGACCGCGCCCTCTGCTACCATCAAGTCAATTTCAAGCCAAAACACTCTTTGGGTTTCAAGACATTAAATTTGGGTTTCAAGACATTAAATTTTGGGGGGAACTTTTAAGCCTCATCTTTGTCCTGTGGAGTAGTTGGTGGATTTGAGCCACTGACCCTATGTTTAGCCGCTCAATAGATAGTCCACTAAGCCACCAGGACTCCTTGGAAGTCAGGGCTCTGATTCGATCTGTTTGAAGGCATTGTAATGAGACCAAGTGTGTCACTAAGAGATCTTGTCTGTAGCCACACACTAATTTCAGAGATGTGCTTAAACATGTTTTGTTTGGAATAAAGGACCCTGGTGGTGTAGTGGGTTATGGCTTGGGCTGCTAACCACAAGGTTACCAGTTTGAAACCACCAGCGATTCCTTGGAAGAAAGATGAGGCTTTCTACTCCCGTAAAGGGTTGAACCTTCGGAAACAGTTCTACTCTGTCCTGAAAGGCTTGTTGTAAGTCGGAATCGACTGGCACTGAGTTTCGGGTATTTTTGTTTTTGTGTTTTTTGAAGTTTGGAATAAATTTGTGCATGCATGAATTAGCACCCTCGGAGTAATTTTTTTTCTTTTCTTAAAATCTAATCTTGTGTATGACATTTATTCATCAGTCAAAGACATTTGAGTTCTCAAATTTTTTTCTATTATGATACTGCAGCTTTGAACAATAATGTGTATATATGATATTTCACTTCTCTCTTCATCAGCTGGTGGACATTTGGGTTGTTTCCAGGTTTTTCCTATTATGATAATGCTATCTTGAACATTTTAAGTTTTGACATAGACCTGTTTTTTATCCTTAGCTATATAACTAAGAGCAGAATTGCTGCCAACTCTGTTTAATTTTATGTGGAATCACCAAACCGTTTTCCAAAATGGCTGTACAACCATTAGTGCATGAGGTTTCAATATGGCTTCTCCATATCCTCCATGATACTTACTGTACACTAACAAGGAAAGGTATTTATGATACATTGCTAGAAAAAAAGGTTGCAGAATAGTGTGGATAGCTTGACCCCATGTGTGGGGAAAAAGGAAAATAATTCTCCACAGTTGCTGTATGCATAGACAAATTCTAGGGGAGCCACACCAAAGTTTTAAAGTGAGAATGGAATTACAAGGACTGCCAGTTTCTAAGTTTACACATGTATACATTTTTAATGTCATCTTTTTTAAAGAACACGCATGTATTATTTCTTCATTTTAAAATCTAAGCTTTCCTTTTGAAATGCAACTTAATAGAAAACACACAAAGTATTTTCTATGAACTGAATTTGTATTTTTTCTTTCAAAATGTGTTGCTATCAAAAAATAATTTTTATATCCCTATGGAAGTTCATTGCTTTTATATTCATTAAAAATATTTCATAACATTCTACGCTTCTAAGTGATCATTATAAAAGACCTTACTGACTCACTCACTCACTCACTCACTCACTCTCATTCACTCACTCACTCTCTCACCGACTCATTCACTCACTCTCTCTCTAATTTACTCATTCTCACTCTCTTACTCACTGACTCACTCTCACTCACTCTCTAATTCACTCACTCTCATTCACTGACTCACTCTCTCACTCACTCACTCTCATTCACTCACTCACTCTCTCACTGACTCATTCACTTACTCACTCTCACTCACGCTCTCTCTAATTTACTCATTCTCACTCTCTCACTCACTGACTCACTCTCACTCTAATTCACTCACTCTCATTCACT
>NW_022103906.1:80489692-80506877 GCF_000313985.2 Echinops telfairi | reverse complement strand
TCACTCACTCTCTCACTCACTCACTTTCATTCACTGACTCACTCTCACTCTTTCACTCACTCTCATTCACTGACTGACTCACTCACTCTCACTCACTCACTCTCATTTACTGACTCACTCGCTCACTGACTCATTCACTCACTCTCTCACCCTCTAATTCTCTCACTCTCACTCACTCACTCATTCACTTACTCACTCTCTCACTCTCTAATTTACTCATTCTCACTCTCTCACTCACTGACTCACTCTCACTCACTCTCTAATTCACTCACTCCCTCTCTAATTTACTCATTCTCACTCACTCACTGACTCACTCTCATTCACTCTCTAATTCACTCACTCTCTCTAATTTACTCATTCTCACTCTCACTCACTGACTCACTCTCACTCACTCTCTAATTCACTCACTCACTCTCATTAAAAAAGAAAAAAGACCTGACTTTGAAAAGACCATAACATGCACCAGATATTTGCCCCAACCCCGCTACGTGCTACCACCACCATTCCTGACATTGGAATATGTTTGTGAGTAAAACTGATGTGGTCCCTGTCCTCAGGGGGCTTACATTGTTAAAAACAGAGGTATCTTTAACATAGACAAAGAAAGCATCACACAGATGTAAGTCTGGTCCTAACTAGAATATTTTCATCTCGATGGTAAGAAGATCAAATATTAACATATTTTTTTAAATTCTTACATGTTAATTTTTTTAACCATTACTGTTTCTCAGAGTAAATATCTTATTTTCATTCAAAAATTGACATCAGAGCTTAATTTGGGGGAGGGGGTAAGCACATTTTAGTCCTATTTGGACACCAATAACAATGATCAGATAATAAATTTCGCCATGTGTTGTCACCAAATACGTCATGACTTTGGTACTGCTGGAAAACTACACATGAATTTATGATCTTAAAAATTACTCTCTGTTCTGGGTATTTGGTATTGTCAATATTGTTTCATCTTAGCATCTTTCAATAAATGTAGTTCTTTCACTGTAAAGACTGTTACAGAGATCTTATTTCTAGAGAGTAACTCGCTCTCCTTGGAGCGCTCAGAGAAGGAGCAAACATACTGGAACGTTTCTGTGTATCACGTTGTTCCTTTTCCTTTGAAGGGAATTACCTCTGGAATTACAGGGGGTTTTTGATAAAGAGGAGGTGGATGTTAAAGTCGAAGATAAGAAGCATGAAGTGTGTACGTCAACGAAGCCCATGTTCCAGCCCTTCTCAGGGCGGGGTCACCGATTGGGAAGGTGAGTGGGCTCACAGGACCCCATTGTTGAGCGGCACACTTTCCAGTCTGCTCTGTATCTAAGCATGCCTTTTGACAGAATGTGCAACGAGGGCGGATATGGGTTATTTTGTGAATTAACACACCTTTTAATTATCCAAGTTGCTAAGCTGTATATGGATTCATATATACAAAAACATCTGGATATGACTTTCAAAATGATAATGAAATACTTTTGTTTTTTTATAATCTAAGACCTAATCTCTGTAGCACATTTACGATTTCTTTTAGAAATTTCCACCTGTGGAGAAGGTAAAGATGCAATCCATTTAAACTCTCAAATTGTCTGTCCTGGACAGCACTATTCAAGTAGCGCTACTAATTTCTTTAATTTTTATAATTATCATGAGGTGAATGTAACTACCGGTAATACCTTTGTTGTTATTAAGAGAACAGCTTAAAAGAGAGAAAGCTCAAAAGAGTACAGTGATTTAGCCAAATCGCATGGTTAGTAAAAAGCAGAGGGGAACCAGAAGACATGCCTCCTTTATGTCACTATTGTATTATCACTGGTCAGTTTGTGTGATTAGTACATGCAATGCCGTGTGTGTGTACACGCACATACGTGTGCACATGTGTGCTCCTGTGTTGGGGGGGGTTGGTCACCTTAATGTAGCATACATAGTCCCAACCTGACAGCCAAGCTTTGGTGATTACATTGATAATTCTATCTCAAGAGAACAAGTCTTTAAATATCTGAAGCCCCTCATATCGCTATACATGTATCGAGATCTATCACCCCTTGATTCAATTGTTGAGTAGAAATCAACTGGTTAGCCTGTACCCCCCTCAGCTGTCACCTGGAATTAAAGGTTCACTCCCGTCCTCCCATTAGGTCACCCTCGCCACTTTGTACTGGGAGGTTTTGCTTTTAGTTGTGAAGAGTTTTCCAACAGGCTCCTGTGACACACCATCTTTGATCTATAAAGAGATGAGCTTCAAAACTCATGAATGGAATAATTTACAAGGGGTCTTCAAGGGTTTCATGGGAAAACTAGTATATTTTCCCCAAAATCCTAGAGCCCCTTGCTCTAAAGCACTGGTACAATTCCATAAATGTCATTTCACCGCTGCCAGTTAGGAGGCCCTTTGTTAAGTACTTCTAGTTTATTCCATCTGCCACATGACTGCCTGCCAAGTCTCTGGTTTCCTTTCTGACTCAGGCAGCCAGGTGCGTGCAGAATGGAATTGTGTCGTGGACTTTGAAGGCAGACTGATCTCACCTTTCAGAATTTGGTTGCCAGAACTGCCCTCTAAAGAGCCTCTGGACAGGTTCCAACCACCAACCTTTCAGGAAGCTGTTCACTTCACTGTTGGGGCCACCAGGACTGGCCTTCTGAAAAGCCCTCCCCCATGTGGGGCAATATACTTTGAGTATTTCAATTCATCTATTTATTCAACTGAGTATGTATTCACTGCCTATTTACTTGTGCGAAACATTATGTCAGACACAGAAGATAAGAGTTGTTAACACACGAGACTTGACCCCTGCCCTCATGAAATTACAGCCTAATGAGAAAGAGATGAAACAGAAACAAGTATCAAGTTAACGCATCCTGCTTTATGCTAAGTAGACAAAGAAATTGAAGGAGAAGGAGAAGGAAATGAGTCCTTGATGTTGTATCACATGGAGAAGCACATAGTAACTCTTTTCCCAGTATGCCTAGGTAGGGTAACAGCCTGGTCTCTTGGTTACAAAGTTGCATTTTCCTTTCACAGTCAGCCATGGGGTGATACTTTGATACTAAGAACATTTTGTTCCCCTCAACCTGTTACTTAATTGCTTTAAACATAATGAACCTTCCCTGAGTCCGTTATTTGGTTGTTGTGTGCCCGCCCATTCTGACTCTCAGCCAACAGGGCTTATCCACAAACACGTTGTCTCACCGAGGAGCCAGTGGTGTAGTGAGTTACGTTTTGGATACTGTTGGCAGTGCACCGGGAGGCTGACTTGGATACTGTTGGCAGTGCACCGGGAGGCTGACTTGGATACTGTTGGCAGTGCACCGGGAGGCTGACTTGGATATTGTTGGCAGTGCACCGGGAGGCTGACTTGGATACTGTTGGCAGTGAACCGGGAGGCTGACTTGGATACTGTTGGCAGTGCACCGGGAGGCTGACTTGGATATTGTTGGCAGTGCACCGGGAGGCTGACTTGGATATTGTTGGCAGTGCACTGGGAGGCTGACTGCACAGGCGTGAAAAATGGGAGTTTCCGTTTTAATTAGATCCTGGTCTTCGGGTGAAAGCAGTATTCATGGAAATACAGACTTTGGGAAGTTAATGTTTTTAATTTTAATTGTACTGACTCAAGTATTTACAAAGCGCAGCTATTACATGTTAGACATTGCAATGACAAACAGGACACCTTGGCCCTTTTCTTGCTGCTGTGGTCATGAGTCAAATGCATTGACTTGGGAGTAATTTTTTTTTTTTGGGAGGGGGAGTAATTTTTTAAAAATCATTTTATTGGGGGCTTGTCCTGCAACTCTTATCATAACCCGCCCATCCATCCATGGTGTCAAGCACATCTGTACATTTGTTGTTGCCATCATCATTTTCAAAACGTTTTCTTTCTACTTGAGCCCTTGGTATCAGCTCCTCATCAGCCCCGCGAGCCCTTGGTATCAGCTCCTCATCAGCCCCGCACCGACTTAGAGGGATTTCGAAGTGTCTCCTTGAAGGGAGGCGTAGCTGGAGCTGTCTGTCGGTAAAGGCAGCAAAGAGGGCAACAGTAGAAAAAGGGCCGGTGGGTTCTCTGTGACCCAGCAACTGTTGCTGGTTGCCAGGGAGCCCCTCCCAACCCACAGTGCCCCCTGTAGGACAGACTAGCGCTGCCTGAGGGATCCTTGCCCTCCTCCTGACTTCCATGGAGTTGAGGAGACAGTGGTTCTCAACCTTCCTGATGCCTCGACCCTTTCAGAGAGTCCCTCGTGTGGTGGTGACCCCCAACCATGAAGTTATTTTCGTTGCTACTTCATTACTGTCGTTTTGCTACTGTGATGAATCGGGCGACCCTGTGAAAAAGGGTCATTCGACCCTCCCCCCCAAAGGGGTCGCGACCCACAGGTTGAGAACTGCTGCTGAACCTTTAAAAACCTGGTTTTTCTGAGTCACCGTCAGGTCCAGTAATTGCCTAGTACGCAGCTTGCTGTTGTTAGGTGCCGACAGAGTCGGTTCTGATGTGTGGCAACCCCGTGGACAACAGAAAGTAAATGCTGCCCAGACCCTCACAGTCCTTACGTTGGTGCCCTCTGTGACAGCCACTGTGTCAGTCCATCTCGTCAAGGTCTGCCTGTTTTTGCTGCCCCCCTACTTTGCCAAGCATGGCCATTTTTGCCTCGGCCATTAGACTCGTTGGGATTATGTCTGTGCAGTCTGGCTAGAAAACAGGAACCCCCGGGTCTGACTGGAATCTGTGTTTTGGAAGATGGGACCTAGTGCTTAATCGTTCTGTGTTCACAACTCACTGACGCTGGAATGCTCTGACTTTCCACTCCTGAGAAACCAACATGAAAGTAGATGGTGACCCTCAGGAGAACACTGCCGCACACACCCTGCCATCGAGTGCACTGTGCCTCATAGCAGTCCTGCAGAACAAGGTCCAGCTGCTCCATGGGCTTTCTCCTACAGAGTCGCTGGTGGTTTTGATCTGCTGACCTCCTGTTTAGCAGCCCAATACCTAACCCCACATGGCTGGATACCCTGCCTGGCCTGCCTTTTATAGCCTGCTTTCAATCATCCCTTCTTCCAGAAGCCTTCCCACCAGTGAGTGCCATCAGTTAGGTCATATATTCTAAAGCACAGATTCCAGTCAGAGCCTGGAGTCCCTGCTTTTCCAGCCTGACTGCACAGACAGCCCCAGTCCTGTCTGATCCAACTGAGGTCTCTGTACAATAAATACATTCTGTGACACCGATTTCTTTCAGTATTTAGGTCTTTAGTATGCACAGTAATGTTTTCTAGGCTGTAATCTTTACTGAAACAAATTGCCGGATCTTTCTGGTTGAGCCTTAAATTTTGCACCATCAGGGCTCCTGGCAAGCATCCCTGCCCATTCCAGGGGCAGGTGTTTCAGGAGGAGGAAGTAGTGAGTGCAAGTGTGGCGGGGTGAGAATGAGTCGCAGCTGAGATTACACAGCTGGAGAGCATTAGGTAGATCTGAGAGGATAGAAGGAAGAATGTCAGAAATTGAGGTAGTGGGGGGAAGCTGTGTAGAAAGGGAATTTTCTTTTATTGGCTGGACATTGAGTTGCAGACTTTCAAGAAGGAAGACGGCACCCATCTCTGTGGAATACAGGAGGTGATTTAGGCCACTCACAGTACTGGCTCCAGAGCTGGGATGTGGAAGCTTTTTAGTCTGAGTGTTTATGACATCATTCACGGGCTAGACCGGTCAAAACTGTCATTAACATACCCTTCGTGTGATGGCTGGAACTGCTTCTCTTTTGTGAGACGGGTGATGTTAGCTGGTCTTTATGCCCTACCCCTGCTGTTTCTAGTTCACATTAGACATACAAGGAGGTACCCTCCCCCACCAAAAAAAAAACAAACAAGAAAACAAGGCTGGGCTTTTCCCCAGAAGGCAAGCATCAAGTAACTCCCTCTGAATTAGTGCACCCACTGGCATCACTTGGGAAGATTCTCTATGGTCACAGTGAATTTTTTCGTAAAAGCCGTTTCACTCAAACCTCGTTTTTTGTGATGGCTGACTTAAGAGAACAGCGTGCAGCTGTGAAATTTTCTTGCCTGCTCAAGAAAAATGCTGCAGAAACTGTTGTGATGTTGAACACAGCTTACGAGGACGCCACTACGGGAAAACCAAGTGTGTGAGGGGTCTTCTTGTTTCAAAAAAAGGTGAAATGTTCGTTCCCAGCCCATCCTGTACCCCCTGTGTAATCTTTGAACAAGTTCCTTAGCAGTTCGAAGTCTCGAATTTAGGGGTAACATTGAACCTTCCTTGTTAAGTGGTAAGTACTTAGGAGTAAGACAAATGGCTGTAAGGCATTTAACTTTGGTTTACATGGGACACCAGAAAACCAACCAAACTCACTGCCGTTGAGCCGATTCTGATTCATAGCGACTCTTGAGGGCAGGGTAGAACTGCTCCTGTGAACTTCCAAGACTAACTCTTACTGGGATTAGAAAGCCCTGTCTTTCTCCTCAGATAAACTAATGATTTCAAACTGCTGACCTTGCAGTTAGCAGCCCAACGTGTAACCACTACAACACCAGGGCGCCTTAGCAACTCTGTACGACCACATTCCCTGTGGGTTTTCTAGACTAATTCTTTATGGGAGTGTAAAGCCTCTTCTTCCTTCCTTGAGTGGCTGGTGATTAGCAGTCCAACACATTGCCTCCTGGGCTCCTGCTTGGCTCACAGTAGGAACATTGAAGGAAACTTTTGCTGTCTGTATTGTTTCGGTCAATTCATTATGAAACCCCTTTTTCTGCATTTGAGCAGATCTCTTTTCCACTGTATTATTTTTTTTTAATTTTCCCCCACTGTATTTTGTACTTGCAGTATTTGTGTTTTTATTTCTCAGCTTCACTTTGAACTAGTTGTTTTGTTTTGTTTTCTGGTACATAAATGTATAATATACAAAAGTCTTCCCAAAGCCATTGGCTACTAATAGTAGGCAGCGTATCCGTGTGTAAAGTTTGTACAGTAATTGTTTCGTGATAAACTTCTGTGCAGTGGGAAGATGTGTCTGACTGTTTGGGTTTTTTTAGTGCCACACCAAAAATTGTTTGCAAAGCAAAGAGCTCTGCAGTGGAGAGTGAAGACGGGGTGTGTGCCGTCCCGTTGAAGCCTCTGGAACCCGTCACCAGCCTGCGGATCTGGTTGGCCAATGGGACAAGGATCGTCCAGAAATTTAACACTTCTCAAAGGTGAGTCCTCTGCTTCAGTATTTATTTTGATCATTCCGTGAGATGAGATGTAATTTCTTTTCAGCTCAGACAAAAGTTATTTTTAAGAACAAATCAAGGATATTAATAAGCAGCTCTCTAAATATTTTGTTTTGTTGCGTGCCATCAAGGAGGTTGGCCCCCTAGCTAGCTCCCCTACACACACAACAGAGCAGAACACGGCCTGGTCCTGCGCCATGCTCACACTTGCTCTTTAGTTGGAGCCCGTGGTTACAGCCACTGTGTGCACCCACCTGCCCACGGCCTTCCTCTTTTCACTTCCCCAGGCTTGATGTCCTTCTGCCAGAACTGGTCTCTCAAGTGTTTAAGTTAAAGTCTCACCAGCCTTGCCTCCAAGGAGCACTCTGGCCCCACCTCTTCTAAGGCAGAGTTGTCTGTCCTTTTGGCAGTCCGTGGTACCCCCAGTATTCTTCGCCAGCACCACAATTCAAATGCATGGGTTCTTCTGTGCTCTTCCTTATTCAGTGTCCAGTTTCCACAGGCACAGGAGGCAATTGAAAGTACCATGGCTTGGGCCAGGAGCGCCTTCGTCCTTCAAGTAACATCCTTACATTTCAACATTCCACATTGTTGGACTGCAGTTTGAAGGCACCAGTCACTCCGAGGGAGAAAGAAGACTTTCTACTCTCAGAAACAGTCACAGTCTCGGAGACGCACAGGGCAGTTCCACTCTGCCCTGTCACGTTGCTATGAGTCAGCATCGACTCGATGGCTGTGAGTTTGGTTTTGGTTTGGAAAGAGGTTTCGTGCAGCAGATAATTCCAGCCTCACAACAACACACAAGCCATCACAGTACAACAAACTGACAGAAAAGTGGTGGTCTCTCAACATCGTATCCACTGTTGATCTGGCAGTTTGTCGTACTGTGATGAACATGGATCAAGAGACAGTTTGTGCCAACAGAGCAAGGGAACGCTGCGTGGTTTCAAGTCAGGAATGGCATGTGGCAGGGGGATGGCCTCTCACCACCCTTACTCACGCCGTGTGCGGAGCAAAGCATCAGAGAAGCTGGATTACATGAAGAAGTGTGTAGCATCAAGATTGGAGGAAGGTCTTAACAACCTGTGATAGACAGACGACACAGCCTTGCTTGCTAAAAGTGAGGAGGACTTGAAGCATTTGCTCATGGTAATAAAAGATTACAGCCTTTTTAATGGACTCAACTCAATGTAAAGAAAACAAATCTTCACAACTGGATCAGTGGGTAACATCATGATGAAAGGAGAAAAGATTGAAGTTGTGAAGTTTTTCCACCTTGCTTGGCTCCTCAGTGAATACTCATGGAAGCAGTAGTCAAAAGATCAAATGACAGATTGCATTAGATAAATCAACTGCACAAAACCTCTTTAAAGGGTTGAAAAGCAAGGATGTTACTTTGAGGACTAGGATAGACCTGACTCAGGCCATGGTATTTTCAGTCACGTCATATGCTTGTGAAAGTTGGACATTGAATAAAGAAGACCGAAGAAGAATCGATGCGTTTAAATTGCGGGCGGGAGAAGAATATTCAAAGTACCATGGACTGCCTGAAAAACAGACAGGCCTGTCTTGGAAGATGTACAGCCCCAGAATCCCTGCCCCCCCGACAGGAAGGATGGAGAGACTGTCTTATTTTAGGCATGTTGTCAAGAGAGACCAGCCCCTGGAGAAGGACATCATAGTTGGCAGAGGAAAGGGGAACGGAAGGGGAGGCCCTCAGTGAGCAGGATTGACACAGTGGCTGCAGCAGTGGGCTTCAGCACAGGAACACTGGTGAGGCCGGCACGGCACGGGGCAGTGTTTCCCTCTGCTGTGCATAGGGGTGCCAGCGGTTGGAACCCCCTGCATGGCACCCAGCAACAGCAATCCCAGCTCCAGGGTTTTATCGTCATGGATGTGCACAGGTATTTAGTTACCAGTGTGTTCACCACAATATTGTTTGTGATGTCAAAAACTGCAGATCGTATGTATGTCCTACAATAAGGGACTGATGCGAGAAATTAAAGCATATTCTTTTATTTAATAATAAGGCTTTTTTAATGTTAAGGATCTTTCAATAGATAGTATCCTACTATCTGTTATAAACTATTGAACAGTCATTGCTTTTTTTTCCATTGGCATTTGATTATTACTTATTGAATTAATGAATCTAAACCCTTTACGTTTTTATAACACATGAATGAATTTCTCCTTCGTGTTCATTTTGACTTTCGCCGCTATAGTCCTAGTTCTGTGTCCCTGCATAATAGATGATAGTAATCACTTATTAGCTTTCATATTTTTCACTAGTAACCCCCCCCCCCCATCCGTTTAGTAGACCATCACTAACTCCAAGTTATATTAAAAAAAAAACACCAGTCATACTTAGAAGGCACCTTGGTGGTACCGTGGTTACGCATTGGGCTGCGATCCTCATGGTCGGGAGTTCAACACCAGCAGCTCTGCAGGGAGAGAGACTGAGCTTGCTACTCCTGTGGACAGTTGCTGTCTCTGAACCCCCACAGGGGTCGCGATGAGTCAGCATTGACTTGATAGCAGTGTGTTTGGTTTGGGTTTGGAGATCAGTCGTCTGTAGGTGCTTCAGCAGAGCATCGTTGGTTGTCACGTGCCAAAACGAAGCTGAACACAGAAGACTGGCCTTCCAGAGAACTGGGATAGGAACTGGAGAGCATTAGGAACCAGGCAGACACTGTCTCATCTCTGCACTTGCGGGATTTCCACGCAGGAGCCCAGACCTGGTTGCTAAGCCCCTGAGGGAGAATCAAAGTTGTTATTCTCCATGTCTCGATTTCCAAGAGACATGGCCCGATTGCTCCGCCTGGGTCAGGTCTTCGTGCCGTGTCGAGTGCAGTCTGGCTGTGAGGTAGGGATCCCACCCGTTGCCTTGGAACAAGAATCAATATTTGAACAAATGTTTCCCCAGGTCCTCTCATCTCTACTGTCTTCCTGTTTAGTTAATACTTATCTTCAGTAATAGACGCTTTAGCCAGTGCTTACTCCAATTTTTAGTAGTCAATTAAAATACACAGAAGCATGTCTTAAACTTTGCGGTAACCCTTATAGATTTAAGGAGCCCTGGTGGCATAATAGATAACACGTTGGGCTGCTAACTCCAAGGTTAGCAGTTCAAAACTACCCACCACTCTTGCAGGAGAAAAAAATGAGGCTTTCTACTAAAGATTGAGAGCCGCGATTCTCAACCTGTGGGTCGCGACCTCTTTGGGAGTCGAATGACCCTTTCACAGGGGTCGCCTGATTCATAACAGGAGCAAAATGACCCTTATGAAGTAACAACTGTATTAAAGGGTCGCAGCATTAGGAAGGTTGAGAACCACTGATTTAGAGTCTTGGAACCCACAGGGGCAGTTCTACCTTGTACTATAGGGTCATTGTGAATCAGCATCAAACTGATGGTGATGAGTTTGCTGGGTTTTGTTGTTATTATAGATTTAATAGATGCAGGGAATTTTAATGAATTGATTACAATTCTGCATCGTGAGTGATATGCCACATATCATTATATCCAAAGGAGGCTTTTTTTTTTCCTTTCACATTTTAGCTTCTCTGCAGTGGGGATGTGTCCTATAATCCGTTGGCCCTGAGACAGTCAGAACATACCATATATACTCGAGTATAAGCGGACCCGAATATCAGTTGAGGCACCACAAAAACTGCATTAAAAATGTGCTGAAAAACTCGGCTTATACATGAGTATATACTGTAACTGCTTTCGCCTTGGCACCTGCCTCAAAACTGGCAGCACAGTTCGCAGCTGGCTGTGTAAAAGACCATCTCAGAGAGCATAGGATGCTTTCGAAGGAATTCTGTATCACCAGCCCAGCCGACGGTGCAAGGACTGTGTGGCAAGCTCTGTATGTGGACGCCTGAGTCACAAGTGAGTCCAGATATTGGGATGGTTTAACATTTTTAGGAAGACCTTAACCATCTTAATCTACTTATGTTTTTCCTGGTACACAAGCATGTGAGTGATATGATAAATATTTAGGCCTAAGTTAGGGGAAAAGATTATTTCAGTAAATGGTAAGTTAAAAATTTAATATTTTGTCAGTTTGATTTGACATAAAATAATCATGAGTCCTAACTCAGTGAGTGGCCCCTTAGTTGTGACGACCTGTGGGTCTCTCTCTTTCTCTCTGGCCTCAGTCTCTTCTCCCCACCACCCAGAGGTGCAGTGGGCTTCTAGCCTCAAGGTTGGTCGTTCAAATCTGCTAGGAATTCTGCAGGAGAAAGAGGAGGGTGGCTATTTATAGTCTAGCATCTGTGAAGATTTATAATCTTTTTTTTTTTAATAAGGTAGCTTTATTTAAACACCGATTTATAATCTTGGAACCTCTGTGGAGCTGCTCTCCTCGGATGCAGGGTCTTGGAGACGGCTTGAGGGCAGTGAGGTTTTTATACGACAGATGAGCTTAACTTTGAAGCACCTTCCAGATACCAGTGACTGTGTTGCCTTCTAAGGACTTAACCCTGTGTTTGCAATACCAGCCAAAACATTCCACTGCACTGACATTAAGGACAAAGGAATTACTAATTGTATTTGAAACACAGCATGACCTGGCATTGAAGAATTGTAACCTGTTTTTGTGCAGAATCATTTCAACACAGCTGTACCTGAGCCTCAAAATATTCTCGATATTCATTCTCCTGTGGCCAAACAAACTCAAATATTAATTTGACAACAGTACCTAAGCTATATTTTCATTTAGTAATAAATTGCATGGTTAAGTATACTACTGCCTTCTAATCACCTATGCACCTTTTTACATTTTCTAAAAGTGTGACGTTTTTTAAGTTCTTTTCTTTATAGGAACACCAGGCATCCTCTGTGTTTTCTTGGGTTATTTCTGATGAGTTAGAGATAGATAGATCAGCTTTCCATTCTAGGAAATTCTAGACAAAAGCAAAGAGAAATGTAATGAACCGCCATTATTTTGAAGCAAATCGCAGGCTTCCTATAAATATTTCAGTATCTCTAATCATTAAGGACTCTTTTTTTAATGGAACCATAAAACTTTTTCACACCTACAAAGTTTAACAGTAGTAATTCCTAAGTAATTCCTAATCTTTTAAAGTAGCCCAAATGATTAGTTCATGAAATGAGTGTTCTGTGTATTAACATTGCCAGATACCTATGTAAGCAGTTAGTGCCTTAAATCAGTTTGTCCACATTCTCATAAAATTACATGAACAGTTTGTGCTCCTTTACAGGGTAAGCCACGTCAAAGACTTCATCGAAAAATCCCAAGGATCTCAAAGAAGCCGTCCCTTTTCCCTGGCAACAGCGCTTCCCGTCCTCAGGTTGCTGGATGAAACCCTCACTCTGGAAGAAGCAGGTGTGCACAATGCCGTCGTCATCCAGAGACTTCAAAGAACTGCCGAGCCTTTTAGAGGGCTTTCTAGCCCTGGATTTACAGACAAAGTGGGAGTTTGACAGGAGAGATAGTTCTCAGCGGGCATGCCAACCGAAATGGAGAACAGAAAGGTCAAATTCCCTGGACTTCTGGTTCAAGTCCTTCTTCCTTCGGAGGATATTTTTAATAAACACAAGTTCATCAAGGAAAATACGACTAGAAACGGTTTTCTTTGCACTTTTCCCAAAAGGATTTTCAAAGGGAATATGCGTATTTTGTAATACTAATTAATCAGTGTAAGATGTACGATGGGACGTCATAATGGAATGAAAAAGTAATGGGATTTTTTTTTCTCATGAACTTTTTGAAGCCGCCTTGTATTGTAACAACTGTATCATTTAGAATCTTAAAATGGTATACATTAGTAAACATGCTCATTCACTGAAAATAGTATCCATTACCTTCTCAATTGGCAGTGATTAAAATATTAGCTGTCTCAGATTTAAGAGGTCAGTACATTAAAAGTCAAATATTATGGGCTAATTACTTGATAAGCGTTAAAATTAGATGGTTGGAAGGCAGTATTTTCAACACAGCTGTACCTGAGCCTCAAAATATTCTCGATATTCATTCTCCTGTGGCCAAACAAACTCAAATATTAATTTGACAACAGTACCTAAGCTATATTTTCATTTAGTAATAAATTGCATGGTTAAGTATACTACTGCCTTCTAATCACCTATGCACCTTTTTACATTTTCTAAAAGTGTGACGTTTTTTTAAGTTCTTTTCTTTATAGGAACACCGGGCATCCTCTGTGTTTTCTTTTTGGAAATTAGAGCTTCGCTTTCAGCTGGCTTTTGAGCTGCATCATTCACTTGGCAACACTTACTCATGTCTGTGTTGCCACATTATTAGTGGGCTTCAATTTCTTTTTAAATCATTCTGTTAGGGGCTTGTACAGCTTTTATCACCATCCATCCATCCATCCATCGTGTCAAGCACATTTGTGCATATGTTACCATCACGATTTTCAAATGTTTTCTTTCTACTTGAGATCTTGCTATTAGCTCATTTTTCCCCCTTCCTTCCCTCATGAACCCTTTACCATCTATAATTTTTTTCAATAGTGGGTTTAATTTTAAAATCACATCACAGAAAGTATTTTTCTTACTTTGAGACAGCAGAGTCAACCAATGTGTACATCAAAGCGTTGGTCTGTTGCCACCAAGGAAACCCTGGTTTTTATCTGAGACGTAACTAATACCAGTTAGATCTTGAGCTTTCAATGTCAGATTAAGTTTTCTTGCCTGAAAATGATAATGCTGAAGAGGCTTTTTGGTCGCTGGCCTACTGAGCAGATTTAAAGGTGAGTGATGTGTGGTCAGAAGAGAACAGCCCCTGGAACCGGTCATCATGTTTGGTGATGGCCAGCGTCCATGAGAAAGAGGGAGCGGGGAGGGAGGGGAAGGGGAGCTGCTATCTCCAGATTGACAGCCTAGACTCCACCCCTACACTCTTAATCCTTAAACGGACACCAGATTAGGTGACTACCACACTGATCATAAAAAGTAAGCAATAATTATATGAGGAAGAAAGGAGGGGACTTCCTTACAATAAAATACCAAAAAAAGAAAGAAAATTATGATGGCAACATGTACACATGTGCTTGACACAACTGATGTATGGATTATTATAAGAGCCCCCAACAAAATGATTTAAATTTTAAAAAGAAAAAGAGGCAGATGCTCAAGAAGATGAACTGACACCAATGAACTCAATCAGAACCGTGACGACAGCGGCGCAGGTCCGGGCAATGTTCTGTTCTGTTCAGAGTACGTAGGGTCACTGCGGCAGACTAGACATCTCACAACAAAACTACGTTCAGGGGCCCAGGCACTCTGGTGCAGTGCCTGCTGCCTGCAGGGCTGACAGGACCCTGGTGTCAAACAAGTTGATCTCAAGACCTTTGTCCTGGTGGCTTCTGTCTATCCGTACTACTATATTAGAAATGTCAACCCTTTAAAAACATCCCTTCAATAACAATCAGCCTGTTTCCCATGAACATGAATAACATGGGGAAAAAATAGCTGTTTTACAAGACATAGAAGTGAGAAAAGTCACTTTGTTTTCTACTTTTGAAAAAATCCTTGCTGCCTGGCTTTCAGAAGACAGGTGGATTCTTGTATCTGCTTCTACATTCAGTCTGTTGCAATATCACGCATCCCAGAGCCCCAGAAAATGCCGCTGTACGCGCATGAATGGTGAGAATAACTTCTGGTTTGACTCTGAAAATAGCTTGGAAGTTACCAAGCCCACTGCCGTCAAGTCGACTCTCACACTAGATAGGGTTTTTGGGGTTCTAAATCTCTAGCTTTGTCTTTTTTCCTTCACAGTGACTGGTGGGTTTGAACCACTGGCCTCGTGGTTAGCAGTCAGGTTCAATGCTTACCTAACAGCATCACTGGGGCTCCTTTTGCACCTTGCAGCCACCCTGAAAGTATCTCAGGATCACCCCAGGAGTCCCTAGAACCTCACTTGAGAACCCAAACTGACTGGCAGAGGCCCTCAGCAAGCTTCTCAGAAGGACCCCTTCCTGCCACTCAGTCTGCTTCATTGTATTTCCGATGGGTCTCACTGCCCGACAGCTTTTAAGGGATTCTTAAGTTTATGGTCAAAGAACTATTCTTTGGGAAGTTCTGTACTAAGCCTCCACCTTAACAAATAGTAACCTGCCTTCCCCATGGGCCACAGAGTCCCCGCTAGGCCTCTACCTGTGGATTCTCATCCCCACAGTTTGCTCTAGAGAAGTTCCTCTTTAACCTGGACGACTCAGGCTGACTGTATGTTCCCTCCTGTAAGTGAGGCAAGGCTGGGGTGTTGAAATGACGTTTCTATCGATGGCTCAGGCACATCAAAAGCAAACTGCAACAACAGCTCAGTGGCTCACCTTGTAGCATTAGATCTGATGTTTGCATCCTGCTTTGCCCAGCACCCCGCCTTCCACTGTTTGTTTGTCTGGGGGTTGGGGGGGGGAAGGGAGGACAATGAAGAGAGCCCTTACTTTTCATCCTCATCCTTGAGAAATGGCTCAAGGAAATGTGTATTGTCAGTGACGTTTGTAGCCATTCTTGAGCCCTATCTAGAGTGAAAAAAGTGATTGCATGCTCATCAAAAATATTATCAATGGACTTCCAGAAACAGAAAGTAACAATTATTGATATTTGCAAAAGCATCTAAAGTGTTTCATAGAAGTGTTATTTTAAAGCATTTTATAGGTTGCATTATTATCATAATATGGTTCCCTTATATTTCTATAGGGACCACATATTGGGAATGTGCATATGGAAAAGCCTTCTTTGTGGATTTTCCTGTTAGCACTATTTAACCAGGAGATATGGTGGGGATTTTGTGTGTGTGCACATGGAATACACCCTGTTGAAAGGTCTGATAGAGAAAGGCATGTTGGTGGCAAATAATCCTCAGTTTTGAAACAGAGAAATTTTATTAGTGTCCATACAATTCTCAAAAGTTTTTCTTAACATGAGAACCACTCACTAAAGCTTTCTGCCAGGAAATTTAAAAGTTGTAAATCTTGGGGGACTGGGGATATATATATATATATACACACACACACACACACACACACACACACATTATATGTACATACATATATACGTACATACATATACACACACAAAGGTATGAAATTCTCAAATAGGCTGACTTTGAAAACGTCCTTCTAAGGAAAGGAAACCTTGAAGAAAAGCAAACATTTTAGGTGTGGATTTCAAATTTACTTAAGTAGATGTTTCGAAACTCATCCATTTCCTACAAACCAGTGCTATGGCTACAGTATAGAAAGGCAAATTCCAGGGTGCCGGTTAAATTACTATGCAATCTCAGGCTTCTATGTGTTTTTTAATACTTCTATCAGTGTGTGGGATTTTTTTTCACTATGTTTCAGTGTTGAAAATATGCTATCATGTGCATCTATTACAGTGCCTTAAATTATTTTGAAAACAATTCTTTGCTAGTGCTTGAACTGCTTTCTTACAAATGTAAAGCTGCTCATTAAAAAGACCTGTGAACAGTTACACTTGTGTGAGGAGAGTTCTGTAAGGCTGCCTTTGCCTTTTTCCTCAGCAGTCCTCCGTTTGAGAATCACCGACACCCAATAGGTGCCTCTTTGTGTCCCGTACTTTCACCAGTGTTCCTTTCATTTAAATCTCAGAAAAGTACAAAGTTTACCTTTTCAATCCTACCTTAATGGTTCTGTGGTGTGTTTTTTAAACCAGTCTTGGTCTCCTGAATTGAAGTAACATGAGGACTCCTTGGAAGGGTTTACATCGTTGTTCTTTTCCTGGATGGAAAATGGAAATTACAAACCGTTTCATTCTAAAATTGCTAGAAGTGGCTCCTATTAGTCAAGGCTAGGATGCGGGTCTTTATCATTTGTTGCAAATGTACTGTTGCACATGCATTTCCATTTCATGTAGAAAATTATAAAATGTCCTCCCCGCTCCCACTACCATGACTCGAATTCGACCTTGCAAGTCTGGCTAGACCAGAGGATGTACACTGGTACAGATAGGAACTGAAAATACAG
>NW_022103906.1:80483100-80487634 GCF_000313985.2 Echinops telfairi | reverse complement strand
CGCACACACACACACACACACACACACACACAGGAGAACTTCCAAAAGTTTATGGTTAAAAAAAATCCATTATCTTTTTTTTCTTAGAATGACGTACCTTCATTTAACCGATTACAAGGAACTATATGTGACCGCCTCCCTGGGGGACAGACAACAGAAAAGTGGGTGAAGGGAGATTTCGGACAGGGCAAGATATGACAAAATAATAATTATAAAGTATCAAGGGCTCACGAGGGCAGGGAGGGAGGGGGAAAATGAGGACCTAATGCTGGGGACTCAAGTGGAGAGGAAATGTTTTGAGAATGATGAGGGCAATGAATGTACAAATGTGCTTTACACAATTGATATATGTATGGATTGTGATAAGAGTTGTATGAGCCCCTATTAAAACGATTTTTTTTAAAAGCTAGGTTTTTTTTAAAATTACACATTTATATCTAGACTTCTGTTTTCATTTGTCTTGGGTAGATCAATACCTAGGGTATTTATAAATATCTTGGGTAGATAAATACCTAGGAGTGGAAGGTGCTAAGTCATGTGTTAATACATTTTATTTTTTAAGAAACTGCCCATTTTCCAAACTGGCTCCCATTTGACATTCCCATCAGCAATGTAGGAGAGTTCTGATTTCCCTACATTCTTGCCATATTATCTATTGGTTTTATTTTTTTAATCATTTTATTGGGGACTCATATAACTCTTATCATAATCCTTACATACATCAATTGTATAAAGCACATTTGTACATTCATTACCCTCATCATTCTCAAAACATCTGCTCTCCACATAAGCCCCTGGTATCAGCTCCCCATTTCCCCCCTCCCTCCCTGCTCCTCCCCCCTCCTGAACCCTTGTTAATTTATAAATTATTATTTTGTCATATCTTACACTTCCAACATCTCCCTTCACCCACTTTTCTGTTGCCCGGCCCTCAGAGAGGAGGTCACATGTAGATCCTTTGTAATCGGTTCCCCTATTGTTTTTATTAAAGCCATCCCAGTGGGTGTGAAGTTTTCAGTGTCTGACAGTGTTTTGCTGCTCTTGACAAGATTCTCACTGGCTAATTCCTGGCAAGTGAACAGCCTTAGTCAGTTCTTAGGATAGAAGCTCCATTGAAACATTTTTACTTTGGCTAATCCTCTGGTGTTTGAAAAAGCCGCCCTGATAGGTGGAAACCACTATCAAGAACCACTGTGATCAAGAACCCATGGTACTGAAAGAAGAAGTTGAAGCTGCCCTGGAGGCATTAGCCAAAAACAAGATTGCAGTAATTGATGGGATACCAATGAAAACATGTCAACATGCTGACGAAGTACTGGAAGTACTCCCTCATTCATGCCAAGAAAATTGGAGGACAGCTAGTCGGCCAACTGAGTGGAAGAACTCCATAGATCTACCCATCCCAAAGGAAGGTGACCCAACAGAATGCAGACCTTGCAGAACACCATCAATAATATCGCATGCAAGTAAAATTTTGCTGAAGATCATTTAACATCAGTTGCCGCACTGATAGGGAGCTGCCAAGGTTCAAACTGGATTTAGAAGAGAACATAGAACAAGAGATATTGCTGATGTCAGATGAATCTTAGCAGAAAACAGAGAATTACCAGAAATATGTTTACTTGTGTTTTATTGACTATGCAAAGGCTCATACAAAGGGGGACCCCTCTTTCCCCCCACCCCCCACCCCCGACAAAAAAAAGCTCCACTGGGCAGAGCTTTCATAGTATGCATTTTTACCCACTAAGTGAGCATCCAGCAACTGGCTCTGAGTTAGTGCGCCCAGTGGCATTGCCTGAGAAGGTTCTCTCTGGTCACAGTGAATTTTTTTTTGCAAAAGCAGTTTTGCTTGAACCTTGTTTATTGTGATGGCCAACTTAAGAGAGCAGCGTGTGACTGAAATTTTATTTCCTACTCAAGAAAAATGCCACAGAAACTGTTGTGATGCTGAACACAGCTTACAAGGACAGCACTATGGGAAAGACTCAAGTGAATGAGGCGTTTTCTCATTTCAAAAAAGGTGAAATGTCGATTGATGACAAATCTGATTTTGACATCCATCTGACTCTTCCCAAGTGGATGAAAATGCGGACTCACAGTGCATTTTGGAGTTCATTCCACAAGGTCAGACTGTTGATCAAGGTTTCTATTTAAAGGTTCTGAAAAGATTATGTAACAGTGTGTGACAAAAAAGGCCTTATTAGTGGAAGACGAGTGACTGGTTTTCCACCATGACAATGCACCTGCTCACTCAGCCATCTCAGTGCACCAGTTTTTTACAAAAAACGGTATGCCTCTCTCTTGCCCCACTCACCTTACTCACCAGACCTCGCTCTGTGTGACTTTGTTTCTGCAAATTGCAGAAGTACATGAAAGGTTTTGAGAATGAGGGCAATGAATGTACAAATGTGCTTTACACAATCGATGTATGTATGGATTGTGATAAGAGTTGTATGAGCCCCTAATAAAACGATTAAAGAAAAAAGGACATCAAATGACATCAATTTAACAGTGTAGAAGAGGTGAAGAAAAAAACAAGGGAGGTGCTGTCAGCTATCCAGATGAGTTTGAAAAATATTTCTAAGAATGGAATCACAGATTTGACAAATATATTAAATGTAATGGAGAGTATGTTGAAGGTGATAAAGTTGTTTGGTTAAAAAAATTAAATCCATAGCTTTGGGGGGGGTGGATCCATTTGGGGGGCTACACCCTCTTATTTGTGCGGACCATAACAAACTATGAATATAACCTTGAGAAGAATGGGAATTACAGAACACTTCGTTGTGCTCATGCAGAACCTATAAATGGATCAAGAGGAAGTTGTACGACAGAACAAGGAAATGCTACATGGTTTCAAATCAAGAAAGGTGTGTGTCAGGGTTGTAACCTTTTGCCATAGTTATTGAGCCTGTATGCTTAGCAAATAATCAGGGAAGCTGGATTATTTGAAAAAGAACACATCAGAATTGGAAAAAGGCTTACTGACAACCTGCACTATACAGATGACACTACCTTACTTGCTGGACATGAGAACTTGAAGCATTTGCTGATGAAAATCGAGGATTGCAGCCTTCAGTATGGATTATAACTGCATGTGAAGAAAACCAAAATCGTCACCACTGAACCAGTGGGTTACATGAGATGGCGAAAAGTTGGGACTTGTCAGGATTTCATCTTAGATACACAATCAATGCTCATGAAAGTAGCGGTTGAAATTTAACAACATGCTGTATTGAGTAAATCTGCACAAGAGATTTTTAAAAATACTTTAAAAATAATAAAATCTCTTTAAAGTGCAAAAAACGCAAGGATGTTAGTTTGAGGTGTGACTGACCCGACCCATGATGTTTTCAATTGCCTCATATGCATGTGAAGTTGGCCATTGAATAAGGAAGGCTGAAGAACAGCCAATGCATTTGAATTCTGTTGCTGGCTAAGAATATTGAAATTACTATGGACTGCCAAAAACAAACAAACAACTCTGTCTGGGAAGAAGTACAGCCAGAATGCTCAAAGAGTCTCAGCTTTGGACATGCTATCAGGGAGACCAGTCCCTGGGAAAGGACATCATGCTCCGTAAAATAGAGGCGCAGCCAAATAGAGGAAGACAAGATGGATTGACACAGTGCTATCAACAGTGTGCTCAAACAAGAACAATTACAGGCTGGCACAGGACGGTTGGAGTTCTGTTCTGTTGGACTTGGATTGGGCTGGATGGCACCTAACAAAGTGGGTGGGAGGTGGTGGTATTGTGGCTTCGAGCTGCATTTTCCCACTGGCATCTGTGAGTGTGGCCCGCTTCTCTCTTTGGGGAGTACTGTCTTCAGAGCCTTTGCCCTGATTTTTTAATTGGGTTACACTCATTTTGGGTTGAGGTATAAGTGCTCTCTATGTATTTTGGATACAAGCCCCATGTCAAACACAGGATTCACCTTTTCACTTTTTGGATGGTGTGCTGTAAAGTTTTTCCATTCTGAGTAACTCTTTTTTTTAATCTCTAGTGCTAGCTTACCTGAAACCAGGATTCCTGTTTTTCTCATTTGAGTTCTTGGTCTGTGTCACCCCTGCACATCTATGTAGCCTAGGCTACGGCCCTCTCTTGACGACCGTCCTGCTGCTGCATGCCCACCGTTTCCATTTGCCTCCGCTGTCATTTCCCTGCTGGAAACTTGGTCACAGGACCCTGTGTGACAAGGTGTGACTCAGGCTTCTAGCTCCTAATTTAGCAGTCGACAGCCTGCTCAGCCACAATCGCAATTTGGGTATACAAGTTGATGGTCTTGCTGCGTTTTCAAAAACAATTTGCCCACCTGCACCTGCAGAGGGTGTCCGCGCGAACCGCGGGGACCTGAACCCCCGGCCCGCTCACGTCCTCTGCGACCTTCCCGGGGAAACGGTCCCCAAAGGGCTTGCTGGCCTCTCCCGCCGTCGAATGGGAGCTCGTGGCCTTTCCCTCTTTGGAGAAATGAAACCTAGCCGTCGGCGCGTTTTCCCCAGTTCCCCACGCGGTCCTCGGAGCAGGCGCCCCGGT